>NC_134086.1:88769275-89079102 GCF_000715075.1 Nicotiana tabacum | reverse complement strand
TCTACAAGTTGAAGTCTTCAAATTCGCCGATCTTCAAGTTGAAATATTTAGGCCTTCCAAGTCTCAAAGTTGAAGTCTTCAAGTCCGTCGGTCTTCAAGTTGAAGTCTTCAAATTCGCCGATCTTCAAGTTGAAATATTTAGTCCCTCCAAGTCTCAAAGTTGAAGTCTTCAAGTTCGTTGGTCTTCAAGTTTCAGTCTTCAAATTCGTCGGTCTTAAAGTTGAAATATTTAAGCCCCCAAGTTGAAATCTTCAAGTTCGTCGGTCTTCAAGTTTCAGTCTTCAAATTCGCCTATCTTAAAGCTGAATTGTTTAAGCCCTCCGAATCTTCGAGTTGAAGTCTGCAAAGTCCGCCAAATCTTCAACGTTTTCCAACTGTTCAATTCGATGTCGTCTTCAAGTTGAAGCTTTGTAACTTTCCAATCTTAAGGTGGACATAAAAGTCCCTTTGCACCTTAAGTTGGCCTCTTCATGGGTTTGTCCTTAAAAGGAACTATAACTTTCCAATCTTAAGGTGGACATATAAGTCCCTTTGCACCTTAAGTTGGCCTCTTTGTGAGTTTGTCCTTAAAAGGAACTATAACTTTCCAATCTTAAGGTGGACATATAAGTCCCTTCGCACCTTAAGTTGGCCTCTTCGTGGGTTTGCCCTTAAAAGGAACTATAACTTTCCAATCTTAAGATGGACATATGAGTCCCTTTGCACCTTAAGTTGTCCTCGCCGATAGTCGAGCCATTTTGAGAGTAATCTCTCCAAGAATCGGGCCATTTTGAGAGTAATCTCTCCAAGAATCGGGCCATTTTGAGAGTAATCTCTCCAAGAATTGGGCCACATTGAGAGTAATTTCTCCAAGAATCGGGCCATTTTGAGAGTCATCTCTCCAAGAATTGGGCCACATTGAGAGTAATCTCTCCAAGAATGAGGCCATTTTGAGAGTAATATCTCCAAGAATTGGGCCACATTGAGAGTAATCTCTCCAAGAATCGGGCCATTTTGAGAGTAATCTCTCCGGTAGTCGAGCGATGAGAGTAATCTCTCCGATATTCGGGCAAGGATGAGTACTCATCCCCTCACACCCCAAGATCGTCTTCTTCATGCATGGATCATCTCGTTAAATAAGAACATATCCTTCTTGTTTGACCTACAAAAAAGAAAAAAGGACAACAAAGGAAGAAAACCACAAGAAACGAAGAAGAAATTACCTTCGCGT
Organism: Nicotiana tabacum; assembly: GCF_000715075.1. Taxonomy (NCBI): domain Eukaryota; kingdom Viridiplantae; phylum Streptophyta; class Magnoliopsida; order Solanales; family Solanaceae; genus Nicotiana; species Nicotiana tabacum. The sequence continues at coordinate 89,077,892 of NC_134086.1, read as the reverse complement.
TGATGCTCCCGAGTCCACAAAACTAGACTCAATTGTCTTGCAGATTCTGCGAATCGATGATCAATGAACCTACGATCATGAGTTTATATAGCTATCAAAATATGGTATTAAATATTTTTTTGCGAAGTGGGATCAATTGTTTAGGCAGCTCCAAAGTTTTGGTTCCGGACACGAACTAGGATACGGTAGCTTGATCCAAGTAGAAATCTAATTAAGCAGGTGAAGGAAGCTTGATTTCGGAGGAGACACGTACATTACACTGCACTATTATCTGGAAAAATATCAAGACCCACGTAACTTGGTCTTGGATTTGCCATGCAAATTCTTATCTAAACATAAGTCCATACAAGTCAAGGCCTATTCTTACGTGGAGATTTCTTAAGGAAAACTACCTGGCACTTGTGTATTGAAAAAAAAAATATACATCCTACAAGGTTATAACCTGGATTCAAGATTGTCTCTCTTAATCATGAAAGGTGCATATTGAAAAGGAAAAGAAAACGTGATTTTCCTTGAAAAAGTGGCGATTGGGTATTAGTCTCATAATACTTCAATCCTTGTCTTTCAAGTTCGAGATATTTACTCGACAAGTCTTGAAGTAGGGGGCATTTGTAGCCATGTAAATTTTATTAAAATTAAATTCATGAAATAATTTGGACTATATTTTAAATTTAAAATATATTAGTTCAAATAAATATATGGGTTAATATAATTGAATAAGTCCAATATATATGGATTAAATAAATAAATCTTAATCCATTGGGCTAGCCCATTTAATTGAGATAAAGTGATGAACCCACTTAATTAAGCCCAAGATGTTATCTTCCTAGAGGCATAGTTTGGTGCCACAAGTCAAATGACATGACGCGCCAAGTCAAACGAAAGAGCCAATAGGATCGTGCCATGTGTCAAAATGACAAGGCATGCCCAGTCACACTAAAAGGCCAATGAAATCGCGCCACATGTGCAAGTGACATGTTTTGGCCAATCAAATACAGTCATGTCACACTTCAATTTGATTGGTCGGAAAGAGTTTGTTCTTATCACAATACTTTCCTTCCACAACTATAAATAGGGGTCTTCATAACTCAGAAAAGGGACCAGAAATTATAACAAGAAGCAAGAGAGAGCTTGTGGATCAAACACCGCAAATTTCTCTGCAAATTTTAATCTTCAAGCAATCAAGTTTAAGAAATCAAGTTCAAGCTCAAGAACGAAGAACAAATCAAGTCCAAGTTCAAGAACGACGAACAAATCAAGGTCAAGTTCAAGCGATCAAGCTAAAGCTCAAGAACAAGATCATCATTCGTGGTAACAAATACATATTCAAGATCAAGCTCAAAGACCCTTGAATTTATTTACTATTGAAAAGAAGAATCAGAGGATTCATAGAGATTGTACAGTCAAATATTCGAAATCAAATACTACGATTGTTGTGATATTTTTCGGTCTTGATTTTATTTTCTCGAACCAAATTTATTGTCTAAAGTATCCCCTCTCCGGCAAACATGATAAACATATTTACATGTGTTAAATGAAAAATAGCCCCGTTTATAAAGTAATTGAAATTTAATCACTTTTTGGTAAAACCTGAACAAAGACATCATTACAATCTCGGAATAATTCCAGCATAATCTGTTGGAGTTCAAATTTTGTACATATGAGATTCCAGTATAATGTCCTAGAATTCCAACATAATATGTTGCAAGCTTATACACAAGAGCTCATAATCCAGCATATTATGCTGGAACTTTTCGTGTTTCAGCTAAAATAATGTATGTGCTGGAGTTCTAACATAATATGCTGGAAATTTATACACAAGAGTTCCATAATCCAGCATATTATGCTGGAACTTTTCGTGTTTTAGCAAAAATAGTGGCTATTTTTCAATGACTTTGCAAACACTGGCTATTTTTCGATTACCAATCTAAAAATGGCTAGCCCATGCTATTTTCACCATAAATTTAGTGGTTATTATATCAAGATAGACTCAACTTTAAAATCCTTCATCTTTGTCCTATCCCGCGTCACGTCCCGTTCTGACCCACTTCAATTTAAATGGGATGGACCAATGCTAAACGGGACACGGGATGGGACGGGACGACCATTTCGTCCTGTTTGTCCCATCCCGTTTCGTCCCGTCCCGCCTGTCTTGCTGGATTTTATTTTTTGGAATTCTAGTCGTTGGTCAATGGATTTAATTGCAAAAATAGTCGTCCCCAACGGCCAAAAAGGTAAAAAATGACCTCCACCCCCAAAACACCCCTACCCCCTCCCCTCAAACTTTTAATATAATCCCTAAGTTCATTAAATTATACTTTGGCCCTTTTTTCTACTATAAATACCCCCATCCTTCTTCATTTTTTCCCACAAAAAATCAATCTTCCTCTCTCAAATATCTTACATTCTATCTATATTATTCTCTCAATTTTGTTACTATCAACTATCAAGTGATAACTTTCAAGTATTTGGGCAAATGTTTGGAGCATATCAAGCTTCAAATTAGTTTGTCAAGTATTTGGAGTAATATTTTGGGCAATTTCTTCAAGTTTCAATATTTAATCACGGTGCACTCATTCCATCTCCTAATTTTGATATATAATTTTTGTGTATCATTTTAGTGCTTAATTTGTGTGTTTACTTTACGTGTTCTATTTTCGTATTCCATTTGTGTGTTTAATTTTTGTGTTAACTTTTTAAATTTAACTTCACATTTAAATTATGGAACCTAAAAATGTATTTAGCGTCTTTAAAAAAAGTAGTAAAAAAGATTGTAAAGATGAAAGTAGTAATAATCCTATTCCTAGTCCTAATCCTAACCCTTCTCCTAGAATTAGAAAATATAGATGAAATGACTCATGTTGATGAAACTTCATTTTTCTAACCCTCTGCATGTTATAATGTTAATTTCGGAGAACAACTAGATCATGAAACTTTACAAAGATAATTTGACAATGATTTTTTTTGAGGACGAAGAAAATGAGGATCAAGAAAATGAGGAAGAAGAATTAGATGTAATACCCACTAGTCCCGCAACACAAGCTCCAACTCAGAGTCAATCTCGGTCTGGAGCTTTACCCCATGTATCCCCTGTAAGGGGTAAGCCTAAGGCTGAACGTCCCAAAATATCACTTGTATGGAAATTTTTTAAACATGATAAAGTCAATCATCATGCTATATGTGAAAAATGTAAGCAACAATTTGTACACACAAAAAGTGGTGGGACGGGGGGGTTTAACTAGACACTTACTTAAGGATCACAAATCTTTGTGGATACAAGCTAACATAAAAGCCGAAAAAAATTATAGATCCTACCACCGGTACAGGCACTCCTAGTGGATCTGGTTCTAATTTTGTACAACAACAGCTTGACCCTACTTTTGGTACTGTTTTACGCCCCTATAACAAAGATAGAGATCGTGAGAACTTATCAAAAATGGTGGCTTACCTTTTGCTTTTTCTTCTCACCCTGCTTTTGTGCATTATATACAAGAAACTTACAACCCTGCTTTTCAAGGTTTTCCTAAGACCACTGTTAGAAATGATGTTTTTAAATTTCAAACCAAATATCTTCAATATATTCGTTGTGTATTTTTCACTTAGATTGTAAAGTGTCTATCACATCTGATATAGTGTGATGACCCAAAATGTCATCTTTAAATTAAATAATCATCTCAGTATTTTAAGACCTTGAAAAGCGGTATCAATAATTTCTCGACTTGCGTGCACAGTCTGTATAATTTTTCGGAAGGTTTTTATGTGAAAAATGGATTAAATTGTGAACTAGAGCTTTAAAACTCAATTGAGTTGACTTCGGTCAACATTTTGATCAAACGAACCCGGATAAAAGTTTTGACCATTCCAATAGTTCCGTATCGTGATTTGGGACTTGGTCATATACCCGAAATCAAATTCGGAGGTCCCTAGATCAAATTATCGTCATTTAACGGAATCTAGAAATCTAAGGCTAAAGATGTCTTAAGTTTAACCAGAGATTTGACTTTTGAGAAAAAGACCCCGGAATGGAATTTTGATGATTCCAATAGTTTTGTATGGTAATTTTGGACTTAGGCACATGTTCGGATTTGGATTTGGAAGTCTGCAGGATAATTCGGCGCATTTTGGCGAAAGTTGGAAAATAGAAAATTTTTAAAAAATTTGACCGAGGGTTGACTTTTTGATATCGGGGTCGGAATCCAGTTCTGAAAATTTCATAGCTTCGTTATGTCATTTATGACTTGTATGCAAAATTTAAAGTCATTCGGACTTGATTTGATAGGTTTTTACATCGAATATAGAAGTTGGACGTTCTTAGATTCATTAGGCTTGAATTGGGGTGTGATGCACGGTTTTAGTATTTTTTGACGTGATTTGAGGTTTCGACTAAGTTCGTATGATGTTTTAGGACTTGTTGGTGTATTTTGTTGAGGTCCCGAAGACCTCGGGTGGATTTCGGAAGGTTAACGGATCAATTCGAACTTGTATTTATCTGCTAAAATTTTCTGGGCAGTTTTTGCATTTTTCGCACGTGTGAACAGTGACCGCACCTGCGTGAACAGTATCCGCGTACAACAGCCGTGCACAGTAGCATGTACAGTATTTGTGTACAGTATCTGTAAACAGTATCCATGAACAGTAACACGTGTGAACAGTACGCCCGAAAATTCTGGACAGTGTAAAGGATGAGCAGTCCTGTTTTCCTCATTTTTTTGGACTTCTAAGCTCAGAATTTGGGCAATTTTGAGCGAGAAGTTACGAAAATTCTTGGGGTAAGTGTTCTTGACTCTCTTGTAATTATATTCCATAAATAAATCTTCATTTTTGGCTTTAGATTATTGATATTTGAAGAGAAATGGAGGAATTTTCTAAAATTCTATAAAAATGAATTTTCAAGATTTGAACATCGATTCAGATTCGGATTTGAGTAAAATTAGTATGGTTGGACTCGTAATTGAATGAGTTGTCGTATTTTGTGACTTTTGTCATATTCCGAGATGCAGGCCCCACGTGCAATATTTGGGTTAATTTCGGATTTTGTTGAAAAATTAGTATTTTTTATATGGAATTAATTCCTAAAATGAGTTAATTGTGACTAGATTCAGGACATTTGGAGGCCGATTTGAGTGGAAAAGGCATTGCAGAGTAAGATTTTGCTCGGATTGAGGTAAGTAACGGTTATAAATCTGGTCCTGAGGGTATGAAACCCCGGACATTGTGTCGTATGACTATTTTGGAGGTGACGCACATGCTAGGTAACGGGCGTGTGGGCGTGCACCATAGGGATTGTGACTTGGTCCGTCCCGCGAGACTGTGGAATTAATTGGCCTACTATTTAATACATGTTCCCGCTATTTTCATAGAAATTGACTGTACTTCATGTTAGAAATCATGGTTAGGCCTTATGTGATCACTGTTGAGACCTGCGAGGTCGTGTACTTACTGAATTAGCTGCTAATTGCTGTTTTGTACTTAGTCATAGCTTTTCTTGCTTATTATGCCTCCGTCTCTTGCTATTTATTGTTGATACATGACATTACATCTGTTTGGGTTGTTTATATGATTTTTCAGAGCCCGAGAGACTAGAGAGTTTGATGACTGAGTGAGGTCGAGGGCCTGATCTGTGAGGATATTTATGGGATCGGGTTGCATGCCGCAGCATGTTGTTAATGATTTATGATTGAGTGAGGCCGAGGGCCTGAGTGATTTATGCCACGGGGTGGCTTGTTATAGCGTTTGGGCTGAAGGAGCCCCTCCGGAGTCTGTACACACCCCCAGTGAGCGCAGGTACCTACTGAGTGCGAGTGTCGAGTGCCGAGTGCTGAGCGACTGGGAGGAATGAGTGAATGTGAGGTTGGAGTGAACAGGAGGACAGAGTGACTATTATTTTGAGAAAATACATTTACTTCATTACTGTTACATCACAGAGGTCATATCACTATTTTGAAAATTATTGAAAGATATTATTTACTACTCAGTCAGATTTGATATCTGGTTTATTGAGTACATACTGATGTGACTTAAACTGTTAAATTGAAAGTAGGACTACTCTTATTTGAAAGTTTTTGAGATAACTGTATTTTCATAGCTCGTCACTATTTCTCAGTTCCTTATTTATTTCTGTTACTTACTGAGTTGGTGTACTCACGTTACCCCATGTACCTCGTGTATAGATCTAGACACTTCTGGTCATGGCGGTTGCTGATTGAAGAGTCAGACTCATGAGACTATTGAGGTAGTTGCATGGCGTTCGCTGACCTTGACTCCCCTTTCCTTTCATGTTGTACTGTTCTATATTTCCAGATAGTGGTTTATCATTCAGATGTTGTTATCATTTAGATGCGCATGCACTCAGTGACACCGGGTTTTGGGGATGGATTGTTTAGTACTTTTGGAGTTATATTCTGTTCTAAAAGGTTTTATTTAATATTAACTGCTTCCGCCTTTATTTAAAAGTTCTACTGTGTTGAGATGTTGAGTTGAGGCTTGCCTTGTACCACGATAGGCACCATCACGACAGGTCAGATTTTGGGTCGTGACAGCTATACGTTAGCCTAATAGTTGTGATTATTTAACTGTTAAATGTCATTGGGTTGATCATCACTGGAACATGCAAAAACGTGTTATTGGTTATAAAATTGTTGATTCAAAATACACTGGAGCATATATTGCAACTACTGTTCTTCAAATACTTGATTTTTATGGACTCGTTGATAAATTTTTAACTATCACCTTAGATAATGCTTCTGCTAACACAACCACATCAACTAGCTTAAAAACTAGACTTTTTCCAATTAATCTAGTAATTTTTCATGTTAGATGTGCATGCCATATTTTTAACTTGGTTGTAAAAGATGGTCTTAATTTATTTTCTGATGCTTGTAGTAAAATACAACATACTTGCGCCTAGGATGGATAAGATTAGGAATGATGATATTCGGGAGAAGGTGCATGTGGCTCCCATTGATGACAAGATGCGGGAAGCGAGACTCAGATGGTTCGGACATGTTCAGAGGAGAAGCCCAGATGCGCCGGTAAGGAGATGTGAGCAGCTGGTTATGGAGGGCACGAGAAGAAGTAGAGGGCGGCCTAAGAAGTATTGGGGAAAGATGATCAGGCAGGATATGGCGAGGCTTCAGATTTCCGAGGACATGACACTGGATAGAGATATGTGGAGGTCGAGTATTAGGGTTGTAGGTTAGGAGGTAGTTTGAGTCTTTCCTTACTTTGTACTATTGCGAGACCAGTCTGGTAAGGTTTTTGTCTAAGATAGTTAGTGGCAATGTTGTGTCTTACTATTTCACTTTTCAGCGCAGGAACTATCTACTAGCTATCGCGTTTGCTTTGCATCTTTCTTCTAAATTTCATGTTGTTCCTGTTTTTCATATGATTTCTTTGCTGAAACTAATATTGTCTCCTTTTGTCGATTTTGAGCCGAGGGTCTTTCGAAAACAACCTCTCTACTCCTTCGGGGTAGCGTTAAGGTCTGCGTACACACTACCCTCCCCAGACCCCAGTAGTGAGATTTTACTGGGTTGTTGTTGTTGTTGTTGCTTGCGCATATATTTTTCGTGCTAATAAAGCGAGTAGAATTCATGAATTTGCTCAACAATGTGCTTGTGCTAACCTTCCAGTTAGAAAAGTTCCAAAAGATATTTGTACTAGGTGGAATTCTACTTATGAAATGCTTAAAGTTGCTTATGATTATCAGGTGCCTATCCAAAAAGTATTTAATATGCATAATGGAATCAAAGAGCTTACTAAATTTTTAGAAAATTTTTATAATGCTACAAAATAATTTTCTGGTATATATTATCCTACTGTTACAGAAATATTATGGTATATTTGTGAAATTTCTGTTGTATTTGGTAAGAATAAAACAAATCCAATTTATGCACCGGCCATTAATGAAATGATTTCAAAATTTAAAAAATATTTTTTTTCTATTTCTGAAGTTTATTTAATTTATACTCTACTTAACTCATCTTTAAAACTAAGAGCTGTAAAGGGACTTGTTCGTAAAATTTATGAGAATTTAGCAATTCAAAAAAATGAACAACTATCTCTCGAAGACTGCCAAGCTAGCATATATTCTTATGCTAGATCAATATTTGATTATATAAATCTATGGAAACAACAGATTGTGAAACTACTCCTTCTACTTCTAAGTCTAGAGCAGACGTTTTATGGGAAGATATGGATGATATAACAGGTTTTGATTCCTCTATGGATGATGAACTTGATTCTTATCTTAATTAAGGATTGAAAAGTATTAAAGACGAAGAAGACAACGAACCACTTTTGGCATGGTGGAGGGAGCACGACAAGGCTTTTCCAACACTTTCAATAATGGCTCAGGATATCATGGTTATTCAAGCATCATCAGTAGCATTGGTAAGTTCTTTTAGCGTGGCAAGATTTCAAATTGGAGATCATAGACATGCATTAGTGGAGGACAGTCTAGAATTTCCGTATTATTCAGAGATTAGATTAATTCAGAAAGAAGAAATTTTAGTTTTGAAAAATTAACCACTAGGGGAAAAGAAGAATACAATGAGATACTAACCACTGGGAGCGATGACGACATAGAGCTCATGGAACATCAATCAACATTGCCAATTCCAGCAGAATGTCCGAGGGATATTATTGATAAGTTACAAAGAAGTTGTATAGGAGCTTACAAATATAAGTATGATAATTTGTAATTGGCTACTAAGAGGCCTAGTTCAAACAGAACTCTTCCTAGAAGGTGGCTGTATAGATTAGGTGCTCTTCAAAAGAATTATATTTGTATTTGAGATTTGAAAGTTCTATTAATAAAATAAAAGGCTCTAAGCGTTGAATTTTTTTATGAATTGTCTTAGTTACTTAATACTTTGAAATTATATTAAATAAATTATAACTCTATTATAAATTTATAATTACTAGAATATTACATTACAAGTCTTTTGTTTTAATATTTTACAATTCTTTACTTAGTTTCTAATTTTCGTTTTAACATTTAAGTTTATTAAATAAGTCAAAAAACTAGTTGTTGCAAACTTTAAAAACTTAGTCATTTTCAAAAAATTAGATGTTTTTTTAAAACTACACTTAAGGCCGCGAAATCGTCCCTTCACGTTCCATCCCGTCACATCCCGTTTGTTAGCGGGACAGGATGGGCTGACCGTTTCGTCCCGTTTGTCCCATCCTGTTTCGTCCCGTCCTGCCACCGTCCCGCTTAAATGTCGTCTCGTCCCGTCCTGTCCCGTTGAACAGTCATAGGTAAAATGCTACAAATAGTCTAATTTTATACTCCTATTAACAAGGTGTGATTGGTTATACGGGGTTTTTTTTAAAAAGGAATAAACTTTTGATATAGACATTTATATATAAGCACGTCATTAAGAATAACATGAAAATTTTAAAATTTTGTTTTTAAATAAAGAAATATGGAATACTAATTCTTTTTGGAATAGAGTGAAAAAGAAAAGTATATCACATAAGAGAATTACATTCTCTATATAGGTTGCGATATATACGTGCTCTTACCGAGAAGATTCTATTTAACAAAATGGAAGCAAAAGATTCGTATATCGATAGCAATTAGTTGAAATTATGAAGGTGTCCGGAAGACTTCATCTTGTCTTCGGCATATTGTTTACCCTAAAAAACGAATAACAATTGAATTTATATGTGTTTTAAGGATATGCTGATTAATTCAATACAAATGATTAATAGCGTTAGACTAAACAAATAAAAGATGTAATATCCAAACCAATAGTAGGAGTGATCCCGGACTCGGTAATAGCTCAATGAAGTGCCTACTTTCGGTCTCGGGCTCACAGAGAAAAATAATAGTATATTGCCTTGATATGCATATTACAATATCTCATGAATAATAAGCTTTCCCCTTTATATAGTAAGAGAGTTTTACCCTAAGTACAATTCTAAAAAGGTAAAAATCTTCCGTTTTGCTAATCACTGATTTTCTACCGACACGGGCCGAGATTCACGCTGTGATATCCGGTCAAGCACGGACATCACGGCTCTTTGTTAGTCGTGCGCAGGTAGGTGGTTTGCTCGAGCCCTGATACGAGGGGCTCTTTGCTTTGACTCAGATACATTACGGTCACATTCCTGCTCCGGTTGGCTCACCGAGAAGTTGAGTCATGCAGTGGGCTCGGTTTTACCCGTATATAGATAGTCCTCTTGTTTCTCAGAGAGTAGGCTTGCCGAAACGATGGGAAACGACAGATGACTCAAGTTCCTTCCTTCATACGTTACGATGGGGAGCCAAAACATCGTGTCGTTCTAACTTCGGACATATGTGTCTCTCACCGGGAGGTTGCTTCCGAATGCGATGTGTTGGCTGCTTCCCTATAAAATCCTCCTTCATTTGTCCTTTTTCTACTTTCTTATCAAACCGCTATCTTCGAGCCTTCCAACCATTATCAAAGCCTTCTTCAAATCTTCATATATTATTCCTTGTTCTTCAATATTCGTAACAATTTCCATATTTCTGCCCAAAACTTCTTCAAATCTTCATACCCTGTTCTTCATCTTAAAACCCCGTTTTCCAAACCTTCATGTTTATTTTTCAAATTTTCAAACACTCCCTCGGATGATAATGGCAAAAACACCAAAAATCGTTCCTTAACAAGTTGCCTCTTCATCTTCTCAATCGGTCGCTGGTACTGAAGCGATCACCCCCGAGGTGGTGGCCCTCGAAATCTCTCCCCCTCGTTGTGGTTCCTAATGAACCGGCCGTCGATCCTCCCTTGTCGGTGTTCATTCCTAGGGGTTGTTCAATCGCAGATGACTTTAAAGTCCAGAAGCCTTCGTGCAAATAGGATCGGGGCGAAGGAGTCCCAAGATATATATGTTCTGTGACCGAGGATGTTCTTCCCATGGTTCGTAAGGACTGCAATTGGGAAGGCAAGAACATAATAGTCCCCAAGCCCAAGGACGTCGTTACTACCCATGTGGAGGGGTACTTAAGTATTTGCGCTTATCCTTTCACATTGAGCCCGGGGGATCCGATCATTCAAGATTTTGGCAAGTGGTGCGAGGTGTGCCTCGGGAAAATCCACCCATCATTGTGGAGGATCGTGACCCTCCTCTGTTACTCCGTGAACAAGACCGAGTCTCCTCGGTTTACGATCGACCACCTTCATCGATTATATAGGATGTTTCGAGGGGGACTAATCAAGCTCACACGTCAGGCCAGCAAGGCTCCCTTTTACAATATCGACGAATATCGAGATCGGGGCCGGCAGGGATACTTTGTCCGAGTGAAGATCGAGGATTTGATCCCCTAGGAATACATGACATTTCTTTAGAAATGGAATGCGTCTCGTAAGTTCAACTCTTTCTTTCAACATCAAAATTTCTCCTTCTTTCCTTTCTTTCCTCTCATCTATATGAGTGGTTGTGCAGCTATCGCCCGGGTTCTGAATGCGGTCCCCCGTTAAAGGAGTGGATAGTGCATATGTGCTCAGATGTCCTACTTCGAGTACACATGGCCTGGACTCTCGAAGGGCCGATGGGAGGCACGTTCTCATGGTAAGGCCTCTTTTCGTGTAGCCAACACTATGTCTTCACCTTCTATTATACTAATTCCTTTTCCTTTTTTGTTATTGCAGATTTTCCTAAGACCACCGAACTTAAACTTTCGAAATGGGATGAGGATGTGCCCCCGCCTTTTGATCCCTTTGTTGCTTCCACGGAGCGAAAAAAGAAGAAGAAAATAAAACCCTAGGGCTCACCGAGATCCGAGGCAAAGAAAACAAAGAAGTGGGTGCTCCGCAAGCCCAGGATAGGCTCTAGTTCTTGGGTGCGAACCTTCGACTCCCTCCCCTGGCTCAGGGATGAGCCGGAGGATGAATCTATTTCCGTTACCCATGGGATGACCTATCCCGGGGATTGGGATTCCTCCGAAGGGGAAACTCGTGAGATCGACCCCTTTCTAACTCAAAAGGCTGACATGGACACCCGGGGTGAAACTTCCTAGGATGTCGGTTATGCACCAAAGGAAGTTCACGGAGTAATTGTGATCTCGGGGATGCCCTCCTACACCAAGTTTATGCTCAAGTAGTCCCAAGCAAGGAAGGATAAATCCAACGAAGGGGCCCAGCGTGCAGAAGATCCCCTTCATTCCTTTTTTGATAGAGTGGATTCGTCCACTTTGGAAGACTTCTCCGGTATGGGTAACCTAGAGGTTCGGAATAAAGACACTTCCTCGAAGGCAGGTGGGCCGAGCTCGAGCCCAAAATTAGTTAGTCATTTCCCTGCTCCGAGTGTGGATCTCGGCAATAAGAGGTCGATTGCACTGACCATCCTGGAAGATGCCTGGGTTATGTCCTCCAGAGTGTGGTGACCGAGGAGGACCAGACGAATATGAATGTGGTGAATGTGTCATGACTTTTCAATGAGGCACAGCAGGCTGAACCTAGTAAGGCATTGTTCCCTTCTATCTACCTATAGTTATTTGTGTTTGACGTTCCTCACATTTTCTTTGTCCTTTTGCAGGCCTGGGTCCTCCACTAGGAAAGTTTCCTCCAATATCGGGCTGAAGTCAATCAACTCGAGCTCGAGATTAAGGAGCTTGCTCAGAAAAAGGACATGTACAAGCTTCTTAGCGAGCAGTAGGAGGGGGTTGCCAAGAACCTCCAGGCTGAGTTGGATGTGGCTCAAAAGGAGTATGTCGAATTGGTGGAAAAGATAAAGGTTTTTGAAATTAGAAATGAAGGTTTGGTCGCAGAAGCTAATAACAATACTTTGCAGGTCCAGCAGAAGATCAACTAGATCGACCAAGTCTGCAAGGAGATGGATGAGATCCAAGTGATGGCCGATGGATGGAAAAACAAAATGGACCTACTGGACTCAGAAAAGGAGACTGCCTAGACCAAACTGTCTTCGATGGAAGTTTAGCTTCGAGTGGAAAAAGAGAAAGTCGATAAGCGATCCCAGCTAAACGATGAACTTTGAGCTCAACTGAACTCAGCCCTAGCAGAGCGGGATGCCCTCGGCAGTAAATGTGAAGCTATAAAGGCTCAGATGCGCACAACATCCGTCGATGCTAAAGAGATGGTTTCCCAGTATAGGGCCGATGTCGAGGCAACCGAGGCCCCCCTAAAAACCACTATCAAGTACGTGAAGCGGTTATCTCAAAGGAAGACCCTCTTAGAGATCCATGCCCGAGGCTTCGACCTATCTGCCGAGATCGTGGATGCAAAAATACTTGAGGTCGAGGACAAGAAGCTAATTGATCCCAAAGGTGAAGAGGGCTCCGAGGGCTCTGAAGAATCCAAAGGCCCTAATGATGCTGGTGATGGGTCGGGTTTCAGTGAAGATCAGGCATAGGCCTTAGGTTTATTTTTTGTTTTTTTGTTCTTGCATATTTATTTCGTTGAGATCGCTTTTATTGACCTTTGTAATTATATTATGGAATGTATATAAAGTCTTTTTCTCTTTTGGTAATTTTCAAGTCTATTGTCTTTAGCATCCTTTCATAATTGCAAAGATTTCAAATGCCTTAGCACCGAATGAGACGTGGTAATATGTCATTTTTTGGAAGTCCGAATAAGACCTATCCTCGGTGCAATCTTTTCTCGAAACTTATGGGGGCTTGGGGTGACCGGAAGTTTTCCCCAAGATGCTTGTTTAAATGTTTTAAGACTATATCTTTGCCAAGGGTAACCTTTGAACAGGTTTGGAATTTTGTTTGAAGGCCTTATGTTTCGATAACGGGCTTCGGACGTCTTTGAACTATTTTTAGGGTAGCATAGCCTTTTAAGTTTAGGCACTGCCTAATAGGCTTTGTACCTTCAGGTTTCAATAACCCGAGCCATCCGACTTTGTCTAGGACGATAGTCCCCGAGTAGGGAACAAAAATGTGTATCACCAAGGTAGAAACTTTCTTTTATTTTTGTGCGTGACATACAAGATTGTTAGCCTGTAAAAGCTTCATATTATGGCTTAGGCGGCCTATGAGGTAACGGTTCATTTGACCGTTTGGCCTTTACAATAAATCCTAACAACCATGCTGAGGTTGTTCAAGCATAAAGTTTCCTCCCTTGCTAAAAATCTTGACCTGAGGGTGATGGCCCCCAATATTCAGGATCGTTCTTGGAGAGGGCTCGAATACTGTTGATGTGACCATCGACTTCGATTTAAAACCAGTATTTGACTCTAAGTTTGGACGATCCACTATTGCCTTGTTAAAAACCTTGTCGGAAAACCCATTTGGGACAAAACCAGTTCAAGGAAAAAAGAGTGTAACGCGTGCTTTCAGACCTAACAGCTGCATCCTCATTTGGTTGTTGCGTGTAAGCGTTAGTCCAATTCTCAATATATAAAAAAATTTAATGAGGTCGTACCTTAGCAGTAGTATTATTTTAAGTGGGTCATGTTCCAGTTGCTCAGAAGCTGTGCATCGTTACCTGCTCCGAGTTTGTACGAACCTTTACCGATAATCCCAATGACTCAATATGGACCTTCCCAATTCGGTCCCAACTTCCCTTCATTCGGGTTCCGGGAGTTTTGTGTCACTTTTCTTAACACCATGTCTCCGATATTGAACTGTCGGAGGTTGACTCTTCGGATGTAATATCTTTCTATCTGTTGTTTTTGGGCGGCCAACCGAACAAGGACGGCCTCACGCCTCACATCTAATGGTTCTAGGCTCGTACTCATAGCCTCACCGTTTGACTCTTCGATCACATATCGGAAGCTGACTCAGTTCTCCTACCTAGACTGATATTAGTGCTTTGGCACTGTAGACCAATGAAAACGGAGTGGCCCTGGTACTAGATTTTGAGGTCGTACGGTATGCCCACAAGACTTGGGGAAAAATTTCCTTCCATTTACTTCGGCGTCGGTCAACCTTTTTATTAAGCTTTTGGAGTATAGTCTTGTTTGTAGACTCTCCCTGCCCGTTCCCACTAGGGTGATAGGGTGTTGACAAGATCCTTTTAATCTTATGATCCTCGAAAAATCTGCTTACCTTGCTGTCGATGAACTGATTCACGTTATCAAACACGATCTCAACCGGTATCTTGAACCGACATATTATGTGGTCCCAAATAAAATAAATAATTTCTTTTTCTCAGACTTTCTCGAACGTCTGAGCTTCAACCCATTTAGAAAAATCGTCAATCATGAATAGTATAAATTGTGCCTTACCAGGTGCCCATGGCAGGGGACCGAATATGTCCATTCCCTATTTCATGAATGGCAAGGTGACAAGATCGAGTATAGTATCTCCCGGGTTGATGGATCATCGGTGCATGTCTTTGAAAACTGTCACATCTTCGTACAAAGTCCCATGTATCTTTCTCCATGTCAGTCCAGTAATAGCCGGCCCTAATTATTTTTCGAACCGAAGACTCTGCCCCCAAATGGTTTCCGCAGGTACCCTGGTAAACCTCTCTCAAAACGTATTCACCGTCTCTAATCTTGGCCAAACTCACACCACAATTACAGGTAGTGAGGCGATCGATGCAATAATAAAAACCCAACGTAAGTCGAGGTCGAATCCACAGGGAGTTAGAATTTGGGATTAGGTATATATTTAGTATAATTGTATGATGTGCCTTAAATTGCACTTCCACATTATTGTTTGTTGTTTCTATTTCTACTTTAAGTTTATAGATTGCAATTATAAAACTAGGAGACAATATTTTTGGTTTTGCTTGTTTTTCAAATGATAAAGGATCTAGGGTCGTGACTTCCACCTAGGTGGTTATCTAACGAGTCATAAACTCAAGGGCAAGTTTGATTAGTCAAGTTCGTAATATAGCAATCATTCGCAATTACCCACTCTATACTTCTCGGTAGTTTGAGTGATTTTTTCCAATTTAGATTTCTCAAGACCAAAATGGTATTGCACAAAACAAGTGATATATGCTCAAGTCGGGTCTTACTATCTCTAGATTTGACCCTTTAATTGGGGCTATCAATTTCTTGAGTTCACCCCAATTTCTTGTTAGCCAAGTTTTCCTAGACTTAGTCTCTCTTTCTCAAGTAGATACTAAATCAATAATGCATAAATCAGTGTTTGCAACTATTAATTCTTGAATTCAAGCAAGAACTAGGCTAAATATCACTAACCCAATCACAAACAAGCCCTAAATCAAACACTCATTAAGTACCCACACTAGGATTGGGCCACAACCCTAGCAAGAAATTTAGCTACTCATGAATATGCAGAAATTAAAGAAGAAATTAAGATAAAATGCATAATAATTGATTAGGGAAAGAAAATCTAATATTTAGAAGCTAATCTAATACCAAATTACTCAAAACAGTAAAGAAAACGGCTCAGGTGCTCTTCCCAAAACTAAACTTAACCTAAAAATGACAAAAGTTCTATTTATACTAAGCTGAAAATATCTAAAAATGCCCTTGCGGAGGTTGTGCGGACCGCACATTTTTGAGTGCGGCCACACTCTTGCTTCTATGGCCGCACAATTATAGTGCGGTCCGCACTCCTTGAACTTGAGCTCTGGCTTTTGCAGGACTTCTGGGGACCGCACAATTCTGAGTGTGACTGCACTCTCGATTATGCGGCAACACAAAAATGGTGCGGTTCGCACTCCTTCTTGATTCTAAATCCTATCTCTCTAATCCTTGCCTTCTGCGGACCTCATAATTGTGAATGCGGTCGCACATGTCATCCTGAGGCCGCACAATTGTGGTGCGGTCTGCATATCTTCAGATGGCCCAAAAAGTAACTCTCTGAATCTCCTCTTCTACGGTCGCACTATAATTGTGCGGACCGCATACTCTGAAGAACCACTGACATTGTTCTTTCCTTATTTTGCAGCTGCACACAGTATTGTGCGGTCCACACTGTGGGCTTGTTTGCCTTGTTTTGGTTCTTGTCCACTCTTTGACTCCTTTATGAGTTGATTTTGACTTATTTGGCTCGTTTCCCAATATTCCTGCACGAAAGCACATTTCATTAGTTCTCGGAAATACCTTTGAGCATTTTTTAGCTAAAACGCAAGTAAAAGAGAGCAAATAAGTGGTCAAAATCGCTACTTATCAATTCCCCCAAACTTAAGCTTTTGCTTGTCCTCAAGCAATTGATGCAATTCCCACTTCCACTAGAAAAAGAGATATTTCAGCTGGCCTAATTAAGGTAAATCAATCACACATCAATTGGGACCAACAATTATCCATAACACGTATGAATTATCAACAATGCAATGATTTGACTTTTTGAGTACAATAGTTCTAATGTGACACAAGAGCATCAAGAGTTGACTTTATTCATCAAGGAAGCTTGCTCTTTTATGTAGGTCATTGTGGATCCCAAACTCCTCCTCCTTTACTCTCTATTATCAAATCTCACTTTAGAATGTAACACTCGAAGCAAGGATTGTGAAAAGTTCGCTCATCTCTCTCAAAAGAATGTCACAAGTTCGGCTCTAAGTACCATAAGCTTGCCCCTTATGTAAATCACCACTAATGCAAGCTCACTCAACTTGAAATCATGTAGGTCTTTTTCGGGATGTAATGAAGGCTTTTTGAATCAGGGTAGGAATTTATTTAATAGAATGGGTTCATCTTTCCTAAAGCACTCCATTTTCTCTTTTTGGCTCATACTTTGTCGACTCTTTTAGTTAATTTCTTTTTCCTGGGGGGAACTAGAGAGACGTAATGACACTCTTTCTTGATCATGACATTCATTTTTCTCCTTTTCAATTTACTTCATGCCTTTCATCCTTGTTTTCTTTTGAATTCCCTTCAACTCTTCAATTTATTCACTTTCTTTTTGGCATTTTTCTTTTTGTTCTTTCTTTCTTTTCTTTGCCTTCCCTTTTCTTCATTTATTTCTCTTCTTTGTATCTTTATATCACTTTCAAACTCCTCGTCTCTCCCCAAAACTTATGTATTTGCCAATTGTTTCCCAAGAATGCTAAGGAAAGATCGGATGCCAAGAGAGGGTCATTACAAAAAGGATAAAGGCTTGTAACGTGTTTATTGAAAGAAAAATGGGCTTAGGCTCAAATGGGTTGACTAGGGATATCACATTGGTAGGCTATGGAAGATTTCAAATTTCAAATTGGATCAAGGAGAGCCTACATTCATTTCTCAAGCCATGATACGCTTAGAATTTTGCCTAGAAAAATATTAGGGGCAAGTTCTAGACTATAAGCACGGGTACTTGGACTTGTAATTCAATACCTCACCTCTCACGTTGTTGGATTTCTAAAGAGAACAGAGTCGAGGTCCCACAACAACCCTAGTTAGATTGAGAATCACAAATGGCTCGACTGACCCACTCGATGACTGTTAAGTCAACACAAGAGTCAAAAGGTCAATACTAGAGCTATTTTCTGCCAACAACTTTGTTTTTAACCATAAGGTCGTAGGAAAATGTGTTGGTACCAAGTGAAGCATGCTTGAGACCCCTTTTTATTCACTACTACTATATTTGTCAAAACATAAAAGAAAACGGACTCAATCTCTTAAGAAGGTTGTCACGTCATCCATCGTTCGGAAGAGCTGCCCGGTTCACACAAAATCAACCTTTGGAAAAAAACATTGCATTAAGAAAATCAAAGGCTTATTATTCACTCAAATCGAAAAAAGAAGCTAACAAATCAAAAAGAAGCTACTAGCGTAAATAAGAAGTTATACTACAAAGGAAAACACATTAAAGAAGCTATGAAATAAACTACGGAAAGCGAGATAAATGAATATACAAACCGAAGTAAACTGAATATATACATAAGGGGAAATGAATATATACATCAAAATAAAGGGAAGAATATATACATACCAAAGGGAAAATAAAGATAAAAGAAAAGTAGTATAAGAATTATTACAGTCCTAATGTCAATATCAATCAAACAAAATAGACCACTCTCCAAATGAAAATAAGCATTGTCCCCAATTCTTAACAAAAATATGAACATGGAAAGGGTAAAGAGTTAAGACAACTCCCTATGTGGTATCAGTCTACATAGGATCCGCAACACCCTTGGTCTCTAGCTATATCTCATCATTACCTAGCTGAGGGACAACAGGGTTGCTGAGCATCTGGATCATCTCCTCAGCGGTGTGGGCAGTTGCAACCGGCTCCTCAAACTGGCCGGATGTTGCCTCTGGTGCCTCAGGTACTGCTAGTGTTGCCTGTGCTGCTAGGGTTGCTGACTCCATACAGGTCTAATGGTAAATCTCCGGCAGATGTAATCTTTTCGATCTCTTTTCTCAATTTCTCCATCAACTTTTTAGATGCCTAAGACTTCCGCATCTTCTTCATTTGTTTTCCCAACTCCTCAATGACCTCCCCATGCGCCACTAGAGTCTCCATAATAGTTTTTTGGTTGTCCAGAATCTTCTTCAATGTTTACTTCACTAACGGAGGTACCTGTGGCTCTTCTGGGGTTGCTGACTATGCTGCAACAATGCTAGATATGTCAGTCAGCTTTGTAGTAGCTACCTATATCTAATTGTTGAGACTCACCAATGTTTGGAAGACACACAATGCAGTCTTAAGATAAGTAGATAAGGATGGCATTGATAATAGCACTGCTAGTCTAGCAGAAGAAGGTTGTGGCATGGTTGTTGTCCCGGTGGAAGGACCGGTTGCTATAGAGGGCATGGCGATTGTGGAAGGCTCAACAACTGAATCAGCAACTACTATCGTTGGCTCCTCAGACTGGCCAGTGGAGGTAGTTACCTTACCCTTGAACTTCGGGTTGTCACTACCCTGTAGGTGGTATCCTGAGAAAGGCTTCTTAGCCTTAACTTCAGTATCATAGTGCCTCGACTCCGCCTTTTGATCTTTGAAGTATTTTGTGAGGAAGTTCGGGTACAGGTAGGATCTTTCACCCTTCTGGACAGCAAGAGTGATGTTGGTGGACATAATGGCACCAACATTAATCGGATACCCAGCCATAATCGAAGCCACCAAGACAACACGGGGAAGTGGGAGGTTGTTCTTATTGAGGCATGGATCAATACGGTTGCATACGAATGTTTGCCACCCTTTTGCTTCAAAATTTAGGGTGGCCCTGACTATGGGAACCCCTGTTGTAAGCCATGACGGTGTTGATCCTCGAATAGACAAAATCTCAGCTAGCCACAAGCAAGCTGCATCATCCATAGCTAGTTTTTCCAAGTATTGGACTGCCTCCACTTCTTCAAACCCCACATGAATTCAATGCACAGTTCAGATTTCACACTTTTGTCACCTTGGTAACCTTTTTGATGTGAGCTATATTTGCATGGAATTCTTTGACTAAGTGCTCATTTGCATCTAGGACATTGTGGTTGAACCATTTCCATCCTTTTTACTCCTGGAATTGTCTAAGGACAATGGGGTTGTGCTTGTTTAAATCTTTCATCAAGAATTGACGCTCAAGAGTGAGCGACCTCTGCGGCCACCCTTCTCTAAATTTGGCAAAGGCATTGGCACTAACGAATCTGTCTTCCCATTTCTTTGGTCTCTTTGACCTCTCTAAACCTCCCACTATAGTATCTCCCCCTCTACCATCGTCTGGGACATCATTATTATCATCATCTAAATTGATTGGAGCAGCTGGAACATGTGAGGAAGAGGGTGGAGCATGTGAGGAAGAAGGCTCAGAATCTTGACTACCCTCTTCCGAACCTTCAGAGGAACTGGCAGCAGAAGATGACTTATCTACCAAATGAAATCTACCCAAGATTTGTTGTAATTGGGCTTCCAGTTGTGCTTGCATGGAGTTATCCTCAGAAGTTTCCCTATATGGGAGATACTCACTAATCTCAGAAAGTTCGGGAGCTCTGTTGGTTGTAGCTTTCTTGTTTATGGCTCTTTGGATAGCAAGTGGCCGGTTACTCTTGCCTCCACTCCGGCCTCAGGAGGGTTGTTCCCTCCCTTTTGATGTATCACCTCTACCCCTTGATCTAACCATTGTCTGCAACATATAAGTCATATAAATCAGTTAGAATTGAATCTCATAATGTATACAAAAGCTTGATTGAAAGTTGCAGTAAAGCAGTCTTAGAAGGGGCAGTGCAGCCGCGGATTACCCAGTGCAGACCGCATAAAAGTGAGTGTGGCCGCACAACCAAAAGTGCGGACCACACAATTTTGAGTAGCCCCAGGTTCAGAATACTGGAGTCTCTGATCATTCGTCAGTGCAGACCGTACAAAAATAAGTACGGTCGCACAAGTCCACTACGGACAATATATGTTTGAGTGCAGTCCACACAATTCAAGCACACAGAAGCCCTAAGTTAAAGGACTGCAGACCGCACAAAAATGTGTGCGGCCGCACAATTTGAACTGACATGATACTAACTATAAGATTCATACAAGTGTTTTGCAAGAATTAGACATGGCCCTAACAATTAAGCATGATTAGCTATTTACCCAGGCGCCAATTAACAATTATGAAGCTACCCACATGATTTTGAGCAAAGACGATTAACTTTTGACATTCTTAGGCATGAACATAACCCTAGATAAAAGAACAAAACTAATAAAAGATGAAAAATCTAAAGATGAAATTAACATACCAGTAATGAAGGATGCAAGTCATCTACAAATATGAAATGCTTGAAGTTTGATAATTAGTGGGGGATGCACCGTGTTTCCTTAGGGTTTGAGTGTTCAGAGAATGTAATGTTTCTTAGGGCTTGAGAGTTCAGAGATTGTAAAGTGTGAAAAGTATTGAAAATCCCTATTTATAGGTTGACCCGTCGAGCCCAGAACTTACCTGAGTGCGACCACAAAATTTTGAGTGCGGTCCGTACTCCTTACCTGAACCTTGGAGGAATTACTGCGGACGCACAAAGTGCGGCCGCATAATTTGTGCGGACTGCACACATTTGTTTACGGACGCACTTTGTTAAGGAACTTTGACATGCCAAACTTTAGAGAGCATGCATTTGTTTATCTTCCAGTTGTGCGACAACACACAGAATTGTGTGGCCGCAAAGTGACTATGCGGTCCGCATAATTCTGGTGCAATCCGCACTTTTCTGATACTTAGCCAAAATTTTCATGCACAGTCCTTGCAATGCACACCCATTCCTACATACACTTCAAAACTAGTTAGCACAAAATAAAACCTATCTAATCTAAAGAAGAAACCTAAGAGAAAGAAAAAGACACATGGATTGCCTCCCAAGAAGCGCCCGATTTAACGTCGCAGTACGACACAAATTACCATTCACTTGAAATGAAGAACCGCCACAATGTGGCCATCATCAACCTTTCCAAGATAATGTTTAACCCGCTGCCCATTGACTCTAAACACCTCATCATTTTTATTTTTCAAATCTAGAGCACCAAAGGGGGTTACATTCACCACTTCAAAGGGGCCACTCCATTTTGACTTCAACTTGCCTGGAAACATCCATAACCAGGAATTGGACAATAGCACAAGATCACCTTCTTTAAACTCCTTGTTGTAGATGTACTTTTCATGGAGGTACTTCATCTTCTCCTTGTAAAGGGACAAACTTGTGTAGGCATGATACCGGAATTCACCAAGCTCATTCAAATGTGCCACTCTTAAGTTTGCATTGACATCCCACTCAAAGGTCAATATCTTCAAAGCCCACATGGCGTTATGCTCAAGTTCTACCGGAAGATGACACGCCTTACCAAACACCAATCGATAAGGAGACATACCAATCGGCATCTTGTAGGCCATCCTATAAGCCTAAAGAGTATCATCAAGTTTTCTTGACCAATCCGTCCGGTTGGCATTCACAGTCTTTGACAGAATACTCTTGATCTCCCAGTTGAAGACTTCAACTTGTCTGCTTGCTTGAGGATGGTAGGGGGTCGAGACTTTATGAGTGACACCATACTTGGTGAGTAAGGTATCAAAATCTAGGCTGCATAAATGCGAACCCCCATCACTAATAATGGCCCTCGGAGTACCAAACCTTGTAAAGATGTTCTTCTTCAAAATGCCACCACATTTCGAGCTTCGTTGTTGGGTAAAGCCACGGCTTTAACCCATTTTGACACATAGTCCACAGCTACCAAAATGTAAGTGTTTCCACAAGAGCTCACGAACGGTCCCATGAAATCAATATCCCAAACATCAAAGATATCAATTTCCAAGATGGTAGTGAGGGGCATCTCATTCTTCTTAGAAATCCCACCGGCCCTTTGGCATTCATCACAACGCTTGACAAGCTCACTAGCGTCCTTGTAGAGAGTAGTCCAACAGAATCTACAACTCAACACTTTAGTAGCCGTTCTAGCTCCACCATGATGACCACCATACGGTGAAGAGTAGCAAGCCTCAAGAATTCCCGTTTGTTCTTCTTCCGGCACACATCGTCGGATCACACCATCGGTACATATCCGAAAAACATACGGCTCATCCCAATAATAATCAAGGCAATCCCGTTTGAGATTCTTCCTTTGGTTTAAAGAGAACTCATTCAGTACAATACCGCTCATAAGATAATTGGCTAAATCGGCAAACCACTGCATCCCGGTCATTGATGTGAGCACGTGATTTTTGTCTCATACGAATTACTCCAAAATAATTCCCCAAAAATTAGGTTTTGGCTTTGATTATTTGTTATTTTTAGGAATTGTTGCGTGATTTTTCTGATTGTTTGCATATGTTTGTGTGCATGTTTAATTTTATTAATGCATTAAAAATACAAAAATATAGCATTTGCATTTAAGATTTGATTTTTTACATTTTTGGTATTAATTAATAATTAGGTGTTTTACAAAAATGAAAATTCGCAAAAAATAACATATTTTGTATTTTGGTCAAATTGTGTGATTTTCTTTTACTTTAGTATTGCATTATTTGTTATAATTCAGAACTTAAGAGATTGTTAAAAACGGAAACTTAAGGGTAATATTGGGGATTGTTTAATAAAAAGGGTATTCACCTAATTGATAAGCTTCTCAATAGTGGTAGGATTAGAATTACACTAGCTAGTTTAAGTGGACAATTAAGAAATAAAAAGCTGAAAATGATAATGGGAATGACACTAATTGATTAATTTAGAGAAAATAAGTTAGTGGGGATAATTAAAATAAAGGAAGGGACACTAGTAATGGGGATGACATTAATTGAGTACCTATAAGCAAGGACATTCTGAGGAGAAGAATAAAGAAGGGGGCGGAGAGAGCGGTATACACTCAATATACTCTCTGGATACACTGGATATACAGGGGCAGAATTCATTTTGGAGAGAGTAAAAAAGATATAACCAAATTTTCTGAAATATTGAGAGCGTAAGAAAACCAGAGAGAGTTCAAAGCTAGAAAGAGAAAACAAAGAGAGATTTCCGGACTATTTTTCTTCTCCATTTTTACTGGTTTTCTCCGTGTTGCTAGGATTTCTGGATTGAGGTGTTGAAGCTACTGTGTTGGGCTTTCTGCTGCTGCATTTTGTTGTTTGTTGTTGCTGATTGCTTACCCCATTTTTCTGTTCTACATTCCAGGTACATGTCCTTAAACTCGATGTATGTAAATATCCAGTTGAAAATGAATGAAGTAGAGGCCTAGTGTAACTGTTTTCTTGCAAATTGAATAATGGATCTTTAATTTTCAGAATTTGTCGATCTTTTCCCATTAGTTGGTTGGGAGATGTATAATATTTCATGTTAATTCTAATTGAACTAGTTCGAATGACTGTTTGTAATCTCACCTAGATTTCATATGCCCAAAGAAAAGAGATGAATGAACTCATATTAATATGTTAAGTTACGTCCCTATTTCGGTAATTCGAGCGGCCACTGGATTTGCATTGTATTTGACTATTTTGCATTGCCTATGGCAATTGAGAAATGAATGTTGGAAGTAGATTTGATCTAACTTTCATGCGTGAATTAATATGTATATAAGTTTCTTTAAGAGTTGAATCGTCTAATGATTTAGACGCGATTTAAGGTATTAAAGTAATTATGTACACGTTCGCGTGACATAATTACGATTCTAAGAATCAATTCGGAGTATGCGTTCACGTAATTTCGAACCAACTTTCTCAATAATAAAATGATTGCTAATAGGCCGCTAAATTAATTTTATTTCATATAGCTTGAGGTGTGCCATCAATAATTTAATCATACATAGCCCTCGTATTAATTTTGATATAAAATGACAAATGTTCGTAGTTTACTTTAGGCACGTTTAATATACTATCGTGGTTGTGGACACGTTCGCGGGACATAATTACGATTTCTAAAAACAAAATCGGAGTATGCGTTCGTGCAACTATGGTTGAATTTTTTTATAATAATAAATCGTTACTAATTGGGGACACATCCGCGTGACATGATTTTTGACGCATCAACAAACGGGTGCACCTACGCGTGACCCGTTTCAAGATAATTTTCTTAATCAAAAAGCGTTTAAAGTTAAAATTGCACATAGGTTCAAACTGTTCTAAATCCGATAATTAAGCCGGATATAACAGTTAAACGACCGTGCTAGAACCACGGAATTCGGGAATGCCTAACACCTTCTCCCGGGTTAACAGAATTCCTTACTCGGATTTCTGGTTCGCGGATTGTTAAACAGAGTCAATCCTTTCCTCGATTCGGGATTTGAACTGGTGACTTGGGACACCATAAATTATCCCAAGTGGCGACTCTGATTTTTAATAAATAAATAATCCTGTTTCGATTATCCTTTAATTGGAAAAACTCCACTTATACCCTTCTAGGGGGTGTAGGAAAAAAGGAGGTGTGACAGCTCTGGCGACTCTGCTGGGGACCGAACCTAGAATCTCTGGTTCAGGGTTCAAGAATTCGAGCTTAGAATAATTGTTATATTTGGCTTTATTTATTATCTGATTTTTACATGTTTGTGCCTAATGTGCTAAATGTTGTTTTTTTACCGCTTTGATATTATCTGAATTGTATATATAAACTGCTACAAAACCCTTCTTCTTTCTGAGTCTTCTGAATTTATGGTGCACACGTGCACGTGGCCCACTTTTCTGTTAGAAATCATACCAAGTAGAACGAGGTTGGGTCAAGTAACTAGGCCGGGTAGACTTTCGTGCTCCCGGTACGTTGCCCCCGCCTCGGCTCGAGCTGTCCGCTCGGGTAAGCCAGGTCTAGAACAAATGTACCCAGGTTTTTAAACATAGAATAACATAGCCTCATGTCGGATCCCTAGTAGGAACGCTTGTTTGCATCACGTGCATCTGACTTTTGGGACTCAACACAGGGGTTGGGTCTGTCTAGGACAGGTGTACCCCAAAAAATAAAAGAACATCCTGATGCATCCTAATGTGCTACATGTTGCAATCTTCAAGGGTAAAAGGTTCATTTGGCGAACCAATGATAGTTGAGGGCAAATGAAAAAAAAGAGAAAAAAGAGGGTGAAGTGTGAAGATAAAGCGAGCTTGAAAATTAAAAAAAAAAAAAGATTTTGCAAGTCTCATCATTTTTCGAAAAAAAAAGAAAAAAAAATCTTATTCTCGCCTGTATCCAATCTGCCCGAACTACGCAAACCTGATTTTCGTCTCTCGGGGCGGGATACGTAGGCAACCCACATAGGGTCCGGTCTTACTAGTAAATATTATGTTCTTGGCTTTGCGGGGTCTTAGCCAAATTTTGCACTTCTAGCCACTTTTTGGCCAAATAAGCCATTTTGCAAAAATAGCCTCAATCATGTCTTGCATGTGTCCAGTAGGGAGTGTTATTGTCTTACATAGTGTTGGTTTAAAATTTTCTCATAAAGGTGTGGATTTATTTACCGGTGTTTGAGCATGACAGACACGCCGTGACCATCCAGTCAGGATCGCTCAATCAGGAGTTGCTTAAGGAGATTTGTTTTATTTTTATGTTTTGAGTCCGTTCTTCATTTTATGTCGTCTTTTACTTTCTAGTTTTTTACAGTAATGTCAAGTCTTTTGTTATTGTATTTTCTTCTTTATATTTGAAAAAATGTGCTGTAACTCAAAAATCCAAAAAAAGAGATATTGCATTTTATATTTCCGTTATAAGTTTTCTTTAGATTACTAATTCTAGAAATGAAAAAACAAAAAATTTCTGAGGTTGTTTTTCCTTTAGACAATAAATATCTAGGACTTAAAATGAATTGTTTTTATGTTTCCTTTAAGTATAGTAGGACCAAAATTCAAAAAAAAAAGAGAATTTTCTTTTAGTATTTCTTTAAAAGCTTTATTTAAGGTGTTAATTCAAAATCCAAAAAGATTTTCTTTTGAGAAGTTTCTTTGGGAAATTAGTGAAAAATAAAAAATGAATTTTTTTTCCATTAGAACTTTAGGATATTGTACATAGAAGAGAAAAAAAAGACAACATACTTTATCTTTGATTTATTTTCAGAGTTTCTCTTTTAGGCAATCAAAATTGAAACCCAAAAATATTTTTTTGCTTGTTTCAAAATCTTGCGTCAAGATATCAAATGAAAATTCAAAATAATTTTCTGTGGTTTATTCTTTAGATTTTCTTCCTAAAAAAAAGAATCAAAAAAAAATATTTTTCTCTTCTAGGATATTTCCTTAATAGAATATTTGTTTAAAAAGGATAAAAAAAAATATGCCCGTTAAGCTTGAGTTTAGAATAGGTCATAGAACGTTAATTCAAAAAAAAGGGATTTGCTAGTTTTATTTATCTTTTCTCATCAGAGTAGTTGTGGAGGTAAAAAAAAGAAAAAAAGGAGAATGTCAGTTTGTTTACTTTATTCCCGTTCTTCTAGAACTACGCAAAGATCTGATTCATGCGGCGTCATGATACGTAGGCAACCTACATAGGGTTCGATCGAATCATTTTATTTTTTTAAAAGAAACAAAAAGAAGGAAAAAAGGGGGGAAAAAGAAAAGAAAAAAGGGTGAAATTATGGGACGTGAGAAATGAGAGGAAAGGAAAGAGTGATAATTAAAAGAAAAAAGAGAGGAAGGAAAATGATCAAGCAAGTGCTAGAAAAGCAAAGAAAAGGGAGGTTGAAATGAACAAATTGGGATGATGCCAAGTGACCTTATGACCCTCGAAGTCATTCTAGAACAGTTAATTGTGGCTAGGTGCATTGCACGCAATGTGATATTTTTGTTGTTAAATGCCTTAACGCTAACGTGATGGCCTCATTTTGTTATATTCATAACAGAAGGGTGGTTGGTTTGTGGTTTTTAAAGTTGTAACTCTTCTCTACAACACAAAGTCAAAAGGTAATGGCAGACAACAACAGAACTGAGTTGGTTGATACCGGTGCCCGAAAGCAGTTGGTTGACAGGACAATAGGTTGGTTGAAGAGGTAGAGATGTTAAGACAACACATGGCTGACATGTATCAGGCTTGGATGACTGGGAAGGCACCCCCCCCACCACCTAGCTTCCTAGATGCTGCCCTTACCCAAACTCCGGACACAATGTCAGATGATCCTCCATACTCTCCAGATCTACCCGCTTATCACAACTTTCTCAACCACCCTAGTAGCTCCATCACTCGTCCTCCAACTATCTTTTCCCAAAAGTGCCCTCCTGTCATATCCACTATTCCCAATAATGAATATCCACTCAAAGCTCATGACCAAAACTACCCCATAGAGGTTGCCTACAAGGTTCCTGACTCATACAAGAAGAGCCCTCGGGATAAGCTTCATGTTGAAAATGAAAGGTTCACAGGAAGAGAATGGAAAGAAGGGATACCCAGGAGGCTGAAAGGCATAGAAAAATCCTTGAAGAACAAACAAGGAAGGGAAGACCAGGGTAGCATGGCTTACAAAGAACTGTCTGTGTCCCCTGACGTTCGCCTGCCCGCGGGGTTCAAAGTGCCAAAATTTAACTTGTATGATGGGTGTGGAGATCCGGTAGCCCACCTGAGGGTCTATTGCAGTGGAATGAGAAGCGTTGGAGAGAAAGATGTCCTGTTGAGGGCATATTTCAGTAAGAGCCTAACTGGGGCAGCTTTGGACTAGCATATTCGTCAAGATGTTGGTAAGTGGCCTACATTGGAGACATGGCTCAAGATTTTGTTCGATACTTTCAGTACAGATCAGGCGTTACCCCATACCGCTCCTCCCTATCTAGAATGGAAAAGAAGCCGGAGGAAAGCTTTAGAGAGTTTAGGCTCAGATGGAGGGAACAGGCTTCTCGAGTCAATACCTCGATTGGTGAAGAAGAAATAGTTGAGCTTTTCCTAAGAGCCCAAGGGCCCACCTACTTCAGTCATTTGATCCCGGCCTTGGGAAAGCCTTTCAAAGATGTGTTAAAAATGGGGGAGCTACTAGAAGAGGGAATCAAGTCAGGCAAAATCATGAGTTGTTCGAAAGACATTCAGAACATCCCAGTAAGCTTGGGTGGAAGAAAGAGAAACAGAAAAGATGATCCGATGGGCTTTCCCGATCAACACTTCCAGCCTCGACATCATCCCCATGGATATCCTGATGCACCTGGTGATCCTCCCCAATGCCACTTCTCTCCACGGAACTCCCAAAATCGTACATCACTCTCTCAGTACCCGGCTCCACAAAATGCCTATCCACCCCCACGAGCCTATCGAAAACCCCCTGGATCAGGTTTCTGGCCCAATCAAGCATTTAAGAATGAGAGGTTGCTGAAAAAAGAAAAGGCTTTCACCCTATTGGGAGTGTCATACGCCAGTTTGTTCCAAAAGTTGAAGCAATTGGACATGTTGAAGCCGATCCAGATAAAAATGCCAAACCCTCTTCCAAAGAAGTTTGATTTTTCTCAAAGGTGCGCATATTGCTCAGATGCCCCGGGTCATGACATAGAGGAGTGTTGGAATCTGAAGAAAGCAATTCAGAAGTTTATTGATGCAGGCGACATTGTTGTGCAAAATCCAGATGCAGCAAACACTAGCCAAAGTCCATCGCATATGCATAATGAGACGCATATGAGGGGTATGATTTATTTTGAAAAAGAATTTGAGAATTCTTCTGAGAACTTCGGAGGTCCACATGCTACAAAGCTTTCAGCGCTATTAGAAGTTGATCCTAAGAAAGAGCAGGCAAAGGGAACCCAAAAGAAATTTGCTAAGAACAATGTGATGGAGACTTGTGAAGGTCCTAGTATTGTTGATGCAGAAGTCAGTGACTAAGATGTTGAGTTTGGTGATTGGAAAGACGCTCTTTTCTTGGTTAGCCAGGAATGAGTTTGGTGGTTTATTTTGTTGTCATTTCTGTTGTTCGGATTATTCCAAGGGTTGTAATCCGGATATGGTCTTATGATTCAAACCCTTCTATCCTTTTATTTTGCCTAGTTTATTTTTCGTAGTAACTCATTTAGTGTTGTCTAGGTTTGTTCCAGGGTTGTAACTCAGTTTAGTTTGCTTGTTTTGTTGTTCAAACCCCTTTCACCATCTGTCTAATGTAATTTTCTGTTTTCTGTTATTTTTAGTCATTTTTGTTTAGTTCTCTTTTCCTTTTATAGTCTTTTTCCTGTTGACTCCAGTGACATGACATGCACTCGTAATTCTCAGCTTGGTTTTAAAAGTAAGTTTAGTCACGAGGCAATGAAACAATGTTGAAGATGTAGGGACATTGGAGGGAAATAAGTGAAGGCATTTTGAGATCACTTCAAGCCCGAATTGTGTGAAACTGGGGCAGGTGGAACATAAAAATACACTATTGAAATGCATCATGCTGCGTCGGGTGAAGATAATGGCAAGTTTGCCCCAAATTTGTAGGGGGTCGTTCATGGTAATGAGAGTGAGAGTGTTGTCCAATGGTGCTTTGTATATAACATATGTAGAAGGCGAATATGTGGATATGGTCATCAAGTCTGGCGCAATCAAAAGATGTTACGAATGTTTTCCTTGGTTTGTTTAATTGTGTTGTTTGTACTTGGCATGTTTTGAAGATTGGAATGAAGAATGCATTTTGTTATGCTATCTAAACAATTTATCCTTCGTTACCCCTTTGAGACTTATTTATTTTCTTTCATACCCCTTTTTCGGAATCAGTAGCAAAGATCAGAAATGCAAGCATGAAAGATAAGTGAAGGAAAAAGAGAAAAGAAAAAGAATGAAAAAAGAGAAGAAAAAGAAGAAGAAAAGAAAAAAAAAAGAGAAGAAAAAGAAAACAATAAAACAACAAAAAGAGAAAAGGAAGAAAGAAAAGAAAAGAAGAGGAAGAGGAAGAAAAGAAAAGAAAATTGCAACAACAAGGCAATTCATATGTCATGAACTACGTTCGACCTGATTCCTTTTAAGGATACGTAGGCAGCCTCACGGTTCGGTCTCATCAAAAGAAAATTCAAAAGTCCCCAAGCAAGAAACTGGGGCAGAAGTTGTGGTAGTTGTAAGAAATCTGATTCCGAAAGTTGTAATTTTGAACCCAATTGAGTTGTTTTGAGTCTTTTGATACCCTTTCTTCCTAACTCCATCCAAAAACCCACATTACGGTCCAAAGAAAGACCTTCCGACTAGTCTTCAAGACATGCCAAGTCGAGCAAGCAGAGATGATTCATATGAAGGGCAACACTCTGGTTCAAGCAAAAAAAAGGACAGAATCTTATTGATGAAAACCCCCACGGGTACCGCAAGGCGATGAAAGCTGAGAGAAATAAAAAGTGAGAGAGTCTTATTGGTGAAAACCTTCACGGGCACCTTGAGGCGACTGTAAGATGAGAGAAAAGAACAAAACGAGAGAGGCTTGATGGTGAAAACCCTCCGGGCACTACAAGCCGAATAAGGATTGTGAATCAGATTGGATAATCGGAGCATTGAAGCCCAGTTTCATGGTTTAAGGGTACAATAAGAGTTGAACATCATATTTGCTTCACAGAATAGGCCACAAGTGCATGTCATGGCCATTAGAGTTGGTATCCACGTCTGATAGGTTTCTACTTTGTAGTTTTCTTGTTAGGAATAATCTCTTCCTTTTGTCCTATACTTTATGCCTTTTGTCTAGGTTACTCCCTCTCTTTGAGTCTGTTTGGTCAAAACAAGTGAGAAATGACTTCAAAATTTGCTACCAGCTTTCCAATTGCACAAAATGGGGTCTGGCTAGCACATCAAAGTGTCACAAGTCAGGAAAAACAACAAGAGCACTGAGCTGGTAACAATCAACATACTTTGGGATCCTTGTGAAACACAAAGGTTTGGTACATATCAAGTCATGGACAATGCAACGGGTGGATGGTATTAGGTGAAAAGATCAAAGGTATCTTCTGTGGTAAGATTGACAAAAATGGTTAACCAGTGACAAGTGAGGTTTTCCAAGTAGAAATCAAAACTAGCATGGCAAGTGAAGGAGCAATAGACCTCAAGGCCAAGACCAGTGGTTTAATTCAAGAAAGAACAGCATATGCACTGAGTGGGTGACAATTGTCGTACTTTGAGGTTCATGTGAAAACACAAGGGTTTGGTAAATGTCGGTTTATGAGCAATGCAACAGATAGAGGGTATTGGGTCTGAACGGAGAAGAGGTATTTTCTGTGATATGGGTGACAGAGAAATTGGTTAGTCAATAAGCAAGCAACGTCTTTCAAGGTGAAATCAAAGTGATAATGGCAAGTGAAGGAGAAATCATCGCAAAGTCAAGGCCACAGACCAACCACCATATTTAAACTCACAAGTTTTCTTTGTCTGAAACAGGGACAAAAGTTGTGTTCATATCAAAGTTGGGAAGCTTGAAATTTTCAGGTGTAATGCCCCAATTCTGCTTACGCAAAGGCTATTGAGAAGATCACACATAATCCGTAGGAGATGCACTTCCTAGTCTGGGTTTTCAAGTTATATTTTGTTATAGTAGACGTACTTCCTAAACTGAGATTTTACCATTTAGGAGACGCACTTCCTAGTTTGGATCATATGAGTTTGAGTCACTGATGGTTTTACCCCTAGGAGACGCACTTCCTAGTCTAAGTCTTCCAAATTACATTTTGTTTTAGGAGACGCACTTCCTAAATTGATAGTTCATCCGTAGGAGATGCACTTTCTAGTTTGGGTCATTGATGTTTCACCCATAAGAGATGCACTTCCTAGTCTGGGTAGTTCAAGTTATATTTTTGTTTTAGGAGACACACTTCCTAAATTGAGATTTCACCCCTAGGAGACGCACTTCCTAGTCTAGGTAGTTCAGGTTATATTTTTGTTTTAGGAGGCGCACTTCCTAAATTGAGATTTCACCCTTAGGAGATGCACTTCCTAGTCTAGGTAGTTCAAGTTATATTTTTGTTTTAGGAGACACACTTCCTAAATTGAGATTTCACCCCCCTAGGAGACGCACTTCCTAGTCTGGGTAGTTCAGGTTGTATTGTTGTTTTAGAAGACACACTTCCTAAATTGAGATTTTCTCTTAGGAGACGTACTTCCTAGTCTGGTTCATTTAAGTTCATTCGTGGGAGACACACTTCCTAGCTTGAGTCATTGAAGTTTCACCCCTAGGAGACGCACTTCCTAGTCTGGGTTTTTCAAGTTATATTTTTGTTTTAGGAGACGCACTTCCTACATTGAGCTTTCCCCTAGGAGATGCAATTCCTGGTTCCACGCACTAAAGTTATACCCTTAGGAGACGCACTTCCTAGTCTGGGTTTTTTTAGGATACATTTTTCGGAGACGCACTTCCTAGTTTTGATCGTATGAGTTTTAGTCACTGAAGTTCTCACCCCTAGGATACGCACTTCCTAGTCTCGGTCATTTAAATTTATTCCTAGGAGACACACTTCCTAGTTTAAGTCATTAATGTTCCACCCCTAGGAGACGCACTTCCTAGTCTTGGTATTTCAAGTTATATTTTGATTTACAATATTGCTAACAACTCACAAATCTTCCTAGTGCAAACTGGGGGAAGAAAATTTTCTTTGTTTTGTCTATTTTGTTGTAATCAGGCACCCACCTGGAGAACAAACGGAGACAACTCAAGTTTCTAGGGAAAGTAGTTTCCAAGGAAGGCAGTTCAAGTTTCAGGGGAATTGGTTCAAGGTGCAAGAGAAAATAGTGTCAAGTAACAAGAGAAGACGGCTCGAATTCAACAATCAGGCATCCACCTGAAGAAGAAGGGAAGGCATTTCAAAGAATACCATTCAAGTCAGCCACAAAGGAACTTATGAGGAAGATACAAGTCAACAAGGCAACATCAGTCACAAGATCAAGTTTGGAAATAAATCTTTGTAAAGCATAGATTATAGCTTAATCTAGCTTCTTCATTTTTGTCATGGTGTAATAAGGAGGTCAGTAGGCAGTATCAACAGCAGCAACAACAGTAACAGTAAAACCGCAGCTTCATGGTAGTCCCAGCTACTAAAACTTTCCGAACTACATTGACCTGATTCCTTTATAGCCAAGGATATGTAGGAAACCTTTGAAGCAGAGGTTGGGTCAAATCTTTCAAAAAATGCTTCCCACGGAGTGTTCAAACAGGCAAAAATCGCTCGTATCCGCTCACTTTATCTTTGCACGAAAACTCTTCGTGTTTCCGGACAAAGAGGGGCAGCTGTGAGCACGTGATTTTTGCCTCATACGAATTACTCCAAAATAATTCCCCAAAAATTAGGTTTTGGCTTTGATTATTTGTTATTTTTTGGAATTATTGCGTGATTTTTCTGATTGTTTGTATATGTTTGTGTGCATGTTTAATTTTATTAATGCATTAAAAATACAAAAAATATAGCATTTGCATTTAAGATTTGATTTTTTACATTTTTGGAATTAATTAATAATTAGGTGTTTTACAAAAATGAAAATTCGCAAAAATAACATATTTTGTATTTTGGTCAAATTGTGTGATTTTCTTTTAATTTAGTATTGCATTATTTGTGATAATTCAGAACTTAAGAGATTGTTAAAAACAGAAACTTAAGGGTAATATTGGGGATTGTTTAATAAAAAGGGTATTCACCTAATTGAGAAGCTTCTCAATAGTGGTAGGGTTAGAATTACACTAGCTAGTTTAAGTGGACAATTAAGAAATAAAAAGCTGAAAATGATAATGGGAATGCACTAATTGATTAATTTAGAGAAAATAAGTTAGTGGGGATAATTAAAATAAAGGAAGCGACAATAGTAATGGGGATTACATTAATTGAGTGCCTATAAGCAAGGACATTCTGAGGAGAAGAAAAAAGAAGGGGGCGGAGAGAGCGGTATACACTCAATTTACACTATGGATATACTGAATATACAGAAGAAGAATTCATTTTGGAGAGAGTAAATAAGATAGAACAAATTTTTTGAAATATTGAGAGCGTAAGAACACCAGAGAGAGTTTAAATCTAGAAAGAGAAAACATAGAGAGATTTCCGAACTATTTTTCTTCTCTATTTTTACTAGTTTTCTCCGTGTTGTTGGGATTTCTGGATTGAGGTGTTGAAGCTACTGTGTTGGGCTTTCTGCTGCTGTATTTTGCTGTTTGTTGTTGCTGATTGCTTACCCCATTTTTATATTCTACATACCAGGTACATGTCCTGAAACTCGATGTATGTAAATATCCAGTTGAAAATGAATGAAGTGGAGGCCTAGTGTAACTGTTTTCTTGCAAATTGAATAATGGATCTTTAATTTTCAGAATTTGTCGATCTTTTCCCATTAGTTGGTTGGGAGATGTATAAGCTTTCATGTTAATTCTAATTGGACTAGTTCGAATGACTGTTTGTAATCTCACCTAGATTTCATATGCTTAAAGGAAAGAGATGAATGAACTCATATTAATATGTTAAGTTACGTCCCTATTTCGGTAATTCGAGCGGCCACTGGATTTGTATTGTATTTGACTATTTTGCATTGCCTATGGCAATTGAGAAATGAATGTTGGAAGTAGATTTGATCTAACTTTCAATGCGTGAATTAATATGTATATAATTTTCTTTAAGAGTTGAATTGTCTAATGATTTAGACGCGATTTAAGGTATTAAAGTGATTATGTACACGTTCGCGTGACATAATTACGATTCTTAGAATCAATTCGGAGTATGCGTTCGCGTAATTTCGAACCAACTTTCTCAATAATAAAATGATTGCTAATAGGCTGATAAATTAATTTTATTTCATATAGCTTGAGGTGTGCCATCAATAATTTAATCATACATAGACCTCGTATTAATTTTGATATAAAATGACAAATGTTCGTAGTTTGCTTTAGGCACGTTTAATATACTATCATGGTTGTGGACACGTTCGCGTGACATAATTACGATTTCTAAAAATAAAATCGGAGTATGCGTTCGTGCAACTACGGTCGAATTTTTTTTTAATAATAAAGCGTTACTAATTGGGGACACATCCGCGTGACATGATTTTTGACGCACCAAACAAACGGGTGCACGTACGCGTGACCCGTTTCAAGATAATTTTCTTAATCAAAAAGCGTTTAAAGTTAAAATTGCACATAGGTTCAAACTGTTCTAAATCAGATAATTAAGCCGGATATAACAGTTAAGCGACCGTGCTAGAACCACGGAATTCGAGAATGCCTAACACCTTCTCCCGGGTTAACAAAATTCCTTACTCGAATTTCTGGTTCGCGGACTGTTAAACAGAGTCAATCCTTTCCTCGATTCGGGATTTGAACCTGTGACTTGGGACACCATAAATTATCCTAAGTGGCAACTCTGATTTTTAATAAATAAATAATCTTGTTTCGATTGTCCTTTAATTGGAAAAACTCCACTTATACCCTTATAGGGGGTGTAGGAAAAAAGGAGGTATGACAATTGAAATGGCTAACAATTGCTCGTCGGGAAAGGAATCATTAATCTCAATTCCGTCATGTGGCCTTCCCTCCTCCTCCAATTGGGACAATTGGTCCGCCACTTGATTTTCACTACCCTTGCGGTCTTGAATCTCTATATCAAACTCTTGTAATAGAAACACCCACCGCATCAACCTTGCCTTAGAATCTTTCTTGCTCATTATATACTGAAGTGCTGCATGGTCGGTGTGAACAATCACCTTTGTACCCATAAAATACGACCGGAACTTCTCCATATAAAAAATAATAGCAAGTAGCTCCTTTTCGGTCACTATGTAGTTGACTTGGGCATCATTCATGGTATTACTAGCATAGTAGACTAGATGGAAGATTTTGTTGATTCTTTGCCCCAACATCGCTCTAACCGCCACATCACTAGCATTACGCATGAACTCAAAAGGCAAGCTCCAATCCAGTGCAGTAATAATATGAGAAGTAGTCAACTTGAACTTAAGCAATTTGAATGCCTTCATTAATCTTCATTGAAATGGAACTTGGCATCCTTCTCCAAAAATTTGCACAATGGGTTTACTACCTTGGGAAAGTCCTTGATAAATCAGCGATAAAAACCCGCATGACCTAAGAAGCTCCTCACTCCCTTCACGGATGTAGGGGTAGGGAGTTTAGATATCACCTCAATTTTGGCCTTGTCGACCTCAATACCATGCTTTGAAATTTTGTTGCCGAGGACAATGCCTTCCTCGACCATGAAGTGACACTTTTCCCAATTCAACACCAAATTTGTCTCCTCATATCTAGCCAAGACCTTATCCAAATTGTTCAAACAATCCTCAAAAGAATTCCCAACCACATAAAAATAATTCGTGAAGACCTCAAGAATATCCTCCACCATGTCGGTGAACATAGCCATCATACGCTGCTGAAAAGTCGTCGATGCATTACATAACCCGAACGACATCCTTAAAAACAAGAAAGTACCATAAGTACATGTGAAAGTGGTCTTATCTTGGTCCTCGGGATCAATAAGAATTTGATTGTAGACGGAGTATCCATCAAGGAAGTAATAAAAAGCACATCTGACCAACCTATCAGCATTTGATCAAGAAATGGAAGCGGGAAATGATCTTTTCGAGTGACTTTGTTGAGCTTCCTATAGTCCATACACACTCTCCACCCGGTGATGGATCTTGTGGGGATCAATTCATTCTTGTTATTTGTTACCATAGCCATGCCCCCTTTCTTTGGGACACATTGCACCGGAGAGGTCCACGAGCTCGGAAATGGGGTAGACAATCCCATCATCCAACCACTTGATTACCTCCTTCTTCACCACCTCTTGCGTTGCTTTATTTAGCCTCATTTGATGTTTAATATAGGGTCTGGAATCCTCCTCCAAAATAATCTTTTACATGTAAAAGGCGGGGCTTATGCCCCGGATGTCCGCCAATGTCCAACCGATTGCTCTTTTACTCCTTTGTAGAACCTCCAATGTGGACTCTACCTGCATGTTAGTTAAAGAAGAGGAAAGAATAACCAGTAAAGTTCAAGAAGGGCCACGAATTCATACCTGAGATATGGAGGCAATGTCTTTAACTCCAATATGGGAAGTTCCTCGATTGAGGGCTTTGTTTGAGGATTCTTCCGGTTCTCAAGATCCAAAGATAGCTTGTGGGGTTCATAAATGTATGACCTCATTCCTTGCAATGCATTCACACATTCCACATAGCTATCATTCTCCTTATCATCATCAAGATTAAGCAACACAACTTACAATTTGTCCTCAACATTCATCGTGGCACTAGCATCATCAACAATCACATCCATCACCAAGTCCACGAATGAATAAACTTCATTACTATTTGGTTGCCTCATAGATTTGCACACATGGAAGACCACTTTTTCGTTACCTACCCAAAAAATGAGCTCACCAGATTCCACATCAACAAGAGCCTTCCCCGTATCAAGGAAAGGTTTACCCAAGATGATAGGCACCTCATAGTCCACTTCACAATCAAGAATCACAAAGTCTGTCGGGAGGATGAACTTGTTAACTCGAACCAACACATCATCAATAATAACCAAAGGCCTCTTCATTGTTCGATCTGCCATTTGAAACCTTATGGATGTGGGTCTTAGTTGTCCAATTCCCCGAAGTTTTGAATACCTAGTAGGGCATCAAAATGATACTTGCCCCGAGATCACATAAAGCTTTAGCAAAATAGGCACTCCCAATAGTGCACGGGATTATGAAAGCACCCGGATCTTCTAACTTAGGAGCCATTGAGTGCACAATTGCACTCACTTGATTTGTCATCTTAATTGTTTCACAATTCATCAATCTTTTCTTGGTTACCAAGTCCTTCATGAATTTTGCATATCCCAGCATTTGTTCCAAGGCTTCAACCAACAACACATTTATGGACAAACTCTTCATCATATCAATACACTTTTTGAATTGGTTCTTACTATTTTGCTTTGCAAGCCTTTAAGTGTATGGAGGAGAAGGCCTTGGCAATGGTGCCTTAGACTTTGGCACTACCGGTTTTGGCATGTCAATCATGTGTTCCCTAGACAGGTTCACTTCTTCTTGCGTCTCCTCCTCACTTTCATTAATATCAATTCTCACTTCTTCATTAGCTTGA
Source organism: Nicotiana tabacum (assembly GCF_000715075.1). Lineage (NCBI taxonomy): Eukaryota > Viridiplantae > Streptophyta > Magnoliopsida > Solanales > Solanaceae > Nicotiana > Nicotiana tabacum. The sequence continues at coordinate 89,038,700 of NC_134086.1, read as the reverse complement.
ACCATATTACTTGGGTTTTCATCTTCTTGAACCACAACATCTTCATCCACAATTCTTCTTTGATTTGAGGTGGTTGCATCTCCACCTTTTCCACTTCTAGTAGTCACGTCCATAGCATGTCCCGTATTATTCCCACCCTTTGAATTTACCACCGTGTCACTAGGTAGTGCCACCTTAGGATGAGTATTCAAAGCTTGTGAGATGTGGCCTAATTGAACCTCCAAAGTTTTAATAGAAGTGTTGTGAGAGGCTAATTGAGCATCAGAGTCGGCATTCTTGTCCATCATATGTTTAAACATGTTCTCAATTCTACCTGTCTCATTGTTAGAAGAGCTCGCACCTTGAGAAAGATAGGGAGGTGGATTTTTCGGTTGTTGGAACATTGGGGTCCTTTGAAAACCCGACCCCCGGTTGTTGTTGTTGTTCCACCCTCCTTAGTTATTACCTCCCTAATTACTTTAATTGTTTCCACCCCAATTTCCTTGGTTACCTTGATTATTCCAATTGCTTTGATTATTGTTACCACCACTCCAATTGTCTTGGTGTCCTTGGTTGTTCCAATTGCCTTTATTTCCTTATGACCTCCATTGTTATTGATTTTGTCCTTGAGCATTGCTTCTTTGGCCTTGATAATTGTTGACATATTGAACTTCTTATTCTTGCTCACTGAACGAATCACCTTGATCATAGCCACTATCATCTTGCATGAATTATTCCGGATGGATTTGCATTTGTTGACCTTGTTGTCGTCTCTTGTTCATTATCATATTTACACATTCTATTGTATTCACTTATTTCGGCCCTTGAACTTGTTAAAGCCAAGGTTTTCATTGTAGTTATCAATTTGGCAATAACTTGCCCATGATCATGTAGCTCCTTGTGTGGGTGAATGAAATTTGGGTTACCTTGAGGAACATTGGCTCAAATTTGCCATGCTGATGAGGTATCCGCCATCTCATCAAGAATTTCACAAGTTTCAGCATAAGGCGTGTTCATGAAATTCCCACCGGCGAGTTGATTTACCACACATTGATTCGTTATGTTGATACCCTTGTAGAAGGTTTGTTGGATCATTACCTCAGTCATATCATTATTCGGGCACTCTTTAACCATGGTATGATATCTTTCCCAAATATCGTGCAATGGCTCATTGGGTTCTTGCTTGAACGCAAGAATCTCATCCTAAAGTGTTGCCATATGTCTAGGACAGAAGAATTTGGAAATGAATTTCTCCGCCAACTCATCCCATGTATGGATGGAATGATTAGGCAATCTATCTAACCAGTCCATTGCCTTTCCCCGTAGAGAAAAGGGAAATAGCCTCAACTGCAATGTGTCCTCGGAGACATTGGTTTGTTTGCTCCCTCAACAAGTATCGACGAACCCTTTGACACATTTGTAAGCATTTTGACTCGGAGCACCGGTGAAGAATCCCCATTGCTTAGGTAGTGTAAGCATCATATTGGTGACTTGGAAGTTGCCCGCCCTAATATGGGGCGGGACTATATCACTTGCATAACCTTCATTTGGTAAATGTCGGTGAGTTGCTGCTCTTGGTGGAGGTGGGGGAGGGACAGGAACATTATCTTGAGGCGGGCGGCCTCGTCTATTTGCTTGAGGTTTAAGAGGAACCTCATCCACTTGGTCATCATTCACGTCCTCCCCTATTGGCAAATTCCCAATGGGCTCTTTGTTGAGAGCCATTTTCATACCAAAAATCAATTCGAAAACAAAGTTAGTGACTCAGAAGGAAAAGAAGACAATTCACACAAAAACCTACATATATAGCTAAATTCATTTAACTCCCTGGTAGCGGCACCAAAAATTGATCTCGCCCAAACTCACACCACAATTATAGGTAGTGAGGCGGTCGATGCAATAATAAAAACCCAACGTAAGTTGGGGTCAAATCTACAAGGAGTTTGAATTTGGGATTAGGTATATATTTAGTGTAATTATATGATGTGCCTCAAATTGCACTTCCACATTTTTGTTTGTTGTTTTTATTTCTACTTTAAGCTATTGATTGCAATTACAAAACTAGGAGACAATATTTTTGGTTTTGGTTGTTTTTCAAATGATAAAGAATCTAGGGTCGTGACTTCCACCTAGGTGGTTGCCTAACGGGTCATAAACTCAAGGGAAAGTTTGATTAGTCGGGGTCATAATATAGCAATCACACATAATTACCCACTCTATACCTCTCGGTAGTTTGAGTGATTTTGCCCAATTTGGCTTTCTCAAGACCAAATGGGTATTGCACAAAACAAGTGATATATGCTCAAGTCGGGTCTTACTATCTCTAGATTTGACCCTTTAATTGGGGCTATCAATTTCTTGAGTTAACCCCAATTTCTTGTTAGCCAAGTTTTCCTAGACTTAGTCTTTCTTTCTCAAGTAGAGTCTAAGTCAATAAGGCATAAATCAATGATTGCAACCATTAATTCTTGAATTCAAGCAAGAATTAGGTTAAATATCACTAACTCAATCATAACAAGCCCTAAATCAAACACCCATTAAGTACTCACATTAGGGTTGGGTCACAACCCTAGCTAGAAATTTAGCTACTCATGAAAAATGCAGAAATTAAAGAAGAAATTAAGATACAATGCATAATAATTGATTAGGGAAAGAAAATCTAATATTTTGAGGGACTTCTGCGGACCGTACAATTCTGAGTGCGGCCACGTTCTCGATTATGTGGCCGCACAAAATGGTGAGGTCGTGCTCCTTCTTGCTTCTAAAATCCTATCTCCCTGATCCTTGCCTTCTCCGGACCGCATAATTGTGAGTGTGGTCTCTCTTGTCATCATACGGCCTCACAATTGTAGTGTGGTCCGCATATCTTCAGCTGACCCAAAAACTAATTCTCTGAATCTCCTCTTTTGCAGCCGCACTATAATTATGTGGTCCGCATACTATGAAGAACCACTGATATTGTTCTTTCCTTGTTTTGAGTCCCTACACAGTATTGTGCGGTCCGCACTGTGGGCCTGTTTGCCTTGTTTTGGTTCTTGTCCACTTTTGACTCCTTTATGAGTTAATTTTGACTTCTTTGGCTCATTTCCCAATATTCCTGCACGAAAGCACATTTCATTAGTTCTCGGGAATACCTTTGAGAATTTTTGAGCCAAAACGCAAGTAAAAGAGAGCAAATAAGCGGTCAAAATCCCTATTTATTAGTCTCCTGGCCCCAAGCATACGGCGAGTGGACCGTCGAATGTTATTCTATACAAAGTGCCTTCCGATAAGTTAAAGTTGGCCGCCTTCGTGCGTAGAGACCTTGATTCTTTAGGATCTGATGGCAACTTCTCGGTCTTAAACTAATCTATATACTTGTTTCTCCAGTCCCAAGTCAAACTTGTTGAGTTTATCTCAACATGGCCTTCCTCCACTACCGATTTCATGAGTTGAACTACCGTCCTTGAGCTGAATTCATCATTATCAACTGATGACCTCAAGTTAGCCAGAGCATCAACTTCACTATTTTGATCCCGAGGTATGTGTTGTAGGGTCCATTCCTTGAATCGATGTAGCATTACCTGTAATTTTTCAAATTGCTTTCGCATTCATTCTTCTTTCACTTCAAATATCCTATTAACTTGATTTACCACAATGAGGGAGTCACACTTAGCTTTGACTACTTCGGCCCCTAGGCTTTTAGCCAGTTCGAGACCTGCAATCATGGCCGCATACTCAGCCTCATTTTTAGTCAATTTTATAGTTCTAATGGATTCCCTAACTACGTCACCCATATGTGGCTTCAGTAGAATGTAGAGTTCTCACCCCTTTGCGTTCGAGGCACCGTTTGTAAGGAGGGTCTAGATTCCCCGAGGAAGTCCCCGAGGTTATCAATAATTCCTTTTTGACTTCGGGTATTAAGGCCGGCGTGAAGTCGTCCACGAAGTCTGCCAAAATTTAAGTTTTGATAGCGGTCTGGGGGCGATATTCGATATCGTACCCGCTAATTTCTATGCCCCATTTGGACAATCGGCCTGAGAGCTCGGGTTTGTGCATTATGTTTCTTAACTAGTAAGAAGTTACAATGCATATGGGATGGCATTGAAAGTATGGCTTTAACTTTCTAGAAGAGCTTAGCAAAGCCAGCGCCAATTTTTCTAAGTGAGGGTACCATGTTTCAGCCTTGTCTAGGGTTCTACTAACATAATAGATATAAAATTGTGTACCTTCCACTTCTCGGACTAAGACTCCTCTTACCGCTATCTCGGATACAGCTAAGTACAGGTATTGTTATTCGTATGTCTTTGGAGTATGGAGAAAAGGTGGACTCGAAAGGTACCGTTTGAGTTCTTCCAAGACCTGATGACACTTCGAGGTCCATGAAAAGTTATTCTTTTTCTTCAATAACGAGAAGAACCCGATGACTCTTATCAGAGGACCTCGATATGAATCGGCCTAGGCAGGCTATACGCCCAGTTAGCCTCTGAACGACCTTAACACAGTCCACCATGGTGATATCTTATATAGATTTGATTTTGTCGGTATTTATCTCGATCTCTCAGTTGGACACCATGAATCTAAGGAACTTACCGGATCCGACCCCAAATGCGCATCTCTCCGGGTTCAGCTTCATATTGTATTTCTTCAGTATATTGAAGGTTTCTTGCAAATGTTTCAAATGGTCCTCTTTTCACAGGGACTTAACTAACTGTCACAATGTAAACCTCCATCGATTTTCCTATTTGTTTTTCGTACATCCAGTTTACTAGGCATTGATAAGTGGCACCGACATTTTTTAATCCGAACGGCATTACGTTATAACAATAGGTGCCAAACTTAGTGATGAAGGAAGTTTTTTCTTGATCATCCGGGTCCATCTAGATTTGGTTGTACCCGGAATAGGCATCGAGAAAACTGAGTATCTCATGCCCGGCTATTGCAACGATCATGCGATCGATGTTAGGCAAAGGAAAAGAGTCATTGGGGCATGCCTTGTTCAAGTCTTTGTAATCTAAACACATTACGTTAGCAAACCAATCCAGGTACTTAACTTCTCGAATGGAACCTATTTTAAGGAGTTTGGATACCTCGTCTATGATGAATGCATGCTTGACTTCGTACCGAGGCCTCTTTTTTTGTTTAACCCGGTGGAACTTTGGGTCCAAGCTAGCTTATGAGTGGTTACTTCTGGGGGGATCCCTGTCATATCTAAATGGGACTAAGCAAAACAATCAATGTTAGCAATAAGCAATTTAATGAGTTTTTTCCTGAGCTCGGGAGTCAACCCCGTGCCCAGGTATACCTTATGATCGGACAGGTGTTCGATCAATACGACTTGTTCTAGCTCCTCAACCGTCGACTTGATAACATTGAAATCATCAGGGGCTATGAACGACCTCGGAACTCCATAATTATCATCCTCACCTGTCTCTTGTTTCTCCTGTTTGGTTGGGACTGGTATCGGTGATTGCTATTTAGTTTCCGAATCTAAATTCTTCAATGTCGAGAGTGCGGAAACTGGGGTCACCTAATAGACCATGAACATTTCTTTTGTGGTCGGTTGTTCCCCGTAAACTATCTTGATCCCTCCCGGTGTGGAGAATTTTAATGCCTGGTGTAGTGTCGAGGGTATTGCCCTCATGTTGTGAATGCATGGCCTTCTGAATATAGCATTATATCTCATATCTCCTCCAATCACATAGAACTTTGTTTTCTGGATGGTCTCAGCGGTGTTTACCGGCAGAGTTATCTCCCATTTAGTAGTTTCGCATGCCATGTTGAGTCCGTTTAAAACTCCGATTACATGTATTATTTGGTCCTGTAGACCTAGCAGTTCCACGACCCTCGATCTGATGATATTGGACAAGCTACCTGGATCAATTAATATATGTTTAACTCGAGATTTATTTATGAATACAGATATTATCAGTGCATCATTATGTGGCTGCATGATGCCTTCAGTGTCCTTGTAGTTGAAAGATACGGTCCCTCCGGTATATAACCTCGAGTACATTTTCCCTTATAATGGACACATTAGTGCGCTTTAGCATCGGCCCCTAAGGGACGTCGACTCCAACAATGATCATGCTAATGATGTGTTGGGGTTCCTCTTGCTCGGTCTACTTGTTGGAGTCCAAATTTCGGAAGTAATTTTTGGCTCGATCACTCAGAAATTTTCGAAAGTGTCTGTTATTGAATAATCGGGTTATTTCTTCTCTTAGTTGTCATCAGTCTTCAGTTCTATGCCCGTGAGTGCCATGATACTTACATATTAGGTTGGGGTCCCTTTGGGCAGGATCTGACTGCGATGGTCAAGGCCATTTGGTGTCTTTGATGCATTTGATGGTGGACACAACGTTGGCAGCATCGACACTGAAGTTGTATTCCGATAATCTTGGTGCCTCCCTGTGTCACGACCTGGATTTCCCACACTCGGGAGTCGTGATGGAGCCTATTAATGGGAGCTAGGCAAATCAAACCTTAACTACTCGCTACACTTTCATTTTTGCTTCTTTTTAACAAACACCAGTCGATAATATGATAAAAGCGGAATTTTTAAATAAATAAGCGGAAGTCAACAATTATATATCTCAAGGCTATGTCTATTACAACCTTTAAAACTTCCAACACCACAAAACCTGGTGTCACAATGTCACAGACTGTCTAAGAGTCACTACATACAAGGTCTGAAGAAATACAATGCACTATTTCTAAACAAAAGGAAATGAAACAGGAAATAGAGATAGAGGGAGACGCCAGGGCCTGCGGACGCCTGCAGGTCTACCTTGGGTCTCCGGGTGGACTGAAGAAAGCACTCCAACTACTGTCCGAAAGCTGCTCCTGGATCTGCACACAGTGCAGAGTGTAATATAAGCACAACCGATCCCATGTGCTGGTAAGTGTCTAGCCTAACCTCGGCGAAGTAGTGACGAGGCTAGGACCAGACTACCAAATAAACCTGTGCAGTTCATATATGTATACAGCGAAAAAGAAATACAGAAATAACCAGTAAACGTGGGAGGGGGAAACATGCTGTGGGGGAGATAACAGTTCCGTATAAAAAAACATCAAGTAAGGAAAGAACGACATAACTAGAATATCAACAAAGAAGCATAAGTCAACAATTGCACGACATCACCCTTCGTGCTTTTACTCTCAGCCTCACCAAAGCAGTTATATAATAAAAATGTGCACGGCATCACCCTTCGTGCTTTTACTCTCGTCCTCACCAAAACAATCATATAATCAAAATGTGCACGGCATCACCCTTTCGTGCTTTTACTCTCTTTTCTCAACATATAATCAATAGAATCGGCACGGAATGGTACGTCGTGTGGCACGGCATCACCCTTCGTGCTTTTACACTCTTTCCTCACAATAACAAACAATGCACGACATCACCCTTCGTGCTTTAACACTCTTCCTCACCCAAACAACAATCACAAACAAAGGGGCAAGGGAATAAACAAAATAATAATAGAAATATTGGCAAGGGAACACAATTAAACAATTAAATATCGGCAAGGGAACAACATCAATAATCTCAACATCCCGGCAAGGGAGATAATTAACAAAGCAACTATATCCCGACAAGGGAACAATTTAATAACTCTTTCTTAATTTTACTTCACAATTCACTTCACAACTCGAGCCAATACTCTAGAGGTTCGATTATCACTTATTCTTTCATAACTCATTTCACAACCCGTGCCAATGCTCTAAAAGTTCAATTGTCACTTATACTTTCACAATTTCACTATACAACTTGATCCAACACTCCTCAATGTTCATAGGTCACAATTCTTTCCACAAGCTTTATACAACAATTAGGAATCTTCACCAAGGCATGAATAATACAACGAAATCATGAAAACCACAATATACGACCCACGGTCATGCTTGACACCAATGTATAGATACTCGTCACCATGCCTATACGTCGTACTCGACAAGAAGCAAATAGCAAATAGGACACAACTCCTAATCCCTCAAGCTAAGGTTAGACCAAACACTTACCTCGATGCCTCAAACACAACTCAAGTTTCAATTATAGCTTTACCCCTCGATTCCACCGTCAATCTGCTCGTATCTAGTCACTAGTTACTTAATTACATCAATAAATGCTAAATGAATCAATTTGAATGCATGAAAATGAGTTTTCTAAAGTTTTACCCAAAAAGCCAAAACTTGCCCCCGGGCCCACATGGTCAAAACTCGAGGTTCAAACCAAAACCCGATTACTCATTCCCCCACGAGCTCAAATATGTAATTTGTCTTGAAATCAGACCTCAAATCGAGGTCCAAATCCCCAACTTTTTAAAAACCTAGGTTCTACCCAAAACACCCAATTTCCCCATGAAAACAATTGATTGGAAGTTGAAATCATGTTAAAAGATGTTAATGATTGAAGAAAACTAGTTAAAAACGACTTACAATTGATTTGGAGAAGAACGGTTGTTTGAAAAATTGCCTCTTATGTTTTTGGGGTTTTTGAAAAGTGCAAAATAACTGAAAATCTCATCTATTTATACCCCTCTCAGACCCTCTCTGCGGACCGCATAAAAAGGACTGCGACCGCAGAGCTCCGCCGTGGACCGCAAGAAATCGAGCGCGGCCGCGAAGGCTTGGCCTTGCTCACCGCGGACCGCACAAATCCCGTCACGGTCGCAGAGTCTCCACCGCGGCCGCGAAGCTTCCACCGCGGACCGCGAGACCTGGCTTCAGAGACCTGCAACTTCTTTGAATCTGCAACTTTTTCCTAAGTGTAAAAACATCCCGAAACTCACCCGAGCCCTCGGGGATCCAAACCAAATGTCATACTAACTCAAAAACATCATATGCACTTACTCGTGTAATCAAATCATCAAAATAACCTCATGAACATCAAATTAAATCTCGAGATCAATGAAATTTTCTCAAAACTTCTTTAAACATAAATTTTGCAATTTAAGTCCGAATCATGCCACATGATATCCGTTTTTCACCAAATTCCACAACAATGTCTTAAATCAAATATAAGACCTGTACCAGGTGCCGGAACCAAAATACGGGCCCGATACCATCATGTTCTAATTAAATTTCAGTTCAAATTTTTTTAAACAATTCTAGAAAACAATTTCCTTTAAAAATTCATTTCTCGGGCTTGGGACCTCGGACCCTCCGGGATCGTCAAATCATGGGTTTGGGTCCGTTTACCCAAAACATTGACCGAAGTCAAATTAGCTCATTTTATAATCAAAACTTATCATTTTTCACAGATTATCATGTTTAAGCTTTCCGGCTATTTGCCCGTACTGCGCACGCAAATCGAGGTGACTTTAAATGAGGTTTTCAAGGCCTCAGAACACGGAATTTCATTTTCCACCTATAAAACAACTGTTCGTCCTCGAACGGAAAGAAGAAGGAAGTACCTGAGTCGGGGAAAAGATGGGGATAACAGCTCCGCATATCGGACTCGGACTCCCAAGTCGATGCCTCAGCGGGCTGACCTCTCCACTGAACACAAACAGAGGGAAAACTCTTCGATCTCAATTGACGAACCTGCCGGTCTAGAATAGCTACCGGCTCCTCCTCGTAAGACAAGTCCTTGTCCAACTGGACAATGCTGAAATCTAACACGTGAGATGGATCGCCGTGATAATTCCGAAGCATGGACACATGAAACACTGGATGCACGGCCGATAAGCTCGACGACAACGCAAGTCTATAAGCCACCTTTATCACTCGATCAAGAATCTCAAACGGGCCAATGAACCTAGGGCTAAGTCTTCCCAAATCTCATCATGCCCTTCATAGGCGACACTTAAAGCAATACCCGCTCACCTTTCATGAATGTCAAATCTCAAACCTTGCGGTCGATATAACTCTTTTGCCTGGACTGAGCTGTACGAAGCCTATTCTGAATAATCCTGACCTTGTCCAAGGCATCTTGAACAAGATCCGTACCCAACAATCGAGCCTCTCCCGGATTAGACCATCCAACCGGAGATCGACACCGCCTACCATATAAAGCCTTGTAAGGAGCCATATGGATACTCGACTGGTAACTGTTGTTGTAGGCAAACTCTGCTAAAGGTAAACATTGACCCCACGAGCCTCCAAAGTCAATGACACAAGCTCGGAGCATATCCTCCAAAATCTGAATAGTCCGCTCGGACTGCCCGTCCGTCTGAGGATGAAATGTTGTACTCAACTCAACCTGGGTGCCCAACTCTCGCTGAACTGCTCTCTAGAAACATGAGGTAAATTGCGTACCTCGGACTGAAATGATAGATACAGGCACACCATAAAGACGAACAATCTCCCGGATATAGATCTCAATTAAGCACTCGGATGAATATGAGACTACCACAGGAATAAAATGTGCTGACTTGGTCAGCCTATCAACAATGACCCATACTGCGTCGAACTTCCTCCGAGTCTGCGGGAGTCCAACAACGAAATCCATAGTGATCTGCTCCCACTACCACTCGGGAAGCTCAATCCTCTGAAATAAACCACCAGGTCTCTGATGCTCGTACTTAACCTGCTGACAATTAAAATACCGAGCTACATATGCAACAATATCCTTCTTCATTCTACACCACCAATAATGCTGCCGCAAAACCTGATACATCTTCGCGGCGCCCGGATGAATAGAGTACCGAGAGCTATGGGCCTACTCTAAAATCAACTCTCGGTGCCCATCCACATTAGGCACACAAACTCGACCCTGCAATCTCAAAAACTCCATCATCGTCTAAGGTAACCTGCTTGGCACCTCCGCGCTGCATCGTGTCTCTAAGGACACACAAATGGGGATTATCATACTACCGGTCACGGATACGCTCCAATAAAGAAGAACAAGCGACCGTGCAGGCCAATACACGACTAGGTTCAGAAATATCCAACCTCACAAATTGATTGGCCAACGCCTGAACGTCCGAAGCAAGCGGTCTCTCACCGACCAGAATATAAGCAAGACTGCCCATACTGATTGACTTCCTACTCAACACATCGGCCACCACATTGGCCTTTCCCGGGTGATATAAGATAGTGATATCATAATCTTTCAACAACTCCAACCACATCCTCTGTCTCAATTTCAACTTTTTTTGCTTGAACAAATACTGAAGATTCTTGTGATCCGTCAACACCTCACATGTCACGCCATACAGATAATGCCTTCAAATCTTCAATGCGTGAACAATGGCTGCCAACTCCAAGTCATGAATCGGATAGTTCTTCTCATGAATCTTCAACTGCCGTGAAGCATAGGTAATGGCCTTGCCATCTTGCATCAACACTGCACCAAGCCCAATACGAGATGCATCACAATAGACTGTATAAGGCCCTAAACCTATGGGCAAAACCAACACTGGTGCCGTAGTTAAAGCTCTCTTGAGCTTCTAAAAGCTCTCCTCACACTCGTCTGGCCATCTGAACTGGGCACCCTTCTGGGTCAACCTAGTTATCGGGGTTGCGATAGATGAAAACCCTTCCACGAACCGATGATAGTAGCTTGCCAATCCTAAGAAACTCCAAATCTCTATAGCTGATGATGGTCTAGGCCAGTTCTTGACTGCCTCAATCTTCTTCGGATCAACTTGAATACCCTCTGCTGATAGAACATGACCCAGAAATGCAACTGAACTCAATCAAAACTCACACTTCGAGAACTTAGCATATAACTGGCTATCCCTCAAGGTCTGAAGAACCACTCTAAGATGTTGCTCGTGCTCTTCCTGGCTGCGGGAATATATCAAAATATCATCAATGAAGACTATCACAAATGAATCCAAATAAGGCCTGAACACTCGGTTCATCAAATCCATAAAAGCTTCTGGGGCATTGGTCAACCCAAATGACATGACCAAGAACTCATAATGCCCGTACCGAAGGCGGAAAGCTATCTTAGGGACATCGGATGCCCTAATCCTCAACCGATGGTAGCCAGATCTCAAATCAATCTTTGTGAACACCTTGGCACCCTGAAGCTGATCAAATAAATCATCAATTCTCGGCAATGGATACTTATTCTTGATTGTAACCTTGTTCAACTGCCGGTAATCAATACACATTCTCATCGATCCGTCCTTCTTCTTAACAAACAACACTGGATTACCCCAAGGCAAAACACTAGGTCTAATGAAACCCTTCTAAAGCAAGTTTTGCAACTGTTCCTTCAACTTTTTCAACTCCAGCGGGGCCATACGATACGACGAGATAGAAATGGGCTAAGTACCCGGAGCCAAATCAATGCAAAAGTCAATATCCCTATCAGGTGGCATACCCGGCAGGTCTGAAGGGAAAACATCAGGAAACTCTCGAACAACGGGCACAGAATCCATAGAAGGGACCTCAGCACTAGAATTACGAACATATGCCAAATAGGCCAAATACCCCTTCTTGACCATACGTCGAGCCTTCACATATGAGATAACACTACGGGTAGAATAACCAAGAGTTCCTCTCCACTTTAAACGGGGAAAATCCGGTAAGGCTAAGGTCACCGTCTTGGCATGACAGTCCAAGATAGCGTGGTAAGGTGATAACCAGTCCATCCCCAATATAACATCGAAGTTGATCATGTCTAGAAGCAACAAATCCACACGAATCTCAAGACCCCCAATCACCACAATACAAGAACGATGGACTCAATCTACCACAATAAAATCACCCACCGGTGTAGACACATAAATAGGAATACTCAATGAATCACTAGGCATGACCAGATATGGTGCAAAATAAGATGACACATACGAGTAGGTAGACCCTGGGTCAAATAACACTGAAGCATCTCTATCACAAACCAGAATAGTACCTGTAATGACTGCATCTGAAGCCTCAGCCTCGGGCTTGGATGGAAGGGCGTAACATCGGGGCTGGGCCCCACCACCCTGAACTACATCTCTGGGACGACATGCAGCTGGCTAGCCTCCAACTCTAGCGGCCTGAGCTCCACCTCTAGTACCCCTACCTCTACCTCTAGCACCTCTACCCCCACCTCTGGCTGGCTGGGCGGGTAGTGGAACACCTGGTGCCTGTACCATAGCACTAGGACCCTGATGCTGAGAGCTACTCGGTGCTCGAGGGCAAAACCTGGCAATGTGACCCGGATTACCACACGTGTAACAAGCCCTCGACTGTTGAAACTATTGGCCCTGACGACCTGAATGACCACCCCAAAAACTCTAAAGCACCGGTGCACTGATAGGAGAAGGTGGTGCATTGTAGAATTGCTTATCGGGATACTGCATCTAGGGACCACGACCACCTGAAGTACCATGAGAAACCTGGAGCGCTAACTGAAAGGGCCTAGGAGGATGGCCTCTACCATACGAGTCTCGACCTTCAGATGAGGTACCACTGAATCGGCCTGAATGACGGGGCCTCTTATCTGACCCATGACCGCCTCCCTGTGACAGAACCATCTCAACTCTATGGGCCACATTGGCCGCCTCCTGAAAAGTAATCTCACTCCCAGCCTCTCTAGCCATCTGAAGACGAATCGGCTGAATGAGACCGTCAATAAACCTTCTCACCCTCTCCCTCACGGTGGGGAGTGTCACACCTCCTTTTTCACTACACCCGCAAGGGTACAAGGGAGTTTTTCCAATTAAAGGACAATTGAAACGGGATTATTATTAAAGAATCAGAGTCGCCACTTGGGAGATTTATGGTGTCCCAAGTCACCGGTTTAATCCCGAATCGAGGAAAAGAATGACTCTGTTTAACAGTCCACGAACCAGAAATCCGGATAAGGAATTCTGTTAACCCGGGAGAAGGTGTTAGGCATTCCCGAATTCTGTGGTTCTAGCACAGTCGTTCAACTGTTATATTCGGCTTAATTATCTGATTTTATACAAATATGAACTTATGTGTGAATTCCAACCATGAACCGCTTTTATTCAAATTATTAAAGAAATTTGAACGTCGTTTGAAACATGTCTTTGGATCGTGTCACATGAAATGCACCCGCAATCCTGAACACATTTGATTCGACATTTTGGGATTTGGATTTGGGTCGCATGAAATGCACACCCGAATTTAAGAAAGGTAAGATTATTAAACATGCGCCTAAAGAGATTATCATGTTATTAATTCGGCGAAGGTCGTAGATATTCGCTAAACGGCCTCTCCCGAAAGCTAGATAGTTATTAAAAATAGAGGGTCTCGCCGCTTGTATGTTTTATTTTGGCAAGGCACGCCTCATTTATTTTTAAAAGGACATTCCTAAAGTGTCTACATTTTCTATTTAAGTGTGTCTCTAAAATAAAAGAGAAAAATCCTAGTTAATTACATGCTTAAAAGGTCATCACTTATTTATCGGATTAAAGCAAACGCAACCGGAAAATTGCAATCAAACTTGCATAAAAGGAGATTATTTCATGCCTTATTCTATAAGCCAATACTACTGAAATTGAAATTATAAATAAATACGGAATTGACAAACAATATATATTCAAAGGAAACTAATTATCCTATAACTAATTTAAACCCACATTGTTAGATGAAATGAACCATTGGAACTAATTAATTTCAACTACTTGAAACTAAGCCAACCTTAATTACTAATGATTACGAAAGTTTGCTTAAGTTTGATCATTAACTTAAATGACCTATTGGATTAGTGTTCTTAGCCTTACTACAATGAATCGCACTTCAAATATATCAAGCCTACGGATTATACGAAATTACTAACCAATTATATTTGCCTAACACTTACGGATCTTTGTTACTAACAAGATTCAAAAAATCACAAACTTCAAGTTACTTCTATTCCAATATTCGCGAGTTCAAAGCTAGATTTTATCAACCAATTAAATCGATTCACCACATTAACTAATTACCAATTCGAGTTGGATGTGATTCTGAAGCTACATTATTTTAAATATATGAATTAACAAAACTGAAACTGATAACTATGCAATTCCTACAGAAATACGTCCAATAGTTCAACAATCTAACAATTCTGCTCAAATTAAACATGCATACTGTATTGACTAATATTCACGTCATTTCAAGGATCTTAGGTCTGTAATCTAACGTTATGCCCTATCTAGCTGCTAATCAGTAATCTTACAAAAATAGTCTTAATACTACATGCCTCTACCCTTCATATAACAGGAAACACATAACTAATATCTAACTAAAATACAATTATTCTATAGTTAAATACAGAAATCTTCTGTCCATTTTATTTCAACTTCAATAATCAAACATCGAGGTGATTCAAAGTAGTGTACCTGATAATAGAACAGAAGAAGAAGGTGAGGATTAGTAGATCAGTAGCAGACAACAGCAACAACAACAATAACCAATAGGCAACTTAAAACCAAAGGAACAAAATCCGGCAACCAGCAGTCCCGAAAACCAATGGAGAAAAACCCAGAAATAGCAATGAAACAGTAACAGATGTCCAATAGCACACTTCAGGAAATACTACTTGAAAACCAACAATGCCAAACAATTACTAGCAGAAAAACATAGTGAATCAAGGGCGAAAGGGCAATGGAACAGTTCTGGTATTTTAGAAGTAAAGAAAAGACCTCACTTTTAGTTTGAAAGTCAGCCTATTTCAACTTTAAAATTACTGAATTCTGATGATAAAATCCAGCAGGTTTTTAACTTGAACTATGAATGTTTTCCCTTTCTTCAAAGTTCAGCTTCCCTTCTCTTAAACTTTGGACTTTTTTCCTCTCCGGTTACTTTTTCCAGCTTTTAGAATTCAATTTTTCTCTTCCAGTTGAGTATTCAAGTTTTTCCAGTCCTCTCAGTATTCAAGTTTTTTCTTCTTCTTTTTCTATAGACCTCCCTCTGCCTTCTTATACAGACTTGCCCTCCTTTCAAACTTACTGCCTGACCCCCCCTTCTCCCACTAAATCTGAAATTTTCCACTTAAAATCCACTAAGGAAAAACTTTTCCTTATTTTCAGCCTCCCCATTATGTCTTGTTCTCCACTTGTATTAAACAAATGTATTAGTTCCCACTACCCTATGTCTTGTCCCCCACTATGTATTAAATAATGTATTAGTTCCCACTACCCTATGTCTTGTCCCCCACTATGTATTAAATAATGTATTATTTTAATATATTAGCGCTTAGTGGACAGAATACTCAAATTAATCAATTACTAAATAAAATACCCCTGAAACTACTGAAATTACCGTTCTACCCACATCCCTTTCAATCTGTACCAAAACCATATCAGCTATAACCAATTCACCTAATCAACGATCCAATTAACAAACAAACTCTGAATAAACAAACTTGCCAAACAAACTCCTAATCGACAACATTCATGAATTAACAACAGAGTCAGATTCATATCAACAAACTTAACAGGACAAACAAGTAGATTTAAATCACTAAACTCAACATCAGTTGAACTCAAACTAGTAGGAAAATCGTCAAAACACACACATACATAATTTCAACGAATATGCGGTAGGAATATCATGCGAAAACTCTATCAAAAATGAAACCACATATTAAAATGAAACCAAAGAAAAAACAACAAAAATCCGTGAACGAGCTATGCCTGACCTTTATGCTAACGATCCGTCGTCGAACAACGATGAACTTCCGATGAAACACAGCTTCGTTCACGACACCGTTTCGATGCTTGATTAACACAGCTGGTTGTTTCCGGCGAGTTAGGGTGTTGAAGACGTGACAGTGGAGCTGGCGTTTGGAGTTGTTTCACGGCTGCTGTTCGTCGTGGGTATGGGTGGTCGACTGGAGAGGGGGGGTTCACTAGGTGTTGAAGACGGGCCGCTGGTCGACGAGCTACTGGTCGACGACGATGGCAGTTGCTCGCTGAAAAGTGGTCGACGAAGGGGGTCGTCGGACTGCCTCACGTCACTGGGCTATTGGTTTCGACGACGACGAAGCTTGGAGATGGAAGTGGGGTTGTTTGAGGCGACGTGGTTGTTCATGGCTGGAGGTCGATGAAGCAGCCGGTGAAGCTGCACGCAGCAGCAACTCACGTCGAGGAATGGGGAGGAGCAGGGACAACGAGCTGGTTGACTGGAGGGGGCAGCGGGTCGTTTGGTGGAGATGCTAGGCGTCGGAGTGTAGGCATTGAGGGTGGTGGGCTCGAAGAAGATGAAGGAGGAAGGGGCAGCCATGGGAGGAGGTCGTTGGAGCTGAAGGGTTTGTTTGGGGAAGGAGAAGAAGAGGGGGCGGGTGTTTTTTTTAGGTTAGGGATTTAAAAAAATGAAAAAATGAAAATGGGGGGTTGGAATTCGTTTGGGTTATGGGGCAGACTGGGTCGGGTCGACCCAGTGGGGGTTATTTGGTTTGGGCCTGGTTGATTTAATTTAAAAGGTGGCCCAATTCGATTTTCTTCTTATTTCCATTGCTTCTTTTTTCTTCTTTTATTTTTTTTTAAATAAAACTAAAATTCTAAAAATCCTAAATTAGCCTATAGAACTAAATTAATTTATAAAAGTGCTAATTAACTCTTAATAACAATTAACACACAATTAAATAGCAATTACGATAAAATTACATAATTTGGACATTAAATGCCAAAAATGTGATGTACATTATTTTTATGATTTTTGTTCTTGTAAAACAAACTTAATTGCTCCTAATTGTAGAATTAAATCTTAAATGCAAATGCGACATATTTTTGTATATTTTTTTTATTAATTTAATAAATAAACATGCACAGACAAATACAAATAATTATCCAAGAATGCCACGAAAATTCTCAAAATTGCACACAAAGGAAAATTATTTTATTTTGAATTTTTGGGAGTAATTCTCACATAGGGCAAAAATCACGTGCTCACAGCTGCCCCTCTTTGTCCGAAAACACAAAGAGTTTTCGTGCAAAGATAAAGTGAGCAGATACGAGCGATTTTTGCCCATCCGAGTACTCCGTGTGAAGCAATTTTTTGAAAGGTTTAACCGAACCTTTGCTTCAAAGGTTTCCTACATATCCCTGACAAAAAGGGAATCAGGTCAATGTAGTTCGGGAAATTTTGGTAGTTGGGACTATCATGGGACTGCCTTTTGCTGTTACTGCTGCTGCATGCTGTTGCTACTGCTTTTCGACCTCCTTATTACACCATTGTTGAAAGATAAAGAAGTTATACTAAGCTATGATCTATGCATTACAAAATTTTATTCTCAAACTTGGTCAGGTGACTGGTGTTGCCTCGTTGCCTTGTGTTTCCTTTGATGTTGCTTTTACTTTTGACTTGACTTGTATTCTCTAACTGGTGTTGCCGCCGATCTCGAACTGTTTATTTCCTTCTTGTGAGCTTCGCGTTGTTTTCCTTTGAATCTTGAACTGCCTTCCTCTGTTGGGGATTTTGTTGTTTCCCGATGCTTTACTGACTTCAACAGCAATTACTTCTTAAAATATAACACCTCCATTCTCCAGGCGGGCTCCTGACTTCGATAACTTCTTAAAACGTAACACCTCCATTCTCCAGGTGGGCTCCTGACTTCAGCAACTTCTTAAAACGTAACACCTCCATTCTCCAGGCGGGCTCCTGACTTCAACAACTTTCTTAAAATGTAACACCTCCATTCTCCAGGTGGGCTCCTGACTTCAACAACTCCTTAAACGTAACACCTCCATTCTCCAGGCGGGCTCCTGACTTCAACAACTTTCTTAAAATGTAACACCTCCATTCTCCAGGCGGGATCCTGACTTCAACAACTCCTTAAACGTAACACCTCCATTCTCCAGGCGGGCTCCTGACTTCAACAACTTCTTAAATTTTAACACCTCCATTCTCCAGGTGGGCTCCTAACTTCAACAACTTCTTAAATTAACACCTCCATTCTCCAGGCGGGCTCCTGACTTCAACAACTCCTTAAACGTAACACCTCCATTCTCCAGGAGGGCTCCTGACTTCAACAACTTTCTTAAAATGTAACACCTCCATTCTCCAGGCGGTCTCCTGACTTTAACAACTTGAATCATTTTCTTTCGACTGCTTCCCTCAAAAACTGGTGTCTTATTCCTCCGAAATCTACTGGGGACAACGCCGGTGTTTTATTCACAACTATGTTATTTTCCTTCTTCACGGACTACTTCCTTTAAAGCTGGTGCCTTCCTTCCACTTGGAACTACTTTCCTCAAGCTGGTGTTTTTACTTCTCTGAAACCTGCCGGGAATAACACTGCTGGGGAATTATCTTCCTCCTTTTAACTATGGTGTGGATGATACTGATTCAAAGGCCACTACTTTTAAAACTTTGGGTTATCTTGCTTCTTCCAAGATTTGCTTTTCTTTAAAACTTGTATCTCCCTTCTCGTATACTGCTGGGGATTTTACTTCCTTCGAAACTTGTGTTATCTTCCTCTTCCCCAAGTGGCTATCTTATTTCAAAAAAAATTTCGTAATGAGAGAAAGTTTTCTGCCCCAATTTGATTATCTTCTTTGTGGCCATGTCTTCCTGTTGTCAATAATATTTCCTTTCCCTGCTTTAAATCAAAGAAAAATTTGTTAGTTTAAAACGTGGCGAGTGGTCATGCCACTTCTGCTGGGGATGGTTTTTCCCTTTTCTTTTCCCTGCTTTGCTATAAAACTTGCTGGGGATGATATTATTTGTTGGGGATGATATTCCTGCTGGGGATGGTTTTTCTTTTCTCTTCCTTCCCCGCTCTGTGTTGTCCGACCATTGTGGAACTTGGTCGAGAATCTGTCGGAGTTGTTCCTGTATCTTGCAAATCTGCTGGGGATCCTCTTGGAATTTGATCCATAACTTTTCAACTGTTGTTATTTCTGTTTTTCTCCGACTTCCCCTGGAAATTTGGTCCTCTTGGGATCTAGACCCATTCGTCATTTGGTCTTGCGACAAAATTCTTTTGGCTTTGTCGCCTTATCTTTGGCCTGTCCTATTCGCATTTTGCTTTGCATCATTTTGGCCACTGGTAGTAAGCTCTAAAAATCTTTTACAAAAACAAACTGTTGGGGAGGTAAATCCTTTAAACCAAGAAATGAAAAAGCGATGATTTCAAAAGATAGAAAAAGAAGAAGTCTTTCTGAACAAATGCTGGGGAAAAGGAAAGAAAATAACTTATCTGAATGATACAACCAATCCCAACGATCATGTCGTGCATTCCGGATTAATCAACCCAGTCTATTCGTATCAATCAATCTTTCAGACGGCCTCATCTTGCTGGGGATAAACAAACACTCATCTTTTTGCCAAATGCGGACCCTTTCCGCCAATCTTGACTTGTCGCCTCATAGTGCCCTTCGAGGGGTTTTCACTACTAAAACTCTCTCATTTCTCTCAGCTCATGTCGCCTTATGGTGCCTGTGAAGGTTTTCACCGATAAGACTCTCTCATTTTATTTTATCTTTTCAGCTAGGGATTTGGAGTGTTGCCGATATGACTCTCTCTGTTGGGGGTTCTTTCCGGCTATCAATTCATTTCCAGTCCATGATCCTCTTCTCTGATGGGAATCGGGGTGCTATCCCCGACTTCCGTTTGTATGACTTGGCACTTCTCGAATACTGATCGGGAGGTCTTTTTTGGACATCAATAGGGGGTTTTGTGTATGGCTAAAAGGAAAAGGGGTGTCAAAAGTTCAAAACAATTTTGATGGGTAAAACAGTACAACTCTTGGAATCAAACTTTCTTACCAAAATTACAAACGCAAACTTCTGCCCCAGTTTTTCTTGCTTGAGGATTTTTATTTTTTTGTTACACTATGCTACATTATGCACACTATGTTACACTATGACCGTGCCGTGAGGCGCCTACGTATCCTTCTTTGAGGAATCAGGTCAAACGTAGTTCCCAATTCCTTTGTTTTTCTTGTGACTTTTCTTTTGTCTTTATTATCGTTATTTTTCTCTTCTCTTTTTCTTTCATTTTCGTTACTGATTCCAAAAGATGGGTATGAAAGAATAAATAAGGCTCAAAATGGGAAGCAAAGGTTAAAGTGTTTGGATAGAAGAAAGAATTTCCTCCGTTATTTCATTATCCGATAAATGCCAAGTACAAACAAACAACCATTACAATTAAAAGAAATCATACATAATATCTCTTAACTGCGTCAGAATTGATAGCCATGTAGATGCATTTCCCTTAGATATCTGTTAAACATAAAGCGCCATTGGACAACACTCTGGTTACAATGAATGGCCCTTGCCAATTCGGGGCGAACTTGCCCTTTGCTTCGGCCTGATGTGGCAAGATTCGTTTCAGCACCTGCTGTCCTACTTCAAATTTTCTGGGTCGCACCTTCTTGTTGTAGGCTCTTTCCATTCTCCTTTGATATAACTGGTCAAGACACACAGCTGTCAATCTCTTTTCATCAATCAGGTTCAACTGCTCCAACCGGGCATTGACCCACTCATCATCATCAATCTCAGCCTCAGCGATAATCCGAAGGGATGGAATTTCAACTTCCACCGGTATTACTGCTTCAGTTACATATACCAACAAATAAGGAGTTGCCCCTACTGAAGTACGAATAGTAGTGTGTGTAGACATGTGATTTTTGATCCTCCCCAAGATCTTTTATATATTAGTGTAAAATATTTAATTTAGGCATAATATAGATATTTCAAGTAATTTTGACTCTTTTACTTTATTTTAGTACAAGAAAACAAAAACTACAAAAAATAAGTTCATTAATATTTTGAAGTCATTTTTAATCTAAAAAATATATATAAAAATAGTACCGTATTTTTTTTAATATAATGTTTGAAAATACAAAAAAAATAGATTTGTTTAATGGTTAGTTTTGTTTTAATAATTATTTTAAATAGTAGGACTAATTAATAAATGAGCGCGTATTTTTAATCTCATTCGCGGCAAAAGAATAGAGCTTGGGCTCGGGCAACCCATCTTTAGGCCTAATTTTGGACCTAGCCCACAATTGCCAAGCCCATAATTCCTAGGCCCATACCCCTTAACCTAAAACCCTACCACTAACCTAGACCTATATATATTAAACAAAGCCTAAAAACTAGAAGAGGAGCTGAAGGAAAGGCAGCAAAGCTGCGCATGAAGAAGCAAAGCTTCTTCGTTTAAGAAGCTGATAGGAGCAGCAACTGGAAAAAGCTTCGCAACACAAACGACCCCCCCCCCCCCCCCCGACCATCATCTTCTTCACGACCCACCATCCCTGCGTCGTCTTCTTCACGACCCACCACCCTTGCGTCGTCTTCTTCGAGCACACGGCCCCCACCCCCTCCACTTTGCACGTCGTTGTTCAGTCCAAACGATCAGCTTACACCTTGAGCAGCCATACACGACCCATGCACGCCAGAGGAAATACCAACGACCTCGTCTCAGCACGAAACTCGCCGGGAAAACGAGCTCCACCTGCTCGTCGGATCAACGAGTTCTAGACGCGACAAACAAAACCAAGCAACCTCACCCCGCTCACCATCGTCGCTAGACCCTCACCACGAAGCCGCCATTTCCGGCAGAGCTTCACGTCACAAACGGTTTGCCATGGAATCCGGCGTACCGGGTTTGAACCCAGTGGTATACCTAGCTCCAAAACTCCCTGAAACCCCCCCCCCCCCCGAACAGACATGAAAACAAGCGCAAGAGCTTTGTTTCCACTCTAGAAATCAGCTGGTAAACATTCCAAAAAACCATGGTCGAACAAGGTCACTCGAGGTCGCCGTCTTGCGTCGAGGTCCAGTCAAGCGCTCGTAATTTGTTGTTGTAGACGATTCACAGTGCAGCAATAAAGGTCAATTTCTGAGCTTCTCTGTTTTGTTTTAATGGGTTCTTGTTTCTCATTTGATTTTAGTTGATGTTCTAAAGTAGTTGGTTCATCTCTAAATATCATTCGTTTAGACGATGTGGATTTGATTGAGTATTTCTTGGGTTGCCGTGATATTTTCTAATTTCTTGACTTTTGGTTGTTGCATCATAAAACAAGTGAAGATGATAACTGTATATAACTAAGAAATAAGTCTCAATAGATGGCTACATGTTTCTGTTTGTTATAAAAGTTGCGAATGAAGTAAATTTTCTTTGCATTTTGTTTCATTTAGTTGGTTTATTAGCAAATTGTTAGTTCATATGATCACGTCGTTTATCTTAAATTAGTTTTTAGGAGATTAGTTAATTCAAAGGCATTGTAGTCTGATTTAGTTAAGTAAAAATCCTTTTAAAATAATTCGAGGCGTGCCGTGCCAAATAAAATCTCAAAATGCATGGCCCTTATTTGTTTGATATTTGATTCTTTAGAATTTGAGGCGTGCCACCTAGTGGACACTCCATGGCCCTCGCAAAGTTGCAAACGCGTAGTTGCTTTAAACGCGCTCTTAATAGAATTACCTTCCTAAACTCGGGTGCACATTGATGCGACCCAAATTCAAATCTCGATGAAGTCGAAATGTGTTGACAATCACGGGCGCATTGATTGCGATGGGGTTCGAGATGCGTTTTCACGACATCGTAATTCTTATAAAATAAATAATGATAGAAAAGAGTTTCACAAATTGAGATGAGCCTCACCACACAAAAATGAATAAATGTGGGGCCCTCAATAAATGGTTGATTAAAAATATTTTAGACTTCGGATGAGCCGTTTAGCGAACTTCACGGCTTTTCCCCAAAATAATATTGCGTTAGAGTCTTTAGGCGCGATTTTAATTAAATGACCTTATTAAACTTGGGTGCGCATTGATGCGACTCAAATCCAAATCTCGACGAAATCGAAATGTATTGATAACCACGGGTGCATTGATTGTGACGTGGTTCGAAACGCATTTTCACGACGTCGCAATTCTTTTAAAATAAATAATGATAAAAAGCGGTTTCACAAGTAAAAGGTACATAAGCTAGTATGTATTAAAATCAAATAAAATTAAATACAACAATTAAGCAACCTTGCTAGAACCACGGAGCCCGGGAATGCCTAACACCTTCTCCCGGGATAACAGAATTCCTTACTCGGATTTCTGGTTCGCAGACTGTTAATAGAGTTATAAATTTCCTCGGTTTGGGATTCAATCGGTGGCTTGGGACACCATTAATCTCTCAAGTGGCGACTCTGAATTAATTAATAATTAAATCCCGTTCCGATTGTCCTTTAAATGGAAAAACTCCTTTACGCCCTTCCGGGGGTGTAGGTGAAAAGGGAGGTGTGACAGCTCTGGCGACTCTGCTGGGGACTCGAAACCCAAACCTCTGGTTCAGGGTTCAGAATTCGAGCTTAGATAAATTGTTGTATTTGATTGTATCTGATTTTCCTACATGTTTCGTGCTGAATGTGTTAAATGTTACCGCTTTGATATTATCTGAACTATATATAAACTGTGCCGACACCCTTCTCTCTTCACCTCCGGGGATGTGCTTACTAGTTGAGACTCCCTATTCTGTTAGTGTCATACCTTGAAATAAAAAAGAGGCCGGACAAGTTACGAAGTCGGATGGCCTTTTGGTTCCCGGTAAGTTGCCCCCTCATCGACTTGAGTTGTCCGCTCGAGTACACAGTCTAGAACACCGACTCAGGATTTGAACATAGAATAACATGACTTCATGCCGGATCCCTAGTAGGAATGGTTATTTGCATCATGTTGCATTTGACTTAGGGGACTCAACATAGGGGTTGAGTCCGTCTAGGACTAGCAACCTGAAATGAAAAAACCATCCTGATGCATCCTACTTGCTCTGTACATATATTTGTTTTGAACCTGCATGTTGACTGGTTTCTGAATCTCGGGAATGTTGGAAAATAGAAAAAAATAGAAAAGAGGAAAAAAAATATCAATTAGGGAGTTAATTGATTATCAATGACCAATTACTGGCGAAACTCTTGCCGAAACTTTGAAAAAAAAAAGAGGAAAATGTTTTATTTTGTTTTACTAAAAAAAAAGCAAAGAAAAAATAGAAAAAAAGAGTCTTTTGTTTTTGGAAAGTTGGTTGTTGAAAAAGAAAAGGATAAGAAAAGTTTTTGTTTAAGTTTGAAAAACATAAGTTGTTTCATTATTTGTTGAAAAAGGAAAGGAAAAAAAGAGTCTTTTATTTTTAGTTTGGAAAATAGGTTGTTTTCTTGTCTGTGGAAAATGAAAAAAGAAAAAGAGTTTGTTATTTTTAGCTTGGAAAAATAGGCTGTTTTATTTGTTGAAAAGAAAAAAGAAAAAAGAGAGTCTTGTTTCTAAAAATAGTTTTTATTCTCTTATGAAATACCAAAAATAAAAATGGAAAAGAGTCATGTTTTAAAATAGTTCGGTTAATTTGCCCAAACTACGCATGGTTTGATTCTCACAGGGTGTGAGATACGTAGGCAACCCTCATCGGGTCCAACCTCCCCTTTGCAAAAATAACCAAAAAATATCAAAATTTTAATTTTTGTCATAAAAAAACCAGGTGATGCCGTTTTTGTCAAAAATAGCCAAATGTTCCCAAACGGGGGCCCGGAAGGCTGACTTTGCATAAACAGCCACCTTTGGTTGTATTTTGATTTTTGACCCTCACAACCTTAAAATCTTCGCCCTGAGGCGCAGGAAGGCCGTATTTGCAATACCGGGTCATTTATTTTAAATTTTTAAAAAACAAGAAAAAGAGTCAGTGGTCAAGTGAATACCGTTCGGATTTTTGGGTCGAAGTTGGCATATAGGGGAAGGAATCTATCATTTTGTTTTTGGGTTGTATTTCTTTTGATTAGAGTATATGGGTCGTTTGATTTTCGAGTCTGTATTGCATCGTTAAGTTGGTCAGTTTTGTCGTTATTATAAAATAGAAAATTCCAAAAAAAAAAAATATTTTTTATTGTCATTTACCTTTTATTTGCAAGAACTACACACGGTCTGATTCATGCGGGGTCATGATACGTAGGCAATCCCCATAAGATTCGACCGCAACCAAAAAAAAATGAAAAATGAAAAATGGAAAAGAAGAATTGAAAAATGGGAAAAGATGTTGTGAATAATGAGGACCGACCCAATCCATTCTAACATGTTTTGTTTTGAATTGTGAAGAAAGTTGAGGTGGTCGGTTGTGGTAAGCTGGAAACACAAGATCCAAGGAAAATGATAACTGACATCGAAGCTGTTACGAGTGCTCAAGAGACTCAGGGTCAGAGGGTTCAACAAGGGTCTACTGTGGTTGAGGAAAATAGAACACTGAAACAACAAATGACCAAAATGCGTCAAGCCTGGGCCAATGGCCAAGGGCAGCCTTGTCACGAGTCACAATTTGCTACACAGCAAGAACAATACCACTATCCCGAGTACCACTCATACTGGTTTAATCTTCCTGCAAACATCGAGAAGCCTGTCCGAAAGAGGGTACAGGAAGAAATAACCCAAAGAGTGAAAAGATTAGAACAACGGTTGAAAAACACGCAAGCAATGGCAGTAATAAAGAGTGTTGCCTTCGGAGATCTATGCATGTTCCCCGATGTTCGCTTGTCCCCTGGCTTCAAGATCCCCAAATTTGAAAAGTACAATGGACATGGAGACCCCATAGCCCACCTGAAAAGGTACTGCAACCAATTGAGAGGTGTGGGAAGAAATGAAGAATTGATTATAGCTTATTTTGGGGAAAGCCTCACGGGTGTAGCATCTGAATGGTTTTTGGATCAAGACACATCTTGCTGGTATGTCTGGGATGACATGGCACGGGCCTTTGTCAAACAATTTCAATACAACATCGACATCGCCCCAGACCGCATTTCCCTTTCTAACCTAAAAAAGAAACCAACTGAAAGTTTCAGGGAATATGCCATCAAATGGAGAGAGCAGGCAGCTAGAGCTAAGCCACCCATGGATGACCACGAGTTAATCACTGTCTTTCTACAGGCTCAAGAGCCAGATTATTTTCAATACATGACATCCGCAGTGGGTAAATCCTTCCCGGAAGCAATCAAAATGGGAGAAATGGTGGAGAACGGTCTTAAGACAGGCAGAATTATAAGTCAAACAGCTCTCAAAGCTGCAGCTCAAGCTGTCCAAATTGAATCTGGTAACACGAATGAGAGGGATGAAGAAATCATGGTGATATCAGGGTCGAGAAGAGGTCCTAGGAGAACATCTCGAAGGTATGTGCAGCTTCATCAGGTCTTTCATGACCCCCCTAAGCATTACTATCCACCTCGGAACCCCCCATACTCGCCACCAAATCACCCAAGAAAGCGAGCACGAGTATCACAAAATCTCCACCAGCCTCCGCAAAATTTTCAGTTACCTTGTAACCCACATCCAAGCCAGGGGTATAGAAGGGAACAAAAGTTGAAAGATAGTTTTACACTAATAGGAGAGTCATATGCAAGCTTATTTGAGAAGTTAAAACAACATGACATGATTGCACCCATTCCTCCAAATCAGGTCGACTGACGTGCGAGAAGCTTTGACTCATCTAAAAGGTGTGAATACCACTCCAATGCTCTGGGTCACAATGTGGAAAATTGTCGGGATTTGAAAAGAGAAATAGAAAGGATGATCCAGGAAAATTTGATTCAAGACAGTGGCACCCAGAATATCACGCTGCATCCCTTACATGAGGAGGCACACTTGGTGGGGATGATGCCCGGTGACATGGGGTATGAGAATGCTCTTGGGAACTTGTTGACTGAAGTTGAAGATACTGAGGCAGATAGTGGTCATGGCAATATGGATGCGAAGCTTAGTGGCTAAGATGTCGTGCTTGTAATTGGAAAGACGCTCCAATCCTGAGTCAGCTAGGGAGGAGCTTTGGTGGTCCATTTGGCTGTCATTTCTGTTGTCCAGATTATTTGCAGGGTTGTAATTCGGATATTGTCTTGTGTTCAAACCCTCCTATCATTTCATTTTTGTCTAGCTTGTTTAGTCGTAGTGGTTTGTCTAAGGTTGTCTAGATTTGTTTCAATTCATTCTACGGTTGCAATCCAGTTTGTTTTGTTTTTGTTTTGTTATTCGAACTATTTCATCGTTTGTCTAATGCAAATTCCGATCTGTTGTTACTCCCAATCATTTTCTTTGTTTAGTTCTTTTCTAACTTTTTATTTTGCCTTTTGCCGGTTCTAATGACATGACATGCACGCACAATTCTCAGTCTGATCTTCAAAAGTTGTGAATCAATGAGACCATTTTGAAAACGATAAGGACACTTGAGGAAATGAGAACAGATTGGGACATTTTGAGATTGTTTGCCCGAACCATGTGAAACTGGGGCAAGTAAAACATAAAAATCCCCGTAAAAGCAAGTTGGCCAAATTGACAGGGGGCCGGTCGTGGTAATAAGAGTAAAAGTATTGTCGAATGGCACATTATATCTGATAGATGTAGAAGGAAAATGTGTGGAAATGGTCGTCAATTCCGATGTGGTCAAGAGATGATGTGTATGGTTTCTTTATTCTGATTGTACTTGTTTGTATTTGGCATATTTTGAAGTTTGAAATGACAAAGACGTTTTGTTCTGCTATCCAAACACTTTTTTCCATTGTCACCCATTTTGAGCCGTGTTTATTTTCTTTCGTACCCCTCTTTCGGAATCAACGGCACAATTAAGAAACGCAAGTGCGGCAAATAAGTAAATGAAAAAAAAGGAAAGGAAGGAAAGAGAAAAAGAAAAGAAAATAAAGAAAAGAAAAGAAAAGAAAGAAGAGAAAGAAAAGAAAGGAAAATGAAAGAAAAGAAGAAAAGAAGAACCGAAAAGAAAAGAAGAGAAAGAAAAATCACAAAAAAAAAGTAATTTCTATGTCGTGAACTACGTTTGACTTGATCCCGAAAGGGTACGTAGGCAGCCTCTCTCAGGTTCAGTCATACCAAAACAAAAATCCAAAAGTCCCCAAGCAAAAAACTGGGGCAGAAATTGTGGTTGTTGTGAGAAGTTGGATTCCGAAAGTTGTAATTTTAACCCATTTTGAAATTGTTTTGAGCCTTTTATACCCTTTCTTTCTAACCTATCCAAAAGCCTACATTACGGTCCAAAGAAAGACCTTCTGATCAGTCTTTGAGAAATGCCAAGTCAAGCAGGTAAGGTAATTCATGTCAGGGGCAACACTCCGGTCCAAACAAGGAAAATGAAAATGAGAGAATCTTATTGATAAAAATCCTCATGGGTATCGCAAGGTGATGAAAGCTGAGAGAAATAAAAAATGAGAGAGTCTTATTGGTGAAAACCTTCACGGGCACCTTGAGGCGACAGTAAGTTGAGAGAAAGAACGAAATGAGAGAGGTTTGATGGTGAAAACCCTTTGGGGCACTACAAGCCGAATAAGGAATGCGAATCAAATTGGATAAGTGGAGCAATGAAGCCCAATTTCACGGAAAAAAGGAACAAGAGATGAATATCAGATTTGCTTAACAGAATAGGTCGCAGGTGCATGTCAAGGTCATTAGAGTCGGTATCCACATCCGATAGGTTTCTACTGTGTAATTTTCTTGTTAAGAATCATCTCTTTCTAGTGTCCTTTACTCTGTTCCTTTTGTTTTGTTTATTTCCCCTTTCTGAGTCTTTTGGTCGTAACAAGTGAGGAATGACTTCAAAATTTTCCACCATCTTTCCAAAAGCACAAAATGGGGTCACAAGTCAGGAAAAATAACAAGAGCACTAAGCTGGTAATAATCAACATACTTTGGGATCCTTATGAAACACAAAGTTTGGTAGATGTCGGTTCAGGAATAATGCAATAGATAGAGGGTATTGGGATTGAACGGGGAAAAGGGTATTTCAGTGACACAGATGACGGGGAAAGCGGTTAATCAGTAAACATGCAAGACCTTCAAGAAGAATCAGTTGTCACAAAACATATGGGGTCAGATAAGAAGACTAGAAGTAATAATTGAGAGATAGTCGTCAAGAAGGGCGGAAGTTATCAGCCAAGTTTCAAAGATGGTCGGAGAACGCAAAGCATGGAAAGGAGAAAAGGAAAGCCATCTCAGCGGGAGTACCACAACCAACCACCGCACTTTTAAACTGACAAAATTTTCTTTGATTTGAAACAGGGGCATGGAAATGATATTGATGGCAGAAAGATATGCTACAGGAGGATTATCAAACTGGGGCAGAAAATTTTCCATCGTGTTGAAATTTTTTTCGGGTACCCATCTGAAGAACATGAAGGTCAATACAAGTGTTTAAAAAAAAGAGAAAAAGAGAGGGAAGTAGTTTTCAGGAAAGAAACACCAGTTCTAAGAAAAGTAATTTTTGGAGGAATGAAACACTAGTTTTTAGGGAAGTGGTTTTTTGAAGGAGGACAATACCAGTTTTAGGGAAGCAGTTCTGAAAGAAGATAATTCAAGTTAGTGGGTAGATAAAATAAATTTTGAAGGAAAATGGTTAAAAGAAATCTTAGTCTGATGAATTTTTCACCTAAAATAAAGAAATCTTAGTCTGTTGAATTTTTCACCTAAGATATAAATCTTAGTCCGATGAATCTTTCACCTAAGATAAAGGCAGAAGTTGGAAAAATGAAAGGAAGACATAATTCGGGAAAAGATGAAGGCGGAATTTGAGGAGAAAGAAAGGAAGGCATAATTTAAAGAAGGGGAAGGCACAAGTCGAAAAAAAGAAAAGAAAGGAAGGCATAATTTGGGAACAAGAAAGGAAGACAGAATTTGAAAAGAAAGGAAGTTGGAATTTGGAAAATTAAGAAAGTCGGGATCGCTCAAAAATGGACCTAGTCTGATGAATTATCTCCTAGAGTCACAATCTTAGTCTGTTGAATCTTTCTCCTAAGATGAAAATCTTAGTCTAATGATTTTTTTCACCTAAGATAAAGATAAAAATCTTAGTCTGTTGAATCTTTCTCCTAAGATGAAAATCTTAGTCTGATGAATTTTTCACCTAAGATAAAGATAAAAATCTTAGTTTGTTGAATCTTTCTACTAAGATGAAAATCTTAGTCTGATGAATTTTTCACCTAAGATAAAGATAAATCTTAGTCCGTCGAATCTTTCACCTAAGATGAGAATCTTAGTCTGATGAATTTTTCACCTAAGATAAAGTTTAAATTTTAAGATACATTGCGGTCTTTAAATTTTTAAAAGTTGCATTTCAGTCTTATCACAACTCAAGTTTTAGTTCTTATTAGTATGTGGTAACAAACAACCAGTTTTCCAAACTGGGGCAGAAAGTTTTCTTTGTTTTGTCTATTTTTATGAAGTCAGGAGCTCGCCTGGATAACAGAGGAATACATTCAATTTCAAATTCAGCAATCAGGAGCCCGCCTGAAGAACAGAGGTGATACAATTCAAATTTTAGTTTTCAATCGACTTTTTGTCTTTTTGAAGTCAGGAGCCCGCCTGAAGAACAGAGGCATACAATTCAAGTTTCGAAAGTCAGGAGCCCGCCTGTATAATAGAGTTTCCAAACTGGGGCAGAAAGTTTTCTTGGTTCGTTTATTTTTATGAAATCAGGAGCCCGCCTGGATAACAGAGGAATACATTCAGTTCAAGTTCAGTAGTCAGGAACCCGCCTGGATAATAGAGGAATACATTTCAAATTTCAGAAAATCAGGAGCCCGCCTAGATAACAGAGGAATACATTCAATTTCAAGTTCAGCAGTCAGGCGCCCACCTGGAGGACAAGGGAAAACAACTCAAATTTCTAGGAAAACAGTTTCGAAGGAAGACAGTTCGAGTTTCAAGTAAAATGCTTCAAAATGTAAGGGAAAATAGTGTCAAGTAATAAGGGAGGACAATTCAGGTTCAGCAATCAGGCACCCACCTGGAAAAAAGGGAATTCAATTCAGAATGCAATTCAGAAGTTGATGAAGGATGTGAGCTGCTCATGACATGGCCGAGGTCACAAGCACTACATGTCCGGTCCTGACCCAAAAGCTGTAGAAGAATGAGCTAGCACCTGCAGCTAACAAGTGTCAAGGTTCAAATCTAAAGTCTGCATGAAGAACCATTCAAGACTTAAGATCAAGCTTCAGAAGACTTATAGATAGGAATCTTGTAGCTCGTAGTCGATAGGCTTAGCTAGTCTCTTTCATCTTTTGATTTTTGATGTAATAACAGGGACTGCAGACCGGAACCTCGACGGAACGGCACCTCGACCGGATCTCCACCTCGGCATACTCCATCACCTCACTCATTTCTGAACTACACGTGGCCTGATTCCTTTATAGCCAAGGATATGTAGGCAGCTCAAATGCCATAGCTCGGTCACATCCCCCTTTTCTCTTAGTCTTAGTCTCTCCAAATAAGGGTCGGGTCAAAAACCTGTCTAGTCAGTCTTTGTCTGAAAACTCTGTACGTTTCCAGTCAAAGAGGGGCAGCTGTAGACATGTGATTTTTGACCCTCCCCAAGATCTTTTATATATTAGCGTAAAATATTTAATTTAGGCATAATATAGATATTTCAAGTAATTTTGACTCTTTTACTTTATTTTAGTACAAGAAAACAAAAACTACAAAAAATAAGTTCATTAATATTTTGTAGTCATTTTTAATCTAAAAAATATATATAAAAATAGTATCGTATTTTTATTTTTAATATAATGTTTGAAAATACAAAAAAATAGATTTGTTTAATGGTTAGTTTTGTTTTAATAATTATTTTAAATAGTAGGACTAATTAATAAATAGGCGCGTATTTTTAATCTCATCCACGGCAAAAGAATAGAGCTTGGGCTCGGGCAACCCATCTTTAGGCCTAATTTTGGACCTAGCCCACAATTGCCAAGCCCATAATTCATAGGCCCATACCCTTAACCTAAAACCCTACCACTAACCTAGACCTATATATATTAAACAAAGACTAAAAACTAGAAGAGGAGCTGAAGGAAAGGCAGCAAAGCTGCGCATGAA
Source organism: Nicotiana tabacum (assembly GCF_000715075.1). Classification (NCBI taxonomy): domain Eukaryota; kingdom Viridiplantae; phylum Streptophyta; class Magnoliopsida; order Solanales; family Solanaceae; genus Nicotiana; species Nicotiana tabacum. The sequence goes on along the minus strand of NC_134086.1, from coordinate 89,006,070 downwards.
GAAGCAAAGCTTCTTCGTTTAAGAAGCTGATAGGAGCAACAACTGGAAAAAGCTTCGCAACACAAACGACCCCCCCGACCATCATCTTCTTCACGACCCACCATCCCTGCGTCGTCTTCTTCACGACCCACCACCCTTGCGTCGTCTTCTTCGAGCACACGGCCCTCGACCCCCCCCCTTTTGCGCGTCGTTGTTCAGTCCAAACGATCAGCTTACACCTTGAGCAGCCATACACGACCCATGCACGCTAGAGGAAACACCAACGATCTCGTCTCAGCACGAAACTCGTCGGGAAAATGAGCTCCACCTACTCGTCGGATCAACGAGTTCTAGATGCGACAAACAAAACCAAGAAACCTCGCCCCGCTCACCATCGTCGCTGGACCCTCACCGCGAAGCCGCCATTTCCGGCAGAGCTTCACGTCACAAACGGCTTGCCATGGAATTCGGCGAACCGGGTTCGAACCCAGTGGTATACCTAGCTCCAAAACTCCCTGAAATACCCCCCCCCCCCCCCCGAACAGACATGAAAACAAGCGCAAGAGCTTTGTTTCCACTCTAGAAATCAGCTGGTAAACATTCCAAAAAACCATGGTCGAACAAGGTCACTCGAGGTCGCCGTCTTGCGTTGAGGTCCAGTCAAGTGCTCGAAATTTGTTGTTGTAGACGATTCACAGTGCAGCAATAAGGGTCCATTTCTGAGCTTCTCTATTTTGTTTTAATGGGTTCTTGTTTCTCGTTTGATTTTAATTGATGTTCTGAAGTAGTTGGTTCATCTCTAAATATCATTCGTTTAGACGATGTGGATTTGATTGAGTATTTCTTGGGTTGCCATGATATTTTCTAATTTCTTGACTTTTGGTTGTTGGGTTAATAAGAGTTCTGTGGTCACAATTATATGTTGAAGTCGTTTTCTCTAATATCCGTGTTATTGCATCATAAAACAAGTGAAGATGATAACTGTATATAACTAAGAAATAAGGCTCAATAGATGACTACATGTTTCTGTTTGTTATAAAAGTTGCGAGTGAAGTAAATTTTCTTTGCATTTTGTTTCATTTAGTTGGTTTATTAGCAAATTGTTAGTTCATATGATCACGTCGTTTATCTTAAATTAGTTTTTAGGAGATTAGTTAATTCAAAGGCATCGTAGTCTGATTTAGTTAAGTAAAAATCCTTTTAAAATAATTCGAGGCGTGTCGTGACAAATAAAATCTCAAAATGCATGGGCCTTATTTGTTTGATATTTGATTCTTTAGAATTCGAGGCGTGCCACCTAGTGGACTTTCCATGGCCCTCGCAAAGTTGCAAATGCGTAGTTGCTTTAAACGCGCTCTTAATAGAATTACCTTCCTAACCTCGGGTGCGCATTGATGGGACCCAAATCCAAATCTCGATGAAGTCGAAATGTGTTGATAATCACGGGCGCATTGATTGTGATGGGGTTCGAGACGCGTTTTCACGACATCGTAATTCTTATAAAATAAATAATGATAGAAAAGAGGTTCACAAATTGAGACGAGCCTCACCACACAAAAATGAATAAATGTGGGGCCCTCAATAAATGGTTGATTAAAAATATTTTAGACTTCGGGATGAGCCATTTAGCGAACTTCACGGCTTTTCCCCAAAATAATATTGTGTTAGAGTCTTTAGGAGCGATTTTAATTAAATGACCTTCTTAAACTCGGGTGCGCATTGATGCGACTCAAATCCAAATCTCGACGAAATCGAAATGTGTTGATAACCACAGGTGCATTGATTGTGACGTGGTTCGAAACGCGTTTTCACGACGTCGCAATTCTTTTAAAATAAATAATGATAAAAAGCAGTTTCACAAGTAAAAGGTACATAAGCTAGTATGTATTAAAATCAGATAAAATTAAATACAACAATTAAGCGACCGTGCTAGAACCACAGAGCCCAGGAATGCCTAACACCTTCTCCCGGGTTAACAAAATTCCTTACTCGGATTTCTGGTTCGCGGACTGTTAACAGAGTCATAAATTTCCTCGGTTCCGGATTCAATCGGTGGCTTGGGACACCATTAATCTCTCAAGTGGCGACTCTGAATTAATTAATAATTAAATCCCGTTCTGATTGTCCTTTAAATGGAAAAACTCCTTTACGCCCTTCCGTGGGTGTAGGTGAAAAGGGAGGTGTGACAGTGCAATAACCCAACAATGCAAATGGTAATTTCTCATGCCATTGTTTGGATCCTTCTATCATCTTCCTTAGTATCTTCTTTATGTTCTTGTTGGCTTCCTTGACCGCTCCATTTTCCTTGGGACGATATGGGGTGGAATTGCGGTGTGCAATCTTAAACTGTTGACATACCACTTTCATCAAATTGCTGTTAAGATTAGCACCATTATCCGTGATGATCACTTTTGGGACCCCAAATCTACATATGATATGGGAGTGAACAAAATCCACCACTGCCTTCTTGGTTACCGACTTGAAAGTTTTAGCTTCAACCCACTTAGTGAAATAGTCGATGGTCACCAGAATGAACCTATGACCGTTGGTAGCTTCCGGTTCAATAGGTCTAATGACATCCATGCCCCAAGCAACGAATAGCCATGGTGCTGACATTGTATGCAATTCTGTCGGCGGAGAATGAATCAAATCTCCGTGTATCTGACACTGATGGCATTTTCGCACGAAATTGATACAATCATGCTCCATGGTGAGCCAATAGTACCCTGCTCGAAGAATCTTCTTTGCCAATACATATCCGCTCATATGAGGCCCATAAACTCTAGCATGTACCTCTGTCATAACTGTCGTGGCTTGACTGGCATTATACATCTCAGCAATCCCAAATCTGGGGTTCTTTTGTACAATACTCCTCCACTGAGGAAGAATCCACTTGCCAATCGCCGAATGGCTCTCTTTTGATCTCCGGTGGCCTGCTCCGGGTATATCCCCATCCTGAGGTATTCTTTGACATCATAGAACTATGGCTCGCCATCCATTTCTTCCTCTATCATGTTGCAATAAGCATGCTGATCACGAACCTGGATATGCAACGGGTCAACATGAATTTTGTTTGGGTGGTGCAACATCGATGCTAAAGTGGCCAAAGCATCGGCAACCTCATTGTGAACTCTTGGGATGTGTCTGAACTCCACTGATCGGAATCGCTTGCTCAGATCGTGCAAACATTGTCGATATAGTATGAGCTTCAAATCCTGTGTTTCCCATTCACCCTGAATCTGATGCACCAGGAGGTCCGAGTCTCCCAAGACCAAGACGTCTTGGACATCCATGTCTGCAGCTAGTCGTAGACCCAAAATGCATGCCTCATACTCAGCCATGTTGTTGGTACAATAGAAACGCAGTTGAGCCGTAACAGGATAATGACATCCTGTTTCAGAAATAAGTACCGCTCCATTCCAACTCCCTTCGCATTTGCGGCTCCATCAAAGAAGAGTTTCCAACCTGGTTTCTTAGGTAATTCCAACTCATCTATATGTATCACTCTTCGTCAGGAAAATACGTCATCAACGGCTCGTATTCTTCATCAACAGGATTCTCAGCCAAGTGATCAGCCAGTGCTTGGGCTTTCATGGACGTCCTCGTCACATAGACGATGTCGAACTCCGTGAGTAATATTTGCCATGTCGCTAACCTCCCTGTGGGCATAGGCTTTTGGAAAATATATTTCAGTGGATCCAAGCGTGAAATGAGATAAGTAGTATATGATGACAGATAATGCTTCAATTTCTGGTCCACCCAAGTTAGGGCGCAACATGTCTTCTCGAGTTGAGTGTACTTAACCTCATATACTGTAAACTTCTTGCTGAGATAATAGATGGCTTGCTCCTTCCTTCCTGTAATGTCATGTTGCCCCAGCACTCAGCCAAACGAATTCTCCAGGACCGTTAGATAAAGAATTAACGGTCTCCCCGGCTCAGGTGGAACCATCACAGGTGGATTTGATAAATATCATTTGATCTGGTCAAATGCCTCCTGACATTCTGCCGTCCATTCTATCGCAACATTTTTCTTCAGTAGCCGAAAAATGGGTTCACAAGTTGCTGTGAGTTGAGCAATAAATCTGCTGATGTAATTCAACCTTCCCAACAGACTCATTACTTCTGTCTTGTTCTTCGGCGGTGGAAAATCTTGGATAGATTTGATCTTTGATGGGTCCAGTTCAATACCTCGCCGACTGACGATGAATCCCAACAGCTTTCCAGATGGAACTCCAAATGCACATTTGGCCGGGTTGAGCTTAATATTGTACCTTCGAAGTCTTTGGAAAAACTTCCTTAGGTCTTCTACGTGGTTTTCCTGATGCTTGGATTTTATGATCACATCGTCCACGTACACCTCAATCTCTTTATGTATCATGTCATAAAACACAGTAGTCATTGCTCTCATGTATATTGCCCCAGCATTCTTCAAACCAAATGGCATTACCCGGTAGCAATAAGTCCCCCACGGCATAATGAATGCCGTCTTTTCCGCATCTTCTTCATCCATCAGAATCTGATGATACCCAGCATAGCAATCCACAAAAGATCTGATCTCACGTCCGGCACAATTATCGATCAAGATATGGATTTTGGGTAATGGAAAGTTATCTTTTGGGCTTGCCCTGTTCAGATTGCGGTAATCGACGCACACCCTGATATTTCCATCTTTCTTCGGCACTAGCACCACATTAGCCAACCAATCAGGATATCGAGTGACCCGAATAACCTTTGTTTGTAGCTGCTTGGTTACTTCTTCTTTAATCTTCACACTCATGTCTGTTTTGAACTTCCTCAATTTCTGCTTGACGGGAGGGCATGCCGGGTTAGTGGGCAATTTATGAACCACTAAATCAGTGCTTAATCCCGGCATGTCATCGTACGACCATGCAAAAATGTCTTTGAATTCAATGAGTGCTTTGACTAGTTCTTCCCTGATATTTGGTTCAATGTGGATGCTTATTTTAGTTTCCTTGATATCGTCTGCATCCCCTAAATTGATGGCTTCTGTGTCATTTAAGTTGGGCTTGGGTTTTTCTTCGAACTGGCTTAATTCTCTGTTTATCTCTTCAAAGGCTTCATCCTCATCGTATTCCGATTCGTCATCATAATCGACCTCTTGTACAATTAGTTTTGAATCAGATTGATCTTTTAGACTAGGTTGAAGATCTGTTGTGCATGCCATGTCATTAAGCCCAGTATAAAGAGAACTGTTCAGAAAAAGAAAAGAAGAAAACAAAATTAAAAATAAAAAATAAAATGAAGAAGAAACTTTTTATTTTATTGAATTATGGGATAACAAGGTTTCACACTTTGATTAACACAATAAAATAAAAAGGAATCTGGATTACAACCCTGGAATAATCCAGAAAACAAGAAGGAAAATCAGAGCCAACTACCAGGACTCCCTCCGAGTAGGAAGAGGAGTAGCTGTCCAATTGTTGACATTGGCCCTAGGCCCCAGAACTGTATGTCTTCCTTACTGGAACCTTCTCCAGCTTCTATCATGTTGACATCAGCGAACAGCCTTTCAAAGCCCTCATTCAAATCTCCATCTGGCCCGATCAGTGGTCCGAGAACTTTCGGGACCGAGAACTTTCTGACACCTGCTCTGACAAATGATCTGGATAGGTGCGGGATTGGCTTAGGAAGGACCCAAACTCTTTTCTTCATCTTGCGGGCCCGCTTTACATCCGCTGCGGTAGGCTTGAATCCTAACCCAAAAGTATCCAGGTTCTTGGGCAAGGAAACTGGTTGGACAATACCCTAGAGATCAACCCCCAAACCTTTCCCTGGTACAAATCCGTTGTTTAACATTTCCGAGTTTATCATGAAGGTCGCAGCCACGATTCTGGGAAGTGGAAGGCCCACGCCCTCAGGAATTTTGTTTACTAAGACTGCGTCAAAAACCTGATAAACCTATGGGCCCTTGTCATCGTCGGTTTCTATGAAGGGTACAATGGCATCACTAACGGTATGTGTACCGTCATCCCCATGTACCACAATCTCTTGTCTATCCCATTCAAATTTGACCATCTGATGTAGTGTAGAGGGCACTGCTTTGGCTGCGTGGATCCAGGGTCATCCCAACAGAAGTTTATACGACACTGCCACATCTATCACTTGAAATTCCATGGTGAACTCGACTGGACCAATGGTTAATTCCAGTATGATATCACCCACTGTGTCAGTACCGCCTCCATCAAAACCTCGGACGCAGACGTTGTTCTTGTGAATCCTATCATCATCCACCTTCAGTTTGTTCAGAGTGGCCAAAGGACAGATATTGGCACTAGACCCATTATCAATCAGTACTCGAGTGACCACCGAGTCTTCGCATTTCACCGTCAGGTAGAGTGCTCTGTTGTGTTCTGTACCCTCTACCGGCAACTCATCGTTAGAGAATGTCACTCGATTTACCTCAAAGATTTTGTGCGCTATTTTCTCTGAATGGTTCACTGAGAGCTTGTCCGGGACATGGGCTTCGTTCAGAATCTTCATCAATGCCCGACAATGATCGCTTGAATGGATCAACAAGGATAGCAATGAAATATAGGCTGGGGTCTTCCTTAACTGCTCTACAATGGAGTAGTCTTGTTCCTTCATCTTCTTCAAAAACTCCTTTGCTTCTTTCTCTGTCACTGGCTTCTTTACTGTTATAGGCTTGGCCCTTCTCAATTCTGCGGGAGCAAAACATCTTCCTGAACGGGTTATCCCTGGGCCTCGCATATTTCTTCCACAACTTCCTTCCCCTTATGCATCACCATAATTTGACTGTAGCTCCAGGGCACACCTTTCTTACTTGTTATCGGCAACTGCATTACTGGCCTGATAACAACTGGTTCTACACGGGCCCCCTTCACTACCAACACTGGTGTGCTTGATACTCCCTGCAGCACTACCCTGACTGACTCTGGATTCTTCGCAGCAACAGACGAACCTTTCTCCACTACCACAAATGGCTTATCATCTACCTTTCCCAACTGTACCACTGCTTTCCACTGGTCGACTTTTCGTTTGGACTGGCACGAATCATCATTACCATTTGTGAGGGTTTATTGGGCTCTCCTCCTTCGTGCATTAGTTCGATCATGTGAGTCTCATGGTGCACCAGCAACGGGTTCTCATTGATGTTGGGTGCCTCTGGTGCCTGAACCTCGATACTATTTGTGTCAATAAGATCTTGTACGGCAGTCTTCAACTTCCAACACTTCTCAGTATCATGCCCGGGAGCCCCGAACAATATTCATATCTTACTGAGTGGTCCAGATTTTTGGGAAGGGGATTTGGCAATTTGGGTTCAACCGGACTTAATAGGCCTAACTGCCTCAACTTGTGGAACAGAGTAGAATAGGTTTCTCCCAACGGAGTGAATGTTCTCGACCTCTGCACCCTTTCATTCCTGAAAGTTTGATTCCCATGGAAGCTTGTCCCTGAAGGATTCCTGTAGGCCTTTGGTGGTGGATATGTGTTTTGTGGAGGTGGATATGTATGTTGGGGAGCCGACGCACGCCATTGCGGGTGAGCCGGAGGCTGGGTGTAAGTTTGGGCGTGATGGACGGAGAAATGTGGCTCTTGTGGTGGATAATAGGGTTGTGAAGGGTTGTATGGAGTGTGTGGATAGTTTGGGTAATGGGGTCTGGGTTGGTAGCAAGGGGAAGGACCTCTTGATCTGGACCAAGTACCTGATTCGACTATTGCGACCTCCTCTCTCTTCTTTTTCCCGAGCGCACCTCCCGTGCCGCTTTGGATAGCCTGAGTTGTAGCCTTGATTGCCGAATAACTCATTATCTTGTTGGACCTGAGTCCTTCTTCAACCATACCGCCCATTTTTACTACTTCATTGAAAGATTTACCAACTGATGTCACCAGGTGACCAAAGTAAGTTGGCTCCAACATTTGTAAGAAGTAGTCCACCATTTCACCTTCCCTCATTGGTGGATCGACTCTTGCTGCTTGTTCTCTCCAACGGAATCCGAATTCCCTGAAGCTCTCTCCAGGCTTTTTCTCAAGTTTTAACAGTGTGAGACGGTCGGGGACAATCTCAAGGTTATATTGGAAATGACCTGCAAATACTTGTACTAGATCTTCCCAAGTATACCACCTGCTAGGATCCTGCCTCGTGTACCATTCCAGTGCGGACCCGCTTAAACTTTGACCAAAATAAGCTATCAACAGCTCATCCTTTCCACCTGCCCCTCTCATCTTACTACAGAAACCTCGTAAATGTGCCATGGGATCACCATGTCCCTCATATAGATCAAACTTTGGCATCTTAAAACCTGCTGACAATTGAACATCGGGGAAGGGACACAGATCTTTGTAGGCCACACTAACTTGGCTACCCAATCTATGCATATTCCTGAAAGATTTCTCCAGGCTCTTCACTTTACAGAGCACTTTGTCCTGCTCCGGATTCTTTGCTGGCCTCTCAGTTTCTGTCGGGAGCTGAAGGTGAGGGGTGTAAGTGTATGGCTCGGGTGCTTTGAAGGTGAGTTCGGGAGGATAGTATTGGTTGTCGTGAAGCTGAAACACTGGTCCATCGGCTGATTTTTGCAACGTGGCGGGTGGAGGTGCCACGAAAACAGGAACAGTTAGTGGAGGAGGATTTTGTTTGGGTGGTGGAGCTTGGGGATTATAAGAAGTTTCCCCTTGATATTATTGGGCAATGGGGAAACTCGTTGATGGACCAGTGGAAGGGTGTTCCGGAGTCCGAGCTGGTGAAAGGGTAGGAGTAGGGGGAAATATTGGTGATGTTTGTCCCTTAGCCCAGGCTAGGTGCATCCCAGCTATCTCTTGTCTTAACCTGTTTACTTCCTCCTTCATCATTTGCATCTCTGTCTTTTCCTCCTCAACACTTTTGTCCGAACCATACATACTTTCCGGAATGGGCCCTTTAGATCTTGTGTGGTAATGGTAATCTGCCAGAACGTTCTAACGAGATAACTGTTTCAAAATCTCTGATAAACAACAAACTTGTTAGCGTTAGAGTTTAACACATATTGCAATTTCACATTGGGGAATGCAATGTTCCTAGGCAGTTTAACCGTTTCTAACATGTTTTTGCTTCGACTGCGTGCGTCATTCCGGCTTATGTCCTTTCTTTTATTCACCAATGCCTTTTCTTTTTTCTTTTTAGTGATGGTCGAATCTTATGTGTATTGCCTACGTATTATGTCCCCGCATGAATCAGACCGAGCGTAGTTCTGCCACATAACTGTGAAGGCAAATTTTGGGAATTTTTCATTTTCGTTACTGAAACATTATAATACAAACTAAACATTTTTTGGAAAGAACAAACCTGAGGTAAAACCAATTAAAAAAAAGTACTAACACATTTTGATGAAAAGAGAATATACAGACAGACAACAGACTCTAAAAACAAAAACACTGACTCGAACTATAAATATATTAAAGCTCCAAAGGTTGGTGCCCGCGAGGCATCGTTCGGCCTTGCCGCGGGCTTAGGTGCGAGATCCCTTTCAAGTTGCTCCAGCTCATACATTGTCCGCTTGACGAAAATCATTACTGATGACATGAAGGTAGTGCGGGTCATGTCTTCACACTCTCGACATTTCCTGGTGATAGCACGAGCAATAGTCAGAATCTTGTTCCTGGTTTGATATTTCTCTAGGTGTACGCGTTCTATCTGATCCCCTCTAGCCTTCAAAACCCGAGAATCATGCAGATGCTGTTTCTGTAACTGTTGTATTTCACCTTCCATTGAGGCCATCAGATTACAGCAATGTTTACTCTCAGTTTCAAAAGCCTTGGCTTGTTTAGCCGCCTTGCTCTCTAGGGTGGTCACCTTCCTTTTCAGACCGAAAATGGTCTTTTCATAATCTTTCCTTGCTTGTTGTAGGTAATGTGTGTGCTCTTTCGTTCTCTTTGCCCATTGTACCTGGAGTTGTGCTATGGTACTCTCAGATTTCTTCAAATCATCCCGGCATTCACCGATTTCCTTTTTTAGTCCGTAAATCAATCTTTAATCCGACCGACTCCTTTGCTGATTGTCAGCATCTATCCTCATTTGTCGAATCTAAGCCTTGAGAGCATCATTTGCTTGGGCTAACCTGTTCTTCTCTCCCTCATCGGCAGTAACTTGCACCTTGTTCTCAAATTTCAGACCCTTGATTTGTTGTTCAACTTGCTTACTTCGGCCCGGTATTCGCGCTCTTTGGCCAACTAGTCCCACGGTTCTTGTGACGCCTCAACGAACTCTTGAATGTGAGATTTTTTGGTTGGCCTTTCGTGCTCAAGTTCTCTCATGTACCAAGCAAGGTATCCTGGCGCCACTTTGCCTTTGGCCTAATCCTGCACGCAAGTATTTGCTTTTAAATATTGGCATTCACTCCAGATCTGACGAACTCTTGCTTCAGGGAATTGTCCATCAGGGCTAATCTCAATTACTTGAGCACTAAGATCTTCTTCCTGAGGCACTGTTTGGCATCTCCTGAGCTGTCTCAAAACCCGATATGGCGCGTAAAGCTGAATGCTCTTGAGCCCCATCAATAGAAAGTGGGCCTTAGATGCCGGCATATGGATGACCTCATCCACGGGCAACCATCCTAGTGTCCACTGTATTTGGCTGGCGGTGAGGGTCTGAAAGAATAATGTCCATGTTGTAACTCCTTCGGGTAGACTGGCCCCCTGGATTCTTGTGTAGAACTCTTCTATGCAAGTTTTCTTCGAGGAACCATAACTCAAGAGCTGGGAACGGTGGCAAAGATGCTCAGTCATCCATATTTGTAGCAACAAGTTACACCCCTCGAAGAAACTCCCTCTGGCTTTGCAGGCTGTGAGAGCTCTGAAGATATCAAATACTATCATAGGCGCAAGAGTGCTTTTGTCTTGAATGAGCAAAGTACTGACGACCCCGACTATTTTCAGATCAATGTTTCCGTCTTTCCTTGGGAATACCAAAAGTCCCAAAAAGGTTACCATAAAAGCCACTCGTTTATGCTCGTCCCACTTCTGACGGTTACCCTTGCTGCATAACTTGTTGTCCGGGTTGTTGAATCCCACGACATGACCGTATCTGTCGTATATGAAATGCGGATTACAAAAACCTGCGGCCAAATCTGGGTTGTGGACCGTCCTAGGTATTTTTAACGAATCTAAGAACCAATGCACAATGACAGCTCTTGGAGCAACCAGGTATTTTTGCCTCAACGGAACTTCAGCATTTCCGATGTACCCGGCTATTTCCTCCAAATTCGGGGTGAGTTCAAAATCGGAGAAGTGGAAGACATTGTGCGCCGGGTCCCAGTAGGTGACCAAAGCTCTTATGAGATCCCCCCGAGGCTGGATTTCCAATAAACCCGTAAGACCTTTCACATATTTCTTGACATCATCTTGCCCTTCACCACCTAAATCATCCCACCATAATCACAACTTGAAAGGGATTTTGGTCATTATTGAAAAAGGTTCATTTTGCATTGTGCTCATCCTGCACATTTATTTAGGTGATTAAGAGATAAAATTTATTTGACTCAACACACTGACTGAAAGGAAGATCCGGTTCCGCACACGGCTTTTCAGCATTTCGAGAACAAAGATTTTAAAGCTGGGTGAGTCAGCCGGTCAAAAATCCAAAATGACTAAAAGTGGCCGTTTATGCAAAGTCAGCCTTCCGGCGTCCCTTTCGGGAACATTCGGCTATTCCTGCCAAAACGACATCACCTGAATTATTTATGTTGACAATTTTTTGGCTATATTTACAAAAAGGGAGGTTGGACCCGATGAGGGTTGCCTACATATTCCGCACCCTGTGAGAATCAAACCGACGTAGTTCGGGCAGATAAAACAAACTTCTTTTGAAAACAAGAGTCTTTTCAATGAAAAACCATTTTCAAAAACCCTTTCTTCATATTTGTTTTTAAAAAATTCGACAGAGTTTCGACGCTATTTGGACATCGATTTTTTTTTCTTTCAAAACAGGCGATTAACTACTTCTATCTCTCTCCTCAAAGTATTCAAAATCGTTCATCATGCAAGTCCGAAGCAAACAAATGCACAGGTAGCAAGTTGGATGCATCAGAATGGTCTTTTGTCATTTTGGTACACCTGTCCTAGACAGACCCAACCCCTGTGTTGAGCCTCCAAAGTCAAATGCACATGATGCAAACAACGTTCCTACTAGGGATCCGGCATGAAGCTGAGTTATTCTAGATTCATAACCTGGGTATTTATTCTAGACTGTGTACCCGAGCGGACAACTCGAGTCGAGGAGGGGGCTACGTACCGGGAACCCGCGGGATCGTCCGGCTTTGTAACTTGTCCGGCCTCTTTCTTATTTCAAGGTATGACACTAACAGAATAGGGAGTCTCAACCAGCAAGCTCCTCCCCGGAGGTAAGAAGAGAAGGGTTTCGGCACAGTTTATATACAGTTAAGATAATATCAAAGCGGTAAAAGCAGCATTTAGCACCTTAGGCTCAAATATGTAAAAATCAGCTAAAGCCAAATATAACAATTTATCTAAGCTCGAATTCTGAACCCTGAACCAGAGATTATGGGTTCGTTCCCCAGCAGAGTTGCCAGAGCTGTCACACCTCCTTTTTTACTACACCTGCAAGGGTACAAGGGAGTTTTTCCAATTAAAGGACAATTGAAATGGGATTATTATTAAAGAATCAGAGTCGCCACTTGGGAGATTTATGGTGTCCCAAGTCACCGGTTTAATCCCAAATCGAGGAAAAGAATGACTCTGTTTAACAGTCCGCGAACCAGAAATCCGGATAAGGAATTCTGTTAACCCGGGAGAAGGTGTTAGGCATTCCCGAATTCTGTGGTTCTAGCACAGTCGCTCAACTGTTATATTCGGCTTAATTATCTGATTTTATACAAATATGAACTTATGTGCGAATTCCAAACATGAACCGCTTTTATTCAAATTATTAAAGAAATTTGAACGTCGTTTGAAACATGTCTTTGGATCATGTCACATGAAATGCACCCGCAATCCTAAACACATTTGATTCGACATTTTGGGATTTGGATTTGGGTCACATGAAATGCACACCCGAATTTAAGAAAGGTAAGATTATTAAACATGGGCCTAAAGAGACTATCATGTTATTAATTCAGCGAAGGCCGTGGATATTCGCTAAACGGCATCTCCCGAAAGCTAGATAGTTATTAAAAATAGAGGGCCTCGCCGCTTGTATGTTTTATTTTGGCAAGGTACGCCTCATTTATTTTTAAAAGGACATTCCTAAAGTGTCTACATTTTCTATTTAAGTTTGTCTCTAAAATAAAAGAGAAAAATCCTAGTTAATTACATGCTTAAAAGGCCATCACTTATTTATCGGATTAAAGCAAACGCAACCGGAAAATTGCAATCAAACTTGCATAAAAGGAGATTATTTCATGCCTTATTCAATAAATCAATACTACTGAAATTGAAATTATAAATAAATACGGAATTGACAAACAATATATATTCAAATGAAACTAATTATCCTATAACTAATTTAAACCCACATTGTTAGATGAAATGAACCGTTGGAACTAATTAGTTTCAACTACTTGAAACTAAGCCAACGTTAATTACTAATGATTACGAAAGTTTGCTTAAGTTTGATCATTAACTTAAATAACCTATTGGATTAGTGTTCTTAGCCTTACTACATTGAATCGCACTTCAAATATATCAAGCCTACGGATTATACGAAATTACTAACCAATTATATTTGCCTAACACTTACGGATCTTTGTTACTAACAAGATTCAAAAAATCACAAACTTCAGGTTACTGCTATTCCAATATTCGCGAGTTCAAAGCTAGATTTTATCAACCAATTAAACCGGTTCACCACATTAACTAATTACCAATTCAAGTTGGATGTGATTCCGAAGCTACATTATTTTAAATATATGAATTAACAAAACTGAAACTGATAACTATACAATTCCTACTGAAATACGTCCAATAGTACAACAATCTAACAATTCTGCTCAAATTAAACATGCATACTGTATTGACTAATATTCACATCATTTCAAGGATCTTAGGTCCGTAATCTAATGTTATGCCCTATCTAGCTGCTAATCAGTGATCTTACAAAAATAGTATTAATACTACATGTCTCTACCCTTCATATAACAGGAAAAACATAACTAATATCTAACTAAAATACAATTATTCTATAGTTAAATACAGAAATCTTCTGTCCATTTTATTTCAACTTAAATAATCAAACATCGAGGTGATTCAAAGTAGTGTACCTGATAATAGAACAGAAGAAGAAGGTGAGGATTAGTAGATCAGTAGCAGACAACAGCAACAGCAACAATAACCAATAGGCAACTTAAAATCAAAGGAACAAAATCCGGCAATCAGCAGTCCCGAAAACCAATGGAGAAAAACCTAGAAATAGCAATGAAACAGTAATAGATGTCCAATATCACACTTCAGGAAATACTACTTGAAAACCAACAATGCCAAACAATTACTAGCAGAAAAACAAAGTGAATCAGGGGCGAAAGGGCAATGGAACAGTTCTGGTATTTTAGAAGTAAAGAAAAGACCTCACTTTTAGTTTGAAAGTCAGCCTATTTCAACTTTAAAATTACTGAATTCTGATGATAAAATCCAGCAGGTTTTTAACTTGAACTATGAATGTTTTCCCTTTCTTCAAAGTTCAGCTTCCCTTCTCTTAAACTTTGGACTTTTTTCCTCTCCGGTTACTTTTTCCAGCTTTTAGAATTCAATTTTTCTCTTCCAGTTGAGTATTCAAGTTTTTCCAGTCCTCTCAGTATTCAAGTTTTTTCTTCTTCTTTTTCTATAGACCTCCCTCTGCCTTCTTATACAGACTTGCCCTCCTTTCAAACTTACTGCCTGACCCCCCCTTCTCCCACTAAATCTGAAATTTTCCACTTAAAATCCACTAAGGAAAAACTTTTCCTTATTTTCAGCCTCCCCATTATGTCTTGTTCTCCACTTGTATTAAACAAATGTATTAGTTCCCACTACCCTATGTCTTGTCCTCCACTATGTATTAAATAATGTATTAGTTCCCACTACCCTATGTCTTGTCCCCCACTATGTATTAAATAATGTATTATTTTAATATATTAGCGCTTAGTGGACAGAACACTCAAATTAATCAATTACTAAATAAAATACCCCTGAAACTACTGAAATTACCGTTCTACCCACATCCCTTTCAATCTGTACCAAAACCATATCAGCTATAACCAATTCACCTAATCAACGATCCAATTAACAAACAAACTCTGAATAAACAAACTTGCCAAACAAACTCCTAATCGACAACATTCATGAATTAACAACAGAGTCAGATTCATATCAACAAACTTAACAGGACAAACAAGTAGATTTAAATCACTAAACTCAACATCAGTTGAACTCAAACTAGTAGGAAAATCGTCAAAACACACACATACATAATTTCAACGAATATGCGGTAGGAATATCATGCGAAAACTCTATCAAAAATGAAACCACATATTAAAATGAAACCAAAGAAAAAACAACAAAAATCCGTGAACGAGCTATGCCTGACCTTTATGCTAACGATCTGTCGTCGAACAACGATGAACTTCCGATGAAACACAGCTTCGTTCACGACACCGTTTCGATGCTTGATTAACACAGCTGGTTGTTTCCGGCGAGTTAGGGTGTTGAAGACGTGACAGTGGAGCTGGCGTTTGGAGTTGTTTCACGGCTGCTGTTCGTCGTGGGTATGGGTGGTCGACTGGAGAGGGGGGGTTCACTAGGTGTTGAAGACGGGCCGCTGGTCGACGAGCTACTGGTCGACGACGATGGCAGTTGCTCGCTGAAAAGTGGTCGACGAGGGGGTCGTCGGACTGCCTCACGTCACTGGGCTATTGGTTTCGACGACGACGAAGCTTGGAGATGGAAGTGGGGTTGTTTGAGGCGACGTGGTCGTTCACGGCTGGAGGTCGATGAAGCAGCCGGTGAAGCTGCACGCAGCAGCAACTCATGTCGAGGAATGGGGAGGAGCAGGGACAACGAGCTGGTTGACTGGAGGGGGCAGCGGGTCGTTTGGTGGAGATGCTAGGCGTCGGAGTGTAGGCATTGAGGGTGGTGGGCTCGAAGAAGATGAAGGAGGAAGGGGCAGCCATGGGAGGAGGTCGTTGGAGCTGAAGGGTTTGTTTGGGGAAGGAGAAGAAGAGGGGGCGGGTGTTTTTTTTAGGTTAGGGATTTAAAAAAATGAAAAAATGAAAATGGGGGGTTGGAATTCGTTTGGGTTATGGGGCAGACTGGGTCGAGTCGACCCGGTGGGGGTTATTTGGTTTGGGCCTGGTTGATTTAATTTAAAAGGTGGCCCAATCCGATTTTCTTCTTATTTCCATTGCTTCTTTTTTCTTCTTTTATTTTTCTTTAAATAAAACTAAAATTCTAAAAATCCTAAACTAGCCTATAGAACTAAATTAATTTATAAAAGTGCTAATTAACTCTTAATAACAAATAACACACAATTAAATAGCAATTACGATAAAATCACACAATTTGGACATTAAATGCCAAAAATGCGACGTACATTATTTTTATGATTTTTGTTCTTCTAAAACAAACTTAATTGCTCCTAATTGTAGAATTAAATCCTAAATGCAAATGCGACATATTTTTGTATTTTTTTTATTTTTTTTATTAATTTAATAAATAAACATGCACAGACAAATACAAATAATTATCCAAAAATGCCACGAAAATTCTCAAAATTGCACTCAAAGGAAAATTGTTTTATTTTGAATTTTTGGGAGTAATTCTCACATAGGGCAAAAATCACGTGCTCACAGGGAGTATGATGAGAGCATGGCGAGCTAAGTCGATGAACCTGGTCTCATACTGGGTAACAGTCATGGAACCCTACTGGAGGCGCTCAAACTGCCTCCGATAGGCCTCTCTCTGAGTAACGGGGAGAAACTTCTCCAGGAATAACACTGTAAACTGCTCCCAAGTCAAAGCTGCGATCTGGCTGGTCTCGCTAAGTAATAATCCCTCCACCAAGTCTTGGCGGAACCAGACAAGCGAAATGTAGCAAAATCGACCCCATTGTCTCAACAATGGCCATGTTCCTGAGAACCTCGTGGCAGCTGTCTAGATAATCCTGGGGATCCTTAGTAGATGCACCGCTGAAAGTAGAAGTGAAGAGTTTGGTGAACTTATCCAGTCTCCACAAAGCATCGGCGGACATAGCCGCTCCATCACCGGTCTGAGCTACCACGCCCGACTGTACTGCTCCAACTGGCTGAACCACTGGAGTCTGAATCTGAGGAGCTACCTGCTCCAGAGTGGGAGTAGCAGGAGTTTGGGATCCTCCTCCAACCTGAGAGAAGGTTGGTGCTACAGGAAGCAAGCCTGCCCGGGTGACACTCTCCATGAAGCCTACTAATCGGACCAGAGCATCCTGAAGAACTGGGGTAGCAATAAACCCCTCTGAGACCTGAGTTGGGCCCACCGGAACTGCTGGAGCCAGAACCTCCTCATCAAAATCAACCTGAGGCTCCGTCACTGGGGCTGCTGCTCGGGGCTGAGATCTGCCCCTACCTCGCCCTCTAGCACGGCCTCGGCCTCGCCCTCTACCCCTCATAGGAGCGGCTGCTGGGGGCTTGGGCTGTTGAGCGAAGGATGAGGAAGCGCGTGTTCTCGCCATCTGCGAAAGAATGGAGTAGGAGTTCAATTATCATTGAGAAACAAAATCGCACGACGGAAAGAACAAATGTGAAGTATTTCCTAACTCTGTAGCCTTTGGGGGATAAATACAGCTGTCTCTGTACCGATCCCTTAGACTCTACTAAGCTTGTCTATGAACTGTGAGACCTATGCAACCTAGAGCTCTGATACCAACTTTTTACGACCCGGATTTTCCACCAACGGGAGTCGTGATGGTGCCTACTAATGGGAGCTAGGCAAGCCAAACCTTAACTATTCGCTACACTTTCATTTTTGCTTCTTTTTACCAAATACCAGTCGATAATATGATAAAAGCGGAATTTTTAAATAAATAAGCGAAAGTCAACAATTATATATCTCAAGGCTATGTCTATTACAACCTTTAAAACCTCCAATACCCCAAAACTTGGTGTCACAGTGTCACAGACTGTCTAAGAGTCACTACATACAAGGTCTGAAGAAATACAATGCATTGTTTCTGAACAAAAGGAAATGAAACAGGAAATAGAGATAGAGGGAGATGCCAGGGCCTGCGGACGCCTGCAGGTCTACCTTGGGTCTCCAGATGGACTGAAGAAAGCACTCCAACTACTGTCCGAAAGTTGCTCCTGGATCTGCACACAGTGCAGAATGTAGTATAAGCACAACCGACCCCATGTGCTGGTAAGTGTCTAGCCTAACCTCGGCGAAGTAGTGACGAGGCTAGGACCAGACTACCAAATAAACATGTGCAGTTCATATATGTATATAGCGGAAAAGAAATACAGAAATAACTAGTCAACGTGGAAGGGGGAAACAAGCTGTGGGGGAGATAACAGTTCCGTATAAAAAAAACATCAAGTAAGGAAAGAACGACATAACTAGAATATCAACAAAGAAGCAGAAGTCAACAATTGCACGGCATCACCCTTCGTGCTTTTACTCTCAGCCTCACCAAAGCAGTTATATAATAAAAACGTGCACGGCATCACCCTTCGTGCTTTTAGTTTCGTCCTCACCAAAACAATTATATAATCGAAATGTGCACGGCATCACCCTTCGTGCTTTTACTCTCTTTTCTCAACATATAATATATAGAATTGGCACAGAATGGTACGTCGTGCGGCATGGCATCACCCTTCGTGCTTTTACACTCTTTCCTCACAATAACAAACAATGCACGGCATCACCCTTCGTGCTTTAACACTCTTCCTCACCCAAACAACAATCACAAACAAAGAAGCAAGGGAATAAAACAAAATAATAATAATAATAGAAATACCGACAAGGGAACACAATTAAACAATTAAATCACGGCAAGGGAACAACATCAATAATCTCAATATCCCGGCAAGGGAGATAATTAACAAAGCAACAATATCCCGGCAAGGGAACAATTTAATAACTCTTTCTCAATTTTACTTCACAATTCACTTCACAACTCGAGTCAATCCTCTAGAGGTTCGATTATCACTTATTCTTTCTCAACTCGTTCCAATGCTCTAAAAGTTCAATTGTCACTTATACTTTCACAATTTCACTATACAACTTGAGCCAACGCTCCTCAATGTTCATAGGTCACAATTCTTTCCACAAGCTTTATACAACAATTAGGAATCTTCACCAAGGCATGAATAATACAATAAAATCATGAAAATCACAATATACGACCCACGGTCATGCTTGACACTAACGTATAGATACTCGCCACCATGCCTATACGTCGTACTCGACAAGAAGCAAATAGCAAATAGGACACAACTCATAATCCTTCAAGCTAAGGTTAGACCAAACACTTACCTCGATGCCTCGAACATAACTCAAGTTTCAATTATAGCTTTACCCCTCGATTCCACCGTCAATTCGCTCGTATCTAGTCACAAGTTACTTAATTACATCAATAAATGCTAAATGAATCAATTTGAATGCATGAAAATGAGTTTTCTAAAGTTTTACCCAAAAAGTCAAAACTCGCCCCCGGGCCCACATGGCCAAAACTCGAGGTTCGAACCAAAACCTGATTACCCATTCCCCCACGAGCTCAAATATGTAATTTGTCTTGAAATCGGACCTCAAATCAAGGTCCAAATCCCCAACTTTTTAAAAACCTAGGTTTTACCCAAAACACCCAATTTCCCCATGAAAACAATTGATTTGAAGTTGAAATCATGTTAAAAGATGTTAATGATTGAAGAAAACTAGTTAAAAACGACTTACAATTGATTTGGAGAAGAAAGGTTGTTTGAAAAATCGCCTCTAATGTTTTTGGGGTTTTTGAAAAGTGCAAAATAACTGAAAATCTCGTCTATTTATACCCCTCTCAGAACCTCTCCGCGGACCGCATAAAAAGGACTGCGACCGCGGAGCTCCACCGCGGACCACAAGAAATCGAGTGCGGTCGTGAAGGCTTGGCCTTGCTCACCGCGGACCACACAAATCCCACCGTGGTCACGGAGTCCCCACCGCAGCCGCGAAGCTTCCACCGCGGACCGCGAGTCCTGGCTTCAGAGACCTGCAACTTCTCTAACTCTGCAACTTTTTCCTAAGTGTAAAAACATTCCGAAATTCACCCGAGCCCTCGGGGCTCCAAACCAAATGTCATACTAACTCAAAAACATCATATGGACTTACTCGTGTAATCAAATCATCAAAATAACCTCATGAACATCAAATTAAATCTCGAGATCAATGAAATTTTCTCAAAACTTCTTTAAACATAAATTTTGCAATTTAAGTCCGAATCACGCTACATGATATCCGTTTTTTACCAAATTCCACAAAAATGTCTTAAATCATATATAAGACATGTACTGGGTGCTGCAACCAAAATACGGGCCTGGTACCATCATGTTCTAATCAAATTTCATTTCAAATTTCTTTAAACAATTCCAGAAAACAATTTCCTTTAAAAATTCATTTCTCGGGCTTGGGATCTCGGAATTCGATTCCGGGCATACGCCCAAGTCCCATATTTTCCTACAGACCCTCAGGGACCGTCAAATCATGTGTTCGGGTCCGTTTATCCAAAATGTTGACCGAAGTCAAATTAGCTCATTTTATAATCAAAACTTATCATTTTTCACAGATTATCATGTTTAAGCTTTCCGGCTATGTGCCCGTACTGTGCACGCAAATCGAGGTGACTCTAAATGAGGTTTTCAAAGACTCAGAACACGGGATTTCATTTTAAAAAGGGTCATCACACTCTGGCCCCGAGTGGCCTGTCGAAATCATTCTTGCTCATGAATCCCCGACTATTGTGGGTTCGATCGTTCCTTTTTTCACACCTTGCGTGATTGCGTCTGGACCCACTACTTCTTCGATCTCCGTTATAGGGTTGATATCGATCTCTATTTGATCTTGGTTCATTATCGAAGACTCTTTCGGATCTATCACTAGTTCTGACGGGATACACTGACCCGGAAGGGGTCCCGAGCTGATTATCTTCGACGCTGATTTTTGATTGGTACCTGTTATGGACGTCGGCCCAAGTTACCGCCGGGTATTCTACCAAGTTTTGTTTTAACTACTGTGAAGCCATTGAGCTTTGGGGGTTAAGTCCTTGGGTAAATGCCTGAACAACCCAATCGTCTACGACCGGAGGTAGATCCATCTGTTCCATTTGAAACCTCGACACAAATTCCCTGAGCATCTCGTTATCCTTTTGCTTTACTTTGAAAAGGTCCGACTTCCGGGTTTCGACCTTGATGGCTATGGCATGTGCCTTTACAAAGGCATATGCAAGCATAGCAAATGAATTAATAGAATTAGGGGTAAGTTGTAATACCATATCATAGCTCCTTTTAACAAGGTCTTTCCGAACTTTTTCAACAAAACGGATTCGATTTCGTCATCTTCTAAGTCATTCCCCTTGATGGCATACGTGTAGGAGGTCACATGTTCATTTGGATCAGTTGTTCCATTGTACTTCAGAATTTCGGGCATACGGAACTTCTTCGGAATTGATTTCGGAGCTGCCCTCGGAGGGAAAGGCTTTTGGAAAAATTTCTTGGAATCCAGGCCTTTCAATATCGGGGGTGCTCCTGGGATCTGATCAACCCTAGAGTTATAGGTCTCCGCTTTTTGGTCGTTGGCTTCGATATTCTTTTCCCCCGATTCCACCCGCTTTGTTAGTTCCTCGAGCATCTTTATTATTTCGGGGTTGGCCCCGGCTTCAGCTTCTCTCGACCTTTACGATGTTTGTTCATTTCTTCGGGTGTCCTCCCTAGATGGTTCGGGCTCAACTCTGCTGGGAGCGTGGCTTTGGTTCTATAATTAGGTTGTTGCCACCTGTTGAACTTGTAACATTTCAAAAATCACCCGTAAATTGATTCCATTGCCTTCATCGTCATGCGTACCCCTGGCTACTGACCTGGCTCCTCCACGAACGTTGTTTTCTGGATCGGTGGGCAAGTTAGTGTCGATTGCCACATGAGAGTTGGCATCGATTGGGTCCACGACCGGGGCTCTGCTGGGGTCAACAGGGGGAACTTCATTGTTGGGCACTATATTGGTGTTCTCGCCATGGTGTCTAGACTCAGCATCAACGTTCAAATGAGCAAATTGAAAGTTTGACATTCTTAAATTTACCTGAAATTAAAATCTCAAAGAACAAGAGTAAAGTAGAGTGCGTTATGGAAATTTGTATCAAATTGCCACTATTATCTTTAGCCCCACGGTGGGTGCCAAACTGTTTACCCTAAAAAACGGATAACAACTGAATTTATATGTGATTTTAAGGATATGCTAATTAATTCAATACAAACGATTAATAGTGTTAGATTAAACAAATAGAAGACGTAACAAATTGCCAAACTAATAGTGGGAGTGATCCCGGACTCAGTAATAACTCAATGAAGTGCCTACCTTCAGTCGCGGGCTCACGGTAATGGAGAATTGATGAACAAAAGTAAGAAGAGAGAAAAATAACAGTATATTGCCTTGATATTCGTATTACAATATCTCATGAATAATAAGTTTTCCCCTTTATATAGTAGGGGAGTTTTACCCTAAGTACAATTCTAAAAAGGTAAAAATCTTTCGTTTTGCTAATCACTAATTTTTTGCCGACACGGGCCGAGATTCACGTCGTGATATCCAGTCAAGCACGGATATCACAACCCTTTGTTAGTCGTGCGCAGCCATTTGGTAATGCTCTCCAAAGCCTCGATCCTCAAATCGGACCCGGAGAATATGGCCCTGATATCCCCGAGGGTAGGTGTTTTGCAAGAGCCCCGATACGAGGGGCTCTTCGCTTTGACTCCGATACATAACGGTCACGTTCCTGCTCCGTTTGGCTCACCGGGAAGTCGGAGTCACGCAGTGGGCTCGGTCCCATATACACATATAGATTTATATATTCCTAGATTTCAAAAATCAATTGCATATAGCTTAGTTAGGTTTTGTATTTCTCTTCTACACGAGGTCGCTTGGGAGCATGCCTTACCAAGTTGGATAATGATTTGTTGTTTTTATATGGACACTTCTTTTTCCTTTGTGCACTAATAAATACCAGTTTTTTTCTTTTTGGAAACAAATGTTGGTACTCTTATGTTAGGTCTAGTACTAGCCACGAGTCCAGTATCCATATAGACTCATACAGATATTCATATAGTTAATTAGTGACTCCATATAATTTGAAGTTGAGGCGTAAATATATGAATAAAACTTTGATATCATCAATAGAATACAATGCAACAAGAAAGTTAATGAGCAAACTACAGCAAAATGCTCCATGTGTAGGTTAAGACATTTCAAAAACTGATGAGGAAGTCATGAACTTGAAGAAAGGCGAATAATAATGAGATACCAAACCAGTTAGTTTCTCATTTTATACTGTAATCAGAAGAGTTGTCCCTATGCTGCCATCAGCTATTTACATGTCTGTACAGCAATCAGTTTTTCCCCAATACATGTTATCCACTGTCAGGTGAGGAATGCCTCAACTTTCATCTTAATCTTTGACAGACCTTTCAAATCCAATTATGACGGTGTTATTCGAGTTAATCTGCATCCAAGCTTCTGTACAGTCGAAAATTGTACACTGGTAACTTAATTAGTCTCCTCTAAGAAAAAGAGGCGTCAGCATTATAATGTCAAGACACCTGTACATGGATTATGGCTGGAATCAGAAAGCCTTGCATAGGCTGGACTTCAAGTTAGAAGAACATTGTTCCCTTATTGGACTACTTGTAACACACAATCTGCTCCTTTTTGGTTCAGATATCCTGCAATGCAGTATCGCTGCTGCAAGCACATCAACTAAGCCTGAGTCGTCCGATTCTTCAAATTCTCCAGACTCTCTATTCAAATTTTCACACCTTAAAACTTTGGTTTCGCCAGTGTTAAATTTACTGCATCTCTTCTTTCCATCTGATTCTAGTCTAGACGTAGCTGTTGGTATTTGGCTTGGGGTACCAGAGAAATGCTTTGGCTTCAACCTGACAGACACTGGCTTCAAAGTTCGCTCGGTGTAGAACAGCATCCACGGATGACCTGAAATGCACCTTAATCATAAGTTGGAAAATAAAGCAGCCAAACTTTCATTATATATTTGATAAAGCTGATCAAGAAAAAATTTAACCAAGCAAACGAAGGATACAGAAAAGTAAAGGCGGTTCATCTGCCCATGAACCAGTGCAAAGGTAACAGAAAATTGTTGACAAGTCAACAGATTTAATCAGATAATTTTCCATAACAAAATTCCTGTTTGATCAAAACAAAATAGGAACTGAGTTGTCAACCCAGTTACCTACTTGCTGAAGCAATTAGCAAGGAAACCAGTCAATAACAAATAAAGTAATATGCTTACTTAATACTTCTTCTGCAGTTATCCTTGCAGCAACATCCCTTGTGAGAATCCGCTCAAGAAGATCTCGTGCAGGTTTAGACACAGATTGCCATTTATCTGAGTGAAAATCAAGTGTCATGCTTTTAATTGCCTCAAAAAGGGCATCCAAAGAGCCCCCCTGAAACGGAAGAACACCAACTAGTAGAGCATGTAAAAGAACACCAGCACTCCAAATATCAGTCTTTTTCCCGTAATCCCCTGTAAGAACTTCAGGGGCCACATAAGCAGGACTTCCAGCCAACCCACTTAAACTCTGACCTGCATTATAAAAACAACATCTATAAGAAGGTGGAAAAGCAGAGTTAAGAGGAATATATCCCCTCTTATACTTTGAGTAACAGATATAACCACGTTCTTCAGAAAAAAAAAAAAAGCAAAGAATAAAATAAAAGGAAAAGGAACCTAAACATTTTTTCCTGAAGAAGTCTATAGTCCCATACTGTCCTCTTTAGAATCAGCACCATCAACATATGTATTTGACTAACCCAAGAGAATATTGCCACATTTTGACATTACTTCAGTCATATCTTTTATTTTTCCAGGTTTACACAAAAAAAAATTGTGTGAATCAACAATGACATTCAACAGTCAAGCTGCAAATAAATATTTGAATTGCTCAAAACTTCAAGCATAGAGGGTAACTCTATTTAGATGATTTACTATACTCACGATCATAGCATTAGAAAGTTCACTTGAGGTATGCCTTGAAGAGAGGTAATACTAAAGCACCATCAACCAAATGGGGTGGGCAAAAGTCCAGAGAAGTGTATGCATTTTCCATTGGGTATTTGCCTGTAACTTCTTCTTTGTCATCAGGGAATAACTTTTTACCCTTCAGGGAGTTGAACTTCAATAATTTCGCACTTCAATTTTTATTTTTTAAATCAATAGTTTAGTCAACATCTATAGCCCATATAGTTTGAGTCGGTTCACTATGCTAAAGGACAAGAGAGAAATTGTGTGAAGCCCTAACTTGTGTAGCCTCCCCCCCCCCCCAAACAAACACACACACACAAGTAGACATCACTGATTGGACATCCACAGCCATTCCTAATTTGCTGTTCGCTGCTCTGTTCCGACCCCACAATTCCAACTCTGTTCTACATACCTTGGTTATTGCTGCTCGGAAATTCTATTCCCTCCTTTTCTGATTTACTTTGAGTTTGTGTCCTGTTGAAGCTTCAGGATTATATCAAATGTTTGATTTTGTTAGTGAATGCCCCTTGCCAATATTTTTTCTTTTTTGGAATATAGCCTATATTCTCTGTATACTAAAACCTATTTATTTTTTATCATATTAAGAAAATAAGCTCCAAGATTCTCCTCATGCCTCGAGGAACTATGTACCAGCCCAGTAATGGTCAAGCCTGATAAAAAACTATGTTGCTCGGACTCTCCGAAAATATCGATGGATGCAAACACTGACAATAGAAAGCATTGGAAGGAATAGCTGCAGTCTACGACCTCGCTAAACATTATAGGTTTGCATGGTCGTGAAAGTGAGTTAACATAAAATATCACACTCAATGAACCATAATCCAGAAGTACTAAACTGGAAAATCACAAAGGAGTTTCTGATAATCTATGTATAGAGCTACACATCTGAAAGTACAAGTTACCAGCCATTCATTGAGTTTCACAATAGAATACATGAGGAAATAGGGATAGTTCTACTGGAATTGTAGGATCCAGGTCATCCAGCTGTCTTAAGGTATTCAATAACAATGGTCATTAGCAAAAACCAACCAGTAACACGCCTGCAAGCTAAGTTGTTTTTCCAGATATACCAATTTCCTCAATTTTACCTGTATTTACTTAAATAGAGAGAAGAAAAAAAAGGGGAAGAATGAAAAGCGTATGAAATACATAAGAATACACTCATGAGATCATTGATATTATCTGTTTCCACCATCCATCTATTCTCTATCACCTGAAAATGCAAGCAGAGAAAATTCCATTCTATGCAGTGACAAGGATGACAAATAGTGGAACACGGTGTAGATTTCAGATTAAAGAGGTTAGCACAGAAAGCTTTTCTGCTCTAGTTGATCCGAAACTGCTATCAAGAGAGCATGCCTAAATTTTCAAAATCCACAACTGCAGAGCATCATAGTGGGGAAGGAGGTGAAATCATCCAAGCACTTGCACCTTTTTTTATAAACAAGAAATTTCCCAACGAGTGGTGCGCGGTTCAAAACTCGGTGGATTTTAGGCCTGCCCCTCTACCCTTCTCCACTTAAATGTCAGGTTTTCGTATGCAGCAGGTTTCAAACCTGTGACACGCGCCTAAACTATGATGCACTCTTACCACTGGGCCAAAGCCCGGGGACCCAAGCACTTGCACCAATTAACAGAGTAGCAAGGGGAATCTCACATGTAGGTAGGTAATCTCAAAATAGCTTTCTAAGATTAGAGTTCCCAACTTATCAGCATTGTGAACACATATTTTGAAGAAAGAAATAATCAAACCAGATATCCCAAGATTCAGCATCAGAGCCACAAACAAGTATACAGACAAACCACATAATTTTTTAGTTAAAATACTGGAACACAAACTATTAGAAACAAATCGCAATTGGAAGAGATATGAAACGGAATGCAAGGCAGAGGCATTGCCACTAAGATAATACGAGCAAAATTTACCATAAAAACAAATCGTCTGGTTAACATGACAGTGTAAACAAGCAAGAGTAACATATATAATTGGGTTCAAGTGCAAGTGTTTTACCATTGGCAATCCTCATAGCCAAGCCGAAATCTGCAAGCTTTATCTTCCCAGAAGCAGTTAAAAGGATATTCTCAGGCTTAATATCCCTATGTACAACTCCCATATCATGACAATACTGTATCACCATCATCAAATCCTTAAATATATTAGCAGCCTTATGCTCCGAAAACCTACCTTCCTTTGTCATCCGGTCAATCAACCTCCCACCGGAGCACAACTCCATCACCAAATGAAAACTTTCCCCATCCTCATAGACAGACTGCAATGTCACCACACCCGGGTGCCCCGATAAGTGCTGCATTATCTCCACTTCCCTATGAACCGTCTCTTCGCCTTTAGGCAACGTCTTGCAGGCGAATTCAACCCCGGTCAACTTACTCCTACACATAAAAACTGACCCAAATTTACCTTTCCCTAATGCTTCCCCCATTACATAATCATCTTCAATCTTATTCTTCCTACCCATTTGTGTGGCTGCATCTATGCATCCTATTTTTCTTTTTAAACCTCGTGTACACAAACTAATCGACGAACTGCCACCTGGCGCCGGCGCAGTTGCAGCAGCAAGCCTAATACTAGTTCTACTACAAGATCCTAGGCCAACAGCATCATCTTCCTTACACCTCTTTTTCAACCTTCTAGAACATTCCTCTAATGAAAAATGGGTTTTTTTCAAATTCGATATCATCGAATCATGGGTTGAAGTCGAATCCCATATTTCTCTCTGTTGTTTATTAGGGCACAGAATTTCACATCCTTTTCTCTTCTTCCTCATCAATCAATAAATCGATCACAGCATATATATATATATATGTCAAATTAGGGCAAAATTAATCTAAACCCAATTCACATATTACTTATCCGGTGAGTCTGAAAAGCTTTCACCGGAAAAAAGAACGCGGAATTGAGGGAAATATTGGGATCAATTGATTTGGGTTTCTTGAGAGTGTTCGCAATATAGAGAGAGGGTAATTTTCGATCTATTTATAAGAGCTTAATAGGTTATTTCTCCGTGTCCTACTTAAATGACGATATTTATTAGGAGTCAAAAAGTATGCTTTTTATATTTTTTTTATTACACAAAAAATATGTAAATTATTCTCCTAATCCATAGGTTTGAAAGCTTCCAATAATCTTTCGATATTCATATAAATCTAAGAAAATTACGAACCGATATTAAAATTTAGGAAGTAAAGAAGGAAAATATTGCAAGTTTCATCCGAGTAAACATTATTTATCGCTTTGGCATTCCTTGTTACATAATAATGGATAATGGAAAGCCATTCGATAATAGGTTGATGAACAAGATTGGTGATCTCTTTGGCTTCAAGTAACGTAACTCTTCGATGTACAATGCTTCCGTCAATGGTCTAGCTGAGGCATTCAACAAAATTCTATGCAACTTGTTAAAAAAAGTCATCTCCAAATCCAAACGAGATTGGAATGACCGTATGGAAGAAGATCTATGGGCATATAGGACGACTCACTGCACGCCAACACAGGCGACTCCTTATTCACTCGTTAATGGAGTCGAAGCCGCCTTGCCACTTGAGCGTCAAATACCTTCGTTACGACTGGATATTCAAGAAGGGATCACTGATGAAGAAAATGCTCGAGTTCGATTAGCAGAGTTGGAAGCTCTTGATGAAAAGAGATTGGAAGCTCAACAGAGTCTTGAATGTTATCAAGCTCGATTGTCTCCCACCTTCAATAAAAGAGTTCGCCCAAGATCCTTTCAAGTAGGAGATCAAGTCCTTGTCGTACGAAGACCCATAATTACTTCCCACAAACCTGTAGGGAAGTTCACTTCAAAATGGGATGGGCCATATGTCATACAAGAAGCTTACTCAAGTGGGGCTTACAAGTTGGTTGATGCAGATAGCATGAGAATCGGCCCTATAAATGGCAAGTTTTTAAAGAAATATTATCCTTGAAGTTGCAACGCTCCTTGATGCATGAGCCTAAACTGCATGTTGCTACACTCTTGGCCCGCATGAATCTAAATTGTGTACGGCCCCACAAAAAAAAAAAGTTCAATAGGTTAAAAACTTCAAAAGAGGCGGCCTAGGCAAAAGTTAGGACATAAAAAAAAATAATAAAAAAAAACTCACCTAGTCTAAACTACGGTATGACTTGATCCTCTTCACCGAGGTATGTAGGCATCTTAGAGTTTCATTTTAAGTTCAGTCGCATAAGTTCAAAAGATACATATTGCCCCAATTGTTGTTCGAATGAAGTATGAAGGAATGTAAGATCAAGCTAAAATAACATCCTCATGTTGAACTTTGATCTCATTTGATTTAAAGGGGGCAACCCTCCATGGTAAATTGATATCTTCAATGGGCTAATTTTAAGAGGATGTCAAGTATTTGCATTGAAGTCCATAGATTCTCTATGTTTTCAGGTTCGCCAAACCTTCAAGTTTGTTGACCTCCAAGTCCGCCCTCTGCCTTAAAAAAAGGGAAGAGAAGAGAGGCATCAAAAGGAAACACAAGTATAAGAAAATGATTGTTTGGCACAACATTTCAAATCAGTGAGACTTGAACCTAAGATATTTGTGAGAATATAGCTCTTAAATTTTGATTGATGGCAAGTAAGACATCTTCTGATCTCGAGGCTTCCATACCAAGATACAAAAGTTTTGGTGAAGTCGCGCAATCTGAAATCGTCAGCATGTCAAAATTTTATGTTGACTTTGGAATATTATCTGAAACTATCCTTAAGATATTAAATTTTGCATTTTGGATATGATTTAAATTTCGAAGTTTGATTTCCGAAAAATCAAACGGTTCATAATTTCGACATTTTTACACCAAAATATAAATTTTTTCGTGAGACTGCGCAAATCTGGAATTGATAGCATGGTGTAATATAAAGTTGATGTCAAAATATTATCTGGAATGATTCTGAAGTTATTTGATTGAGAATTTTGGATATGTTCTAGATCTTGACCTCTAGTTTTCAATAAATCAAACGCTTCATAATTTCGACGTTCCTACTCCAAGATATGAATTTTTTGGTGAGACTGCGCAAATCTGGAATTCAATTTGCGATTTCGACTTGTAATTGACTAAGTCCTTAAGCCATCCTTCAAGTTAAACTTTACAAAGTCCACCATCCTTCAAGTTGAAGTCTGCAAGTCTGTCAGTCTTCAAGTTGAAGTATTCAAGCCCTCCAAGTCTGTCGGTAGTTAATGTGAAGTCCTCAAGTTTGTCGGTCTTCAAGTTGAATTATATAAGCCCTCCAAATCTTCAAGTATGTCGCTCTTCAAGTTGAAGCATCAAACACCCCCAAATTTTCAAGCCCGTCAAATCTTCAAATTTGTTGGTCTTCAAGTTAAAATCTTCAAAGTCCGCCAAGCCTTCAAGTTGAAGTTTTCTAATTTTTCAATCTTAAGGTGGACATCTTAGTCTCTTTGCAGCTTAAGTTGGTCTCTTCGCGAGTTTGTCCTTAAAAGGAACTATAATTCTTCAATCCTAAGGTGGACGTTGAAGTCCCTTTGCACCTTAAGTTGTCCTCTTCATGGATTTGATTTTGCTATATGTTGTCATGGATTTGATACTTTTATATGTTGTCATGGATTAGATACTTCTATATGTTGATATCCGTCTATATGGTGATGGAGATTTGTCAGTCTATATGTTGGTATGGATTTATCCGTCTATATGTTGATGTGGATTTGTCCGTCTATATGGTGATGGAGATTTATCCATCTATAAGTTGTTATAGATTTATCCGTCTATAAGTTGTTGCAAATTGATCTGTCTATAAGTTGATGTAAGATCCGCCCGTCTATAAATTGTTGTGGATTTAACCGTCTATAAGTTGTTGCGGATTTATCCTTCGATGGAACGTCATGGAGTTGCATGTCGACTTAGCACTTGATGACCCTTCTTGTTTGACCTACAAAAAAAAATGACAAAAGAAGAAAAGCACAAGAAAAGAAAAAGAAATTACCTTAACGTCAATGCTTCCGAGTCCACAAAACTAAACTAAATATGACTTGCAAATACAGCGAATTGAGGCTAAACAAATACAACGCAGGGGTTTATATAAATCTCAAAGGGACTGCTGAAACGTGAATTTTCGACGTGGGATCAAGTGGTAAGAGGTTGCGTTGGTGTCTTGTTCCTAATTGGATTAAAGTCCTTCTCCAATTATGATTTATCAAGTGGAAGAGAAGTTGATTTCCGTACAACTTGCAACGTCCCTTAGCAAGCCTTGTCCGTGTATAATTATGATCCCATGGAAATAAGATATTGAGTATTACATGGATAGACATGTTTGGATTATCACATGGATAAAAATGTACTACGTTAGCTTATTAGAAATAATTACTTTCAGGAGGTGCATGGACAACTATATATCCCACTGTATTATATACGCATATAAATGATATATGTGTATTATGTACGTTATACTTCAAAACTTATCACGGATGTTAGGTGATGTCATACCCCGGCAAAATTTGAAGTATGAGACATTTGTAGGCATATAAATTTTATTAAAATTAAATTCATGAAATAATTTGGATTATTTTTTATATTCAAGACATATTGGTCCAAATAAATACTATAGGCTAATATAATTGAATTAATTATATAAGTTCAATATATATGGATTAAATAAATAAATCATAATCCATTAGGCTAACCCATTTAATTGGGCTAAAGTGGTGAGTCCACTTCATTAAGCGCAAGATGTCATCTTCCTAGAGGCCAATTTGGTACCACGTGTCAAATGACGTGGCATGCCAAGTCAGACGCAAGAGCCAATAGGATCGTGCCACGTGTCAAAATGACAAAGCATGCCAAGTCATATTAAAAGGCCAATGAAACCGCACCACGTGTGCAAGTGACATGTTCTGGCCAATCAAATGCGACCTTGTCACACTTCAATTTGATTGGTCGGAAAGAGTTTGTTCTTATCATAACTCTTCCCTCCCACAACTATAAATAGGGGTCTTCATAACTCAGAAAAGACACCAAAAGTTATAACAAGAAGCAAGAAAGAGCTCGTGGATCAAATGTTGCAAATTCCTCCAGAAGTTTCAAGCTTCGAGCAATCAAGTTCAAAGAACAAATCAAGTTCAAGTTCAAGTTCAAGCAATCAAACTCAAAATCAAGAACGAAGTCAAATTAAATACAAGGCGTTCAAGATCAAGGTTACTTGTTCGTGATACAATTCGTGGCAACAATCAAAGTGTTCGTGACAGATAAATCAAATTCAAATCCAAGATCAAGCTCAAAGGCCCTTGAATTTATATTGGAAAAGTAGAATGAGAGGAATCATAGAGATTGTAACACTCAAATGTTCAAAATAAAATACTATGATTGTTGCGATATTTTTCGGTTTTGATTTTATTTTCTCGACCCAAAATTTATTGTCTACATTGTTGAACATTATATAGTGGTAGTGTATTACCAATATGGAGGATTCTTATGAAATTGATTTTAATTAAACATTCCTACATATTTTTAATAAAAGTTCAATAGACAAGATGTCTATTGTATTAATTTTAAAATCTTATATATTAAAAAATTAACAGTGAAGTTATTGTAGTCCAAAAAATAAGTTATTACAGCTATGTCATTTCCTTATGAGTTTTCTGTTTAATATTTTAGAGCTATTTTGATTTATCAATATTATATTCGTGCTTTTACAATTATATATGATCACTCCTGTTTTTAAATAGATTTGGACAATATAATATATTTTTTTAAAATTAAATTAGTGATAGGTATTTTTTAAGAAGTATATCCTAAAAGTAATAGGATTACAAGGCTAATATCTAGAATTTCGATTATATTCTTTTATTATGAGTTATTGTGCTTAATATTAAAAGTTTATTTTTGTTATCCAACATTTTATTCATGCTTTTATAATAATATAGATAGATAGATATAAATATTATGTTATTTGGTAACGGCATAACAAGAAAAGCAAACAAGCAAAAATGATAAAGTAAAAGCTACAAAAGGAGAAGGAAAAAAAAAAAGGAAAGTGAAACAACCAACTAAAACCAAGTATAAAGGATAAAAATTCGTATTAAAATATGCATTAAAAGTGAGGAGCTATTTTGAAATAGTCCTTTCTAGATGTGGCAAAATCAACATATTTTAAATAATTATTCAACTAGCTTACATATAAAACTGTTAGGTTTATGATTTAATTGTCAACTTGAACCCCCGACGAATTGAATTCAAAATGGCTCGTCAATTATGTCAAAATAAGACAAGATGACATGCAAAATGCAACTTAAACCCAAATATAAAATATCAAATTTTGTATACGGTGAAATCGGAGGAGTCTATTTCTCGCCACTAAGATGCATTCGGGGGGTCATATCAGTATCTCGAGACTGCAGGACTACGATCGAGCTCCCTCCCCCGAGGTTCGCCCGCGACCCAACAAAGGTTACGAGGGTGGGGAATTTCCGAGGCAAGCAGCCAGCATCAGCATGGTCTAGCATTGTGCCTAGCCGTCTCATCCCTGTAACTTTACATTTAATGCACTATGTACTATATTGTATTCCCTCTCCAATATAAAGAAAATCCATGCCACTTTGTAAAGGGCTGATGTTGCTCCATTTATTTCTCCACAAGATCAATAATATCTCTCTCTCTCTTTCTTCTCTCTAACTTACTCGTTCTTACTCGCTCGAAGCCGCTTTAGCATTTATTACTTTCTTGTTGTTCATTTATTGCTCGGTACTGGCCATAAAGAGCCTTGTTTAATCATATCTTAACTGTTATCACATTCCCGATTGCCCCCGATAGCTCGAGATCGAGTTAGATATCGGCACCGAGGCTTCTTCATCGACCAACCCGAGGCTCGGGGGGCAAGCCCCCTAGATTTGATTACTGCGCCGTTTTACCTTGTATCTCTTCATTAAACTTCATACTCTTAGCATCAACTGCTCTAACAACTAGCATAAAAATAGATCACGTATTTTTAGAATCTCATTTATAAATTTAATTGTTGTTACCATTTTCACGGTAAACACTTACACTTTCCATTGAAAAAATAATAGTGATTATTTTCTTGCTAGTTTCATTTCACAAACACAAGCTATCTTTCACGTTTTTTCTTGCTCGAGATCTTTGATTTCAGGTCAAAATGTATGGCTCGGTAAACAGAGTCGAGAACGACAACCTCGAAAACCATGGGGAAAACGGCGTGGCTATCCCCACTTCCGGAACGCAACCACAGAAATCACGATAACGTGCCCGGACCGATTCTGGCAGACGTGGATTCACAGAACGCACAACAGATCGATGAAACCTCACACACCGATGGAAGCATATAGCATGGCGACCAATTAGAAGCCCAAAAACCCCGGCTCGGGAAGCACAAGAAGTTAGTCTTCACGATAATTTTGAAATGTTGCAGGCACATCAGTTGGCTATTGCTCAGTTACAAAGCCATCCGAAGACTTCCAGCACAGTAGCGCCAGAAACTACTCCCCCATGCGAACGGGTATCGGAGAGGTCAAACAACGATGGGTCAGTAGCCGATCCTGCCATCGTGAAAATGTTGGAGGATCTCACCAAAAGGACCGAGTTAGGCGAGAAAATGATAGCAGCCAACGATATGAAGGTCGAAACTTATAACTTCAGAGTTGACCAAATCCCGGGTGCACCCCCGGTCCTGAAAGGTGTAGATTCGAAGAAGTTCGTGCAACGCTAGAGGAAGAGGCTTCGAAACCCATTCCAAAGAAGTTCAGAATGCCAGAACTCCCAAAATACAATAGGACCTCGGATCCCAACGAACACGTCACTGCCTATACGTGCGCGGTGAAGGGCAACGACATAAAAAACGATGAGATCGAGTCAGTCCTACTGAAGAAATTTGGAGAAACGCTCTCGAAAGGGGTGATGATGGGGTACCACAACCTAGCTTCCAACTCCATAGATTCATTCGCCATGATAGCGGACTCCTTCATAAGGGCGCACGCCGGTGCCATCAAGGTAGCAACAAGGCAGTCCGACGTATTCAAGATTAAGCAGTGGGAGAACAAAATGCTGCGAGAAATCGTGTCTCGTTTTCAGACAGAACGAATGGAGCTACCCCCGTTCTCTGATGACTGGGTAGTGCAGGCCTTCACTCAAGGCCCGAATGAACGAAGCTCGGTGGCATCAAGGCAGCTGAAAGAAAATCTGATCGAGTATTCTGCCGTAACCTGGTCGGACGTCTACAACCGATACCAGTCAAAGATCAGAGTTGAGGACGACCAGCTAGGAGCCCCTTCGGGCTCAGTATACCCGAGCAGGCTCTTGGCGAAGGAGCCAAGATCAAATAAAGATAGGTACCAGCCATACCCCGATGATAGAAGAAACGCTCCAAAGCGCAATCCACCCTGTTATGACTGGTTGGTAAACCAAGGACAGAACCCTCGGGGACCCCTCAACAGAGGTGACATCGACGGGTACGCGGGGCTAACAGGGGCGCCCTGCCTATCGGAGTACAACTTTAATGTCGATGTGTCAGACATCGTGTTCGCCATTAGCAAAATTAGGGATGCCAGATGGCCCAGACCAGTACACTTGGATCCTTCCCAAAAGAACTACAATTTGATTTGCGAGCTTCACAACTCACACGGTCACCGAACCAAGGATTGCAGGCAGCTCCGAGAGGAAGTGGCCCGACTGCTCGATAATGGTCACCTTCGGGAATTTCTCAGCAACCGGGATAAAAACCAATCCCGAGAAAGAGAAATAGCCAAAAGGAACAAAGTAGACGAGCCCCAACACGTCGTCCACACGATTTTTTGATGGTCTCCCCTGACGCATTCAAATAGAGGACCATCTAGCAACCGCCAAACAAGCGCCAGAACGCGAAAGCGCCGTCGCCACCAAGGTATATTCACCTCTCCCTCTTTCTATCTTCTACTTCACGATAACTCTTGAACAGGATAGCGACCAAGGCAATCGGGACGCCACTTCGGCTCGAAGACCCTGAGGTTTCAAAGCATCCGTTGTACTCTTTTCCTTTGATCGGTTTTTTATCCCGAAATGGCTTTTTACCGGCAGTGTTTTTTAACGAGGCAACACCCACGCACTTCCCAAAAAGGATTCAATGAGCCTACGGGACTTTCGAGGCTCCAATAGGAAATGATGTACCGGACCAAACGGTCCAAGGAGCCGCACCCGCGCGGGCCGAGCTCACATCAACGAAACAACATGTATTTACGCCAAGCAATAAAGAACATTTTTCAGCATCTCGTACTCAAGAAAAGGAAATTTTAGCATGCTCACGGCAGGGGTCCCTCCACCAAATGTGTCCCAAAAAACTCGGAGACTTAGCATCAACAATTTGGCATCCGCACGACCCCAGGGTCGAAACTACGGGCTCATAAGGCCCCAACAAGGTAACTCCAAGCTCACGAATAATGGCCTTTGAGCCTAAGTAAACTCGATGACTCGGAGACTATCGCCAATTGCCGTACACTGGAAAACCCGAGGCCGTAAGACCCCGAGCGGGCAGACTCGGTATAACCAGATCTATTTTACGTAGCAACAAAAACTGTAAGACCTCAACAGGCGTGACAAATTGTAAGACCTCAACAAGCATGACAAACTGTAAGACCTCAATGGGTATGACAAACAGTAAGACCTCAACAGGCATAACAAATTGTAAGACCTCAATAGGCATGAAAATTTTGTAAGATCTTACTATAGGCATAAAACTCAATCCCGAAGTTTAGGCTATACGTCGCATTTATAAGAATCCCGAAAGGGCATACCCTCGATGTAGACGCCTAAACTATCACTCGGGATCAAAAATGGATCCGGCCAAACACATATAACTACGGTCAAAATGGCTGCTCCAGCCAAATTAACGTGACTCGGGGACGCCCGACCGTCGTAACAAAAATGCATGCCATTACTTCGAATCTACTTCAAAAAGAACCGGTAAAACAGGCTTCCTTCAACAGGCAAATGAGCTTCGACCATGTCAGCTCCAAATCACAGGGCTTCGAGCTACTCAGCCTACGAGCTAAAAACCTTTCGAGGTGCTCAAATATCGCCGCAAACGACTTGAAAATGAGGTTCTTCCTGAACCGACGATGGGTCAGGCAAAATTATTTCAAAAAGACCTTAACGAGAGGAAAACAAAGCCTACAGTATGCCCACGGGCAAAAGCATAAGAGCCATTGTCTCCAGCCAAATGAGCCTCCGGGCCACACACTAAAAGGTCGCAATGACCAACAGCATAAGAGCCACTATCACCAGCTTGAAAATTGAAAACTTGAGGATTAAAATGAGCTCGAGTCGTAATCCGATTCGGAGACCGGATCCAAAATAGTTAACTATACATGCCTAAGGGCCACATACATAAAAGGTCGCTCCGACCCAAGGCGTAAGAGCCATTGTCGCCAGCCTATGCAAACGTAAAACTCGAGGGTAAATTGAGCTCGAGTCGGATCCCGACTCGGAGACTTAACCTGAAGACGGTTAAAGTACATAAGCCTAAGGGCAAAAAATAAAAGCCACTATCGCCAGCCTAATAAACATCGGGGCCATATTGTAGGTTCAGAGGTTTTTGTTAATTCAAAGGTCAAATCGACCCGATTGAAATCCCGACGAACAAGAGTATAGAAGATACAAATTGCAGGGTTCCCCATCTTATTTTTACATATTGGCGGTGAAGCACAATCTCAACCTATGACATATTATGAAAGCTATATATGCAAAGAAGAAGGCAGGAAATAGAAATTCCCCCTTTCAACAACTAAGGCCCGGTAGCCTCCTTCTTACCGTCCTCAGCATCGGACAGAAGGAACTTGGTATCATACTCCTCTCCTTTGGCTTGCTTGATCTCCCCCGAGAGATTGAAGGCCCTGACATGAATCTCCTCGTGGATTTCCCTCTGGGATATGCACCTCACATATTCCTTGCTATTGCGTGCATGATCGAGGGCCCTCTTCAGCTCAGCTTTAGCAACGGCAGCGCTCCTTGAATAGGACACCACTTTCTATCCCGCCCTGGTATTGCTCATTACAACCTCCGCCCAGACATTCACTACCTCAGGTTTTGCCCTCGAAAGCTCGGATGAAAGCCTTGCGATCATCTTAGCCTGAGCAGAATCGTTCGCACGGACGTTCTGGATTTGCCCCTCAAGAGTAGAATCCCCGGCCTGAGCCCTCTCTTTGGCCACAAAATGGGCACTCACATGCACCTGCAGCTCGGTGAATTCGCATTTGACTCGGCCAATCTCGCCCAGAGTTGTCCCAGCTCATCCGTTTTGTCTTTCAACTGAAATAGCAAAACATCAAGACGCCAAGATAGAAGGGGAGTGCAAGCCAGCATGAAATGCAGGGTATCTATTTTTCTAGGAGGACCTCCCAGACCCAGCTCCGGTCCACCTCACGCCGTAAGGAGACGAGCTCGCTTTCCTTTGCCGCACAAAGAAGCTTGAGGGATTTCTCCCTATCTAGAGCCTCCCACAATGGGGCCTCACAATGAAGCAACTTGGCTTTAAGCCTGTCGAAGGCCTATGAAATAAAGCCAGATAAAGATAAAGAAGAGCGCAGGGCCGGGACATTCTTACAGCAGTCGAAACTTACCATAAGGCCAAAACGCTAAGCCTCGCCGAAGGCCGAAGCAACGTCCAATGGCGTGACACTCCCAGAAGGTTGTTGATCGACCGAATCACTTCTCCTTAACCACTGCAAAGAAGTCGCCTCACTACAAACCTTTCCGCACCCCGAAATATCTTTCTTTTTATTAGCACTCCTTGATCCCGAGGCCAACAACCTCTCCTTCTCCCCTGAGGGACACGGCCTCGCCTTGAAAGGACTCCCAAGACCTGTGATAGATAAATCAAATAAGCTGGCAAGAAAGACGCCATTTCTTAGGAGTCAGAGCATCGTGCACCTACCATGGTACTTCGCCTCCCATCTCCCTTTTG
Source organism: Nicotiana tabacum (assembly GCF_000715075.1). Taxonomy (NCBI): domain Eukaryota; kingdom Viridiplantae; phylum Streptophyta; class Magnoliopsida; order Solanales; family Solanaceae; genus Nicotiana; species Nicotiana tabacum. The sequence goes on along the minus strand of NC_134086.1, from coordinate 88,966,952 downwards.
ACAGATCTCGCCACCGGTGCCTATCATAAATCGTGCAAGCTGCCAGCTTATGAGACCACTCGGCTAAATCAGGGACCTTGCCAGGTGACCAATGAGTTGCTACAAATAAAGAACAAAAAGATATCGTTACGAAGCCAATCTTATGTTGAGATAAAGGTAGTCCAAACAGAGCACTTACGTGTGAAGTTCCATTTCTCAGGAAATGACAAAAACACTCCAGGGATAACATCGGTCGTCCGAATTCGAATGAACTGATTAATCCATCCACGGTCCTCATCCTCCTCGCTGCCAATTACAGGAGCTCGGGTGGATCGACGCTGAAGAGCAATCAGGTCCCGGTAGCACAATGGTTGATACAACCTCATGAGTTGGCTGAGGGTAAATTCTATCTCGACCTTGTCGGCAAAATATCTCATCGCCTGCACTATTCACCAAAGAGAAGGATGAACCTGCACCAACGTTACTTGATATCTTTGACAGAAATCAAGCACGACCCAGTCCGGGGAATCCGGCATGAAAACATGAGTGTATACGCTCAAACATCCCTCAACAAATGTCATGACACTCTCCTCGGGGGAAGGTACTTGTAGAATCGCGCCTTCCCCCCATCCGCAATCTATTCTGATCATCTCGAGGTTTTCCTCCCTCACTAATGAAATGATCCTCGACACACACTCTCGATGGCTCGGAACATTGGGAGTTTTCCCCAGCGTGATAGCCCTTCTCGATGCATGGCACCCCGAGCCCTGCTCTCCCGACATTGGAGGCGAGCCGCTAGAACCGACCAAATGTGGAACGCATGAGAGACTCCCCTCCACTCGATAATCAGACATCGAAGCAGTGGACATGGCTATGACATATTAGGGGGGCAAAGTGAGGATCCGAGAAAAAAAATCCGAAAAAGGAAAGCAGAAGGACTAGCACAAAGCACCAGGCTCTATAGAAGAGATAGCCTTATTAAGAACAGCAAATTTGCCACTTAAGTGACAGATGAAAAAATATATAGGGGCAAAGCAACAACTGCCCGTTTACCAATTAATTCTGGCCGCGTTAACGTAACCCTCTCCTAGGGGAGCATACTAGCGGAATCACTCCAGCTCTTACGTGACTTAGAAAATTGCGGGACCTCAGGGAGACCCCCAACGTCACAAATATCAGTTTGAGAGGAGCTGTCGATTTAACCCTGCGACATGGCCAGTTTCAGGGCCCCGGTTGATCCGAGAGCACGCCCCGAAGGGCCAAAGCTGAGAGGCAAAAGCAAAAACACAAAAGCAAAGGGGCAAGGAGAAGGGATGACAGAGTGAAAACTCTTTTTCTACATTGTCAAAAAGAAAAACATCTTTACACTGTCCATTCCTCGGGGGGCCGCATACATAGGGAAAGGGATGGTATACAAAAATGACTCGGATACTACTCCTCATCACTATTATCTTCGCCCTATTGGGGGCAATCAAAAGCACCAGTTTTTCCTCCACTACACGGTCCTCCTTAAGATCAGCTGATAGGTTGATACCTCTGACCCCTAGTTCCTCCAGGGTCTCTCTCCTCGCCTTCGCCTTAGCATGCTTAATAGCTCGGATTAGTTTCTGCTCAGTTACTATGGATATGTCATGAGCTATTAGATGCGATGTGGCCACGTCCTCCTGATAAGTAACAACATCTTGTTAGACCTCAGACTTAGCTGCGGCCAAAGCAGCAATCTCCCTGCGAGCATCCTTGAGAAGATCCCAGGATGTCGCCAACTCCCCGTCCGCTATTTTATTTCGCTTCATCGGCCCAGAGATCTATGCATTCAATTGATTAATCTACGAGCCACTCTGCTCGACCTACGTGAGAGGGGTAAGCCCATGAATATATATGAACACGGGATAAAAAGTCGGGCACGAGCAAGGAAAAGTAGCTGAATAGCAAGATTGGCCTTCTTCCGGAGTGTCGTTTCCAAAGTGGCCCGAAGTTCTCCCAGCTCTTTATCTCCCCAGGCAGAGCGAGCCTCCGAATCCTACAGCTTCAAAGTAACTTTCTTACACTCCTTTTCATGATAAGAAAGCTCTCCGCAGAGCCGGAGGATGGCATGGTCGTACATCTCCTTACACTGCAGCATAGCGGAAAAGTTAGAAAGACGAAGAATGATGCTCTCAGACGAAAGAAATGCACGAGAAATGGCTATCACCTGCTGCATGAACTTCTCCGCCGCTTTGACGGCTCCAGGAATATCGAGATCAACTCTATCAATAACACCAGCAAAGATGGTAGCAATAAAGTCTCCCCCTCTGAGAGGAGTTCCCACTGTGGTACCGATCATCCCCGTTGGCATCCCGCATCACCAAAACCTACACCAGCACAGTAACCGCAATACGTTTTCGCTAAGGGCTAAAAAAACACAAAATACGAAGCATATGCGGTAAAGGAACCTCACCATGATTCTTGGCCACCCAATGCTTCTTAGCCAGGCCGGTCCAAGACCGAACGCAATATGGGAACTTCTCGTTCAACCGCCCGATCCATCCCGACAAATCTGGGATCACCTCCAGGTGCCAAGCAGCGACTGCATGGAGCACAAAGAGATTATTATTTCAAAAGGAAGAATAGTTGGAAAGCGGCTAAGAGGAAAATTGCTTACATCGGGTATTCCACCTCTCCGGAAAGGGCATCTCTGGGGAGAGATGATATCCAAGGTCCTTACTCAGCTAAACTTGCTCATCCATCCTCGATCCTTTCCCTCGTCGACGCTCGTGAAAAAAGATTTTTTGGACCAATGGTGGAGCTTGATTAAACCTCGATACAATCGAGGATTATACATCCTGATAAGATGATTGAGGGTAAAAATCTCACCCTCAACCTCTTCGGTGAAATAATGAAGCATCAACACTATCCTCCAAAAAGAAGGGTAGATCTGACCAAGCATCACTTGATATCGGTCGCAAAAATCAAGAATAACCGGGTCTATCTCCAGGGGAGGGGCCTCAACAGATTTATCAGGTCCCAGGGTGAATGGGTAGGTGTACACATGAAGGAAGCCAGCCTTAAAGTCAGTTATATTATCATCGGGACCGGGAATCTCCACCGCCACTGCCTTGCTCCATCGGCAGTCCTTCCTCACCTTGCTAATATCGGTCACGATGCTAACATATCGGGACACATGCTCGCATAGGCTTGGTGTAGATGAAGTGGCATCGACATTAAAATCCTCTGAAACGTCGAGATTAGGTGGGGTACATTGTTCCAAGGAGGGAATCGCTCTGGTTTCTTCCTTAGGTCGGGATGATGCATCGTCGTTCCATCGGGGAACCGTCCTATAGGTCCTAGCCATGTCAATGGTAAAAATCCTTCTATGAAAAGATGAAGGGGTGTCAAATACAAAAATTCTAACTCATGAGCTTGAAAGTGAGGTGAAAGTGGAAAGCGTCAAACAACCGATGCATTTATACGAACCGCTGGGGAAGCAGAAGGGATGAGCCAATTGCAGTTCATGGGTTTCTCGATTATCGTATCTGACGGTGGCCTTACACAGTTCTCTAGAACATGGCATTTAATGCTCTTAAACGGTTGACGTCACGACAATGATGACCTCAAGACGACGGTTCAAATTTGTTTCCTATTACTTCATTCTAGGAAACACGAAGATTATCTATATACGGTGAAATTGGAGGAGTCTATTTCTCGCCACTAAGGTGCATTCGGGGGGTCATATCAGTATTTCGAGGCTGTAAGACTACGATCGAGCTCCCTCTCCCAAGGTTCACCTGCAACCCAATAAAGGTTCCGAGAGTGGGGAATTCCCGAGGCAAGCAGCCAACATCAGCAGGGTCTAGCATCGTGCCTAGCCGTCCCATCCCTGTATCTTTACATTTAATGCACTCTGTACTATATTGTATTCCCTCTCCTATATAAAGGGAATCCATGCCACTTTGTAAAGGGACGATCTTGCTCCATCTATTTCTCCACAAGATCAATAATCTCTCTCTCTCTCTCTCTCTCTCTCTCTCTTTCTTCTCTCTAACTTACTCATTCTTACTCGCTCGAAGCCACTTTAACATTTATTACTTTCCTACGTGTTCTTCATTTACTGCTCGGTATTGGCCATACAGAGCCTTGTTTAATCATATCTTAACTGTTATCCCATTCTCGACTGCCCCCGATAGCTCGAGATCGAGCTGGATATTGGCCCCGAGGCTTCTTCATCGACCAACCCGAGGCTCGGGCAGCAAGCCCCCTGGATTTGATTACTGTCTCATTTTAGCTTGTATCTCTTCATTAAACTTCATACTCTTAGCATCAACTGCTCTAACAACTAGCATAAAAATAGATCACGTATTTCTAGAACCCCATTTACAAATTTAATTGTTGTTACCATTTTCACGGTAAACAAATTTGGACATGAGGAATTATTTAAAAATACATTAGGTTTCACATTTTTTTCCAAAAGCAAAATAGGAAAGGAGGGGAGTGGAGACCCTACCTATTTTGACATAAGCAAAATTCGACCTAATTCGTAATTTTGAAACCTTTTCTTTTTATTTTCCCTTTTCATGGGTTATAATATCGAATTTGTTATAAAACAATAAAAGAATAATATTGAAAAGAAAGAGAGAATTCTTAATGATTTTGGGATGAATTACAATAGAATAGGACCCCTCTATTTATAGGGAAAGAGTGACTTAGCCACCAAGTAATAAACCCTAAGATCTCTCTAAAATATAGACATTCACCATAAATAAAATTCTATTTATAACACTCCCCTTTAAATGCCTATTTACCAGATAATGTGCATCGTTAAAACCTTAACTAAAATAAACCCAGTGGAAAAAAAATCTAGAAAAGGAAAAAGAGTACACATATCTAACAATACGCTTTTTGGTTACCTCGTTAAAAACCTTGCAAGGAAAACCTAGTGGGACAAAACCTTATCAGAAAAAAAGAGTACAACACGTATTAACTCCTCCTGATGAGAGCATCAATTCACACCCTTGAACTTTAGCATTCCAATATTGTTCACCATATTCAAAAGATTGTTGGTAGAGATATGATAAATAAATTAACCATATTAACTTGAATGAATTTGTTTCACCTTGAAATCATTATTCCTAATAGAGATGTATTGTCTTCATATGATCTTGTTGGAATCGTTATTTCAATATCTTCACATAGAGGTAAAGACTCTGCTATCGTATTATCATGCTTATAGTTATAGCAAAATATCTTTGTGCAAAAATTGCACTTAGGATGTGGTCATTCATGACCATAAAATTCTCCAAGAATTGCATATGCTATCAGCATTTTAAATCGTTCATGGATTGCCATGTAAGTATAGTCAAATAAGCCATATAAATAGACTTTAGATTTGCACCAAGTTTTCATGTCATGCCAGACATATAAGATACATGAAAGTGATTACACACACCATTGACTTTATACTTTCAAGTGTTTGAACCACATGTCCAAAACTATATGTCTTTCGTATGAAACCGATTCTATTTGAATTGCGTCTCTTTTATTTGGCTAATAATTTGAGTCTGTATTCAACAAACTTAAGATCCTCAGCTATACTTAGCGCTATCATATATGTCGTCGACAAACATTTTATATCGGTTCCAACATTTTTTTCATAAAGACATGACATGGAGATCTTTTCATTCATATTCTTAGGTACCTGAACCTCTTTTCTGAGATTTTATCAAGTGTTATGTCATGAGATCTTCTAGATCACTTGCCTCCTTATTATGATCATTTTGATCATTTGTTCATCTTCTTTAACAAGAATTTTAATTGAAACCAATTTGTCTATATGCTTTAATTCTACCATAGACTTTGTCCTTTTAGGACTTAATATGAGCATTTGCAATGAGAAATAGTTACTTTCTTTGGGTCAGCAAATGCGTCTGACATGTTTTGCAATATATTACAAATAAATTATCCTTTTATGAACTTCAAGTTCATATTATTTTATTTGAGGATCTTGATGTACAAATGATAATTCATTCAATGTAACTTTTTCTCAACTGTTTATCTTGTGTCCCCCTCATGTTAGAAAAACTAAATTTCTTCCTCAATTTTGGGAACCCATCTTTGTGCATATGGTGTTAATAAAAATATACACCGCTAGTAATAAGATAGAATTATTTGGTTCCTGACCCTGAACCACTTGTGAGGGGAGAATATAATATACTTTCGTATATAACGTATATCAAACTGATATAGATAACTTTGTTCTCATAAGCAATAGTTTAACTATTAAGTGCAGGCACTCAATAATTATTTTGCTAAACTAGCTGTAATGTAAGCCAACTTATCAAGATAAACTGTCTTGAATAAAAAATATGAAAATTATGCTCGAAATTAAATTACCGAGCAAGTTACCTCGCAAACACCGGCAAGGTTGCGGGTTAATAATAATCGCACGTGTAACCATCTCATAGATGCATCTTATGTGGTATACATGGCAGGTGAATATTCTCATATTCACCTTTGATATTTTCAGTATTCATGGGATTCAATCCCAATTTTGTTGGTCTATTAATAACGAGAACAAACAACATAAGAGAATTCGTAAAGAACTTTCTAGTTCTTTAATATTTACCCATGTGAATTCTCTTTTATTTTTGCACATCATACTTAACTTAATATGGCTAAACCAATTATGCCAACTGAATAAATTATTAATATTGATAAAGTTCAGATTTATACCATGACGTGTGCAATTATCAATAAACTCCAAGTTTATTATGATATAGGTTTTTATATCAATAAACTTCTATTTTATTGTGGTATTTTTTTATTTATGTAGTACAGACTGAAGAATAAAGCGAGTAGCTTTTCACATATATATTACCCAGCTATAAGTTGTAGTAATAGAAGATATTAAATCTTCCTTTATTTATAGTCTTAATATAACCAACCGCTTTCGCGAATACTTTAGAAACTCAATAAGTCTCTTTGACACTTACTACGAGACAAAATAGTATAATTGGCTCTTCCAAAACTCTCAAATAATTTTGTACTACCACTTACTCATCAACATCTATATGGTGAATAAACTTTTAAGGAGAAAGTTATACCATTATGGTCATGGTCAAAATCATATGCAAGATCTGTTTCTTGTATTACTGTTGTCTTCGCACATTGCCAAAATATTTTGGCTCTAGAATAGGTATGTGACCAATGACCATTCATCCCATAATAATGACATTATTTTCTTATTTCCCCTCAAACCTCATTCTAGAGGTGACTGTGGTATATTCACTACCACTAGCACGTTCATATTCTTCCAAGAATGAATATGTATTCATAAATCAATGTTGTCACATTCAGATCATGAATGGACCATAATCCTCTATACGTGCCTTACAAAATCTCATGTCAAATCAATGACAAATATTACTTTCACAAAGTGAAGGATTATTTTGAGAATTATTATTGTTCTCATTACCACAATGATGACGATTATAATTTTGTCTATTGTCATGTCCATATCCACTGAGACATTCATAGTAATAATTTTGTCTTCTTTCTTTATCATATACTGCTATCGCATTCTCTTAAGAGAATGAGAATGAAGCAAATTCAATGGGGTGGGTCTCAATTCTTTGCCCACAATCATACATGAATTTGATCATGGCGAGGTATAAATTTTTTACCACTTTGGGTGATTATAATTTCTTACAAACTCCATTAGAGTTACAATCAAAATTTATTGACTTTGCTTATATTTAAAATCAAATTATAGAATTTCAAGAATTTAACAGAGAAAAATAAAGTAAAATACTTACCTTAAATCAAGAATTTAATTATGAAGGAAGTTCACTGAATAATTGACAATCATTATGCTCAATCTCAAAGCTTCTACTCAATTGGTTAGAGTCCGTGCTGATAACGTGTTTCAAAACAATAAAAAAAATATTGCACAGAAAGAGAGAGAGAATTCTTATTTATTTTGGGATGAATTATAATGGAATAGGACCCTTATATTTATAGGGAAAGAGTGACTTAGACACCATGTAATAAACCCTAAAATATCTCTAAAATATAGAGATTCATCATAAATAAAATTCTATTTATAACAGAATTGTCATAGTTTAAAATTGTTGAATTTTGTATTTTTTGGCTTCTAATATAGTAAGCGACGTTATTAAATTGTTATGTTTTTTTTAATATATATATATATTTGGTGTGATAAAACAATAGTAAGTAGCTTTTCCGTAAAAACACAAATAAACTAAAAAGAAATTCTATTACAAAATAAAAACTTTATTATGCAACTTTCAATTATCAATCTAACTCCTAACACTAGAAGATTTCAATTATTTCATCGCGGTAAAAAATACTATTTTGTCGCACCCTTGTGATAAATTGATAACATACTGTTTGATTTTATTTTTTCAAGGAAAAAGGTGAAAAATATCCTCGTACTTTTTTGATGTTTTATATGTCAATACCACACAAGATGGGGAGAGAGTGATTTGTGTGGTACCCAAATTTTGTTTAACTTGATAATAGAAGGACATGGTTCTTCTATGTGTTCCAACTACTACTGTTTGCGGAATAATAAGTAAAGAAAATAAAGAACACAGAGACCCAGATTTTTCACTCTCGAAAGTCGTGATGGCGCCTACTAATGTGAGCTAGGCAAGCCGACTATTGAACAAATAACCTTTTTACCCTTTTTATTCTCTTTAACAGTTATAAAGCAATAATGTGTAAACAACGGAAATTTAAAATAAGCGAAAGAAAAGCAATAGAGTATCTGAACATGTAACTAATACAACTGTTTAAGCCTTAACCACCTAAAACTGGTGTCACAATGTCACAGACGATCTAAGATTTACTACATACAAAGTTCGAAAAATAAACGATACACTGTTTCTGAATTAAGGAAATGAAATAGGCATAATGGGATAGAGGGAGACATCAGGGTTTGCGGATGCCTGCAGGTCTACCTTGGATCTCCGTGTGGACTGAAGGCAGCCACCCAATCTACGGTCCAAAAGCTGCTCCGTGATCTGCACATAGTTCAAAGTGTAGTATCAGCACAACCGACCCCATGTGTTGGTAAGTGCCTAGCCTAAAGGCTAGGACCAGACTACCACATAAACCTGTGCAATTCAACTATATACAGCGAAAAAGAAGAATAGAAATAAACAACCAAATATGGGAGGGGTAGCATGCTACGGGGAAGATATCAATTCAGAATAGAAAGACAACAGGTAGTTGAAGGAAACAGTAAATCTCGGATATCAACAAAGAACCAGAAATCAATAAGTACACGGCATCACCCTTCGTGCTTTTACTCTCGTCCTCACCAAAGCAATCAAGTAATGAAAATGTGCACGGCATCACCCTTTGTGCTTTTACTCTCGTCCTCACCATATAATCATTATAATCGGCACGGGATGGTACATCGTGCGGCACTGCATCATCTTTCGTGCTTTACACTCTTTCCTCACAAATCATACACGGCATTACCCTTCGTGCGTTAACACTCTTCCTCACCCAAGAAATAATCATAAACAATAGGGCAAGGGAATAATGAAATTACGATAAGAATCTCGGCAATGGAACAATAGTTCAACAATCAAGTCGTGGCAAGGGAATAGCATCAAAAGAAACATCAACATCCCGGCAAGGGAGATAACATGAAAAACAACAATATCCCGGCACAGAAGATAATATAATGATTCTCTTCTCTTTTTCACTTTTACACTCACTTTACCAATTTGAGCCAATGCTTTAAAGGTTCAATTTCCACTTATACTTTCATATTTCATTGTACAACTTGAGCCAATGCTCCTCAATGTTCAAATGTCTCAATTACTTCCACAAACTTTGCCCAACAATAGAAATCATCATCAAAGCATGAATAATACAACGAAGCCACAATATTCACAGTATAAGACTCACATTGACACCAACGTATAGATACTCGTCACCATGCCTATATGTCGTACTCGACAAATACCACATAGCAAATAAGACTCGACTCCTAATCCCTCAAGCTAAGGTAAGACCAAACACTTATCTCGATGCCACAAACACAATTCACGTCTCAACTATCACTTTACCCCTTGATTCCACCACCAATTCGCTCGTATCTAGCCACAAGTTACTTAATTACATCAGTAAATGCTAAATAAATCAACTTCAATGCATGAAAATGAGTTTTCCAAAGTTTTACCCAAAAAGTTAAAAATTACCCCCGGGCCCACATGGTCAAAATCTGAGGTTCGAACAAAAACCTGATTACCCATTTCCCCACGAACCCAAATATATAATTTGTTTTGAAATCGGACCTCAAATCGAGGTCCAAATCCCCAATTTTTGAAAAACCTAGGTTCTACCCAAAACACCCAATTTCCCCCATGAAAATTATTGATTTTGAGTTGAAATCACGTGAAAAGATGTTAATGATTGAATAAAACGAGTTAAAATTGACTTACAATCGATTTGGAAGAAGAGTTATCTTTGAAAAATCGCCCAAGAGTGTTTTGGTTTTGAAAGAGTGTGAAAAATGGGAGATTTTCGACTAAATATAAAAATTGCAGGTTGCAGATATGGGAATTGCGACCAGGGTTCGCAATTGAGAACCCCGACCTCTGCTATGTTCGCATTTATGAAGGAGTTCTCGCATTTGCGAGGTGAGAAATGCGAAGGATGCGTCGCATTTGCGACGACTGGCTAAAAGGGGGAGTATCACATTTGCGATAGAATCCTCGCAATTGTGAGGTAGGCTGGCCTGTGCTTCTTTCGCATTTGCGACATGCCTCTCACATTTGCAAGTCAGGCTTCACAAATGCGAAGCCTGTAGGCCTGCAATGCAACAACTGAAAGTCTGCAATTCACCAAGTCCAAAATTCACCCCGTGGCCTATCCAAAACTCACCCGAGCCCTCGGGGCTCCAAACCAAACATGCACACCAACCTAAAAATATCATACAGACTCGCTCGTGCATTCAAATCACTAAAATAACATTAACAACTATGAATTTAGCATCAAAATCATGAAATCTTCTTAAGAACTTCAAATTTCCAATTTTCTCAAAAACGATCCGATTCACGTCGTTTCAAGTCCGTTTCTTATCAAATTTCGCAGACTTATCTTAAATCACATATAAGACCTGTACCGAGCACCGGAACAAAAATACGAGCCCGATACCATCAAATTTTAATCACAATTCATTTCCAAAACTCGTAAATAATTTCAGAAAATAATTTTCTTTAAAATACATTTCTCGGGCTTGTGACATCGGAATTCGATTCCGGGCATATGCCCAGTTCCATATTTTCCTACGGACCCTCCGGTACTGTGCAATCACGGGTCCAGGTCTGTTTACCCAAAATATTGACCGAAGTCAACTTAAACTCATTTTGAATGCAAAATTCATCATTATTCACAAAATGGCTTTCCGGCTATGCATCCAGACTGCACACACAAATCTAGGTGATGCCAAAAGAGATTTTTAAGGCCTCGGAATGCAGAATTCACTTTTAAAACAAGTGATGACCCTCATCACAAAAGAACACAAAGATTTTTACGTGAAAAATACCTGGCTCAAAAGGTGAAAAAACCACGACCTACTACTCAGTAGGATTTTTCCAAACTTTCACTAAAATCACTGAGCCGAAAACTACATTTACAAAAACTCTTTTGTAAACCTAAGATTAACTCTAATCCTGTTGTGGCACACAACATCAACTGTTGCGACATATTCAAGTTAACTCTAACTTGAACACTCTAGGTACCTAAATACAATTGCTTCTATAAAAGCTGAAAGGTACAATTTAAAAGCACCTACTACAATTGAACTAGAATAAAAGATAGACACTTGGAATTGTTTCTTCTATCTTGTTCAAGTAGCTTCAGGATTGCACGATTGAATCACACATAAATTACTTGTAAAATCGCCTTGCTATTTTGCTCTCAATTTAAGTTTAACTTCTGCTTATGTGCATTACCTATAAACAAGAACAACACTGATATTTAATGGGTTAGTAATTAGAGATTGACTGGGATTCAGATGCTACTCTTCTATCGTAGAAAAGTTCTAGTTGATCTCATACTCTAACACTATCTTCTTCCTAAACTGTGTTCTCTTCGCGTAAGGAGTCTTTTTCTCCTTATCCAATATGCAACCTTTTCGATCAGATCAAGAGATATTACTTCTGATAAGTTAGATTTATCTCCTTTACGTGCATCTCACATGTTTGTGTTGATCATGACTGTGCTTCACAAAATGGACCTGGTCCATGTCTAAGTTCTTTTGTCATTCTTCAAAACTTCACCTGTATTTGGGACAACAAATTCCCCCTTTTTGATGATGATAAACCCTGTGCTTTTTACTTACTTGGATCCTGTAAGAACTCAGCTTAACCATCAATACAAAGTTTAGAAAATTCACTTATCATCAAGGACCAAGTTAATTAGGTTATAAATATCACTTATTCAGAATATGTAAAGCACAATATCTCTTTCCTCTTTTGGCATCATCGAAAAGTTGCATACAAAGTGTGAGTCCCAAATTGTAATAAGTACTCATGGCCTCTGGGGCAACTGCAAGTGCAATCATGGATTAATCATCAGTAATCGAGCAAACATATTTAAACTATCAAGGAAATATTAACATTTAACAAGAGCAAAAATAGTAGATATCATTGATAGAAGATATGTTGCTATCACAATCCAACACAAAAAGCAAAAATATTCAAAAAATGAGCAAAAAGAAAGAAAAATCCCTAATCCGGGTCACTGAAGGTACTAGACAGGTTCAGGAGATAAAGGCTAGAATTCCTAAGGCTTGGGAGAGCTAGAGGGTTGGTTTTGGGCTTGGATAAGATTCAGCATATTTTGAAGAATTCCATCATTCTTCTCCTTTTCCTTGGTGAGCTTAGTTCTGAGAGCATCCCTCTCATATTCCACCTCTGTCACACGAGCCTTTAGCCTAGCTATCTCAACATCCTTGGCTTCACTTTTCTGAACAAGAGCCCTGACTTCACTGTTGATAGGAGTCTTCTTGGATGAACCAGGTTCATTTGGGATGACATCGACTAACTAGTCACAAGCAAGCAGAGTATTAATACCAAAGTAATCCTTGCTTTTAGCCATTTCCTATTTCTTCAGAGGCACATTGCACCTATCTAGAACTGTAGTCAAAATAAAGCCATAGGGGGTAGCATGAGCTTTGGAGCCATTGATAACCCTGTTCAGTAGCTTGATGATGAATGCAGGCCAATTGATTTGCCTTACACTTTCAAGGCACTCCATCAGAACTAAGTCCATATAATTTGCAATATGTCTTATCTCCTGCCTGGGCAGGAGGCACTTGTTGACAAACTCAAAAATGACTTTGTGTTGTGGCTTCATTTCACTCTTGTGCACCAACTTGGCCCCATTCACTTCTTCATCACAAAATCTCCTAATGATTGTAAGGGCAGATGGAAGGGAATCCAGACTTGGCCATCTCTGTCTGGTGTAATCATCATATCCCTCAGTAGGTATATCTAGAATCTCTCCTAGTTTCTCTGCATCAAATGTCACTTGAACTCATTTGACTTTGCTTGTAACTCTGCCATCTTTGACTTCAGCATTTGCATTAAATTCAATGATTTCATTTCTGGCCAATCTCCCATCCATCTAAAGGTCCATGTCCTGCCAGCCCTGAGCAGTCAGTGTGTCAACTAAACGAACCATCCCTGGTTCTACCAAATATTTTAGCAATCTTCCCTTCAAAATTTTTCTTTTGCCAAACATGGCAAACTTGTCTTGTTCACCATCAGTCTCATTTTCTTCTTCACCACTCCATTCCTCATCTTCAGAAACTCTAACTTGTTTACTTCTCACTGCAGACCTTGTCCTCTTGGCCAATGAAGGTTCAGCAGCTTCAGACACAGAGAAAGACTTCTTGGAAGAAGTCTTGGGCTTTTTGGGCTTGGGGGTCTGAACCTCCACTGTTGTAACTTTCTCCTGATGGACATGTTCCATCTCCTCAATATCAATAGCTTCTAAGGACTCTGCAACCTTACCCTTTCCTTTAGCCATCCTTTTCTTTTTACTTTCAGCCAGAGCCTTTTGTAGATCACTCTCACTCTGTTTCCCCTGCTTCTTGTGGCTCTTCCGTTGGGCAAGGAAGTTTTAGTAGTTGTTGGGGATTGTCACACCTCCTTTTTACCTACACCCGGAAGGGCATAAGGGAGTTTTTCCAATTAAAGGACAATCAAAATGGGATTTATTATTAAAGATTTAGAGTCGCCACTTGGGAGATTTATGGTGTCCCAAGTCACCGGTTGAATCCCGAATCGAGGAAAAGATTGACTCTGTATTACAGTCCGCGAACCAGAAATCTGAGTAAGGAATTCTGTTAACCCGGGAGAAGGTGTTAGGCATTCCCGAGTTCCGTGGTTCTAGCACGGTCGCTCAACTGTTATATTTGGCTTAAATTATCTGATTTTAACAATTATGAACCTATGTGCAAATTTTAACCTTAACCGCTTTTATTCATTTTTAAAGAAAATTGCAACGTCATTAAAACAAGTCTTGAACCACGTCACATAAATGCACCCGTGGTTTTTGGACATACTTTAACATCGTTGGGATTTGGATTTGGGTCACATAAATGCGCACCCGAGTTTAGGGAGGTAATGTTATTAAAATACGTGCCTAAAGAGACTAACGCGTTATTATTTTGGGGAAGACCGTGAAATTCGCTAAACGGCCCGTCCCGAAATCTAAGTATTTTAATATATACAATTATCGAGGGCCCCGCAATTTATGTGTTTTGTTTAGCGAGGCTCATTCCGTTTTATTATTTTAAAGTGCAAACCTAGAGCAATCTATAGTTTTCTACTTAATTTGTCTCTAAAATAAAAGAAAGGCCCTAATTAATTTGTTACTGGACTGATACAAACTAAGTAATATTTTTGCACCAACATCCGACCATTGGGCTCCGATGTGAGCCCAGCAGAGGGAATTTAAAACCAAATATACACCATAAAATCGGCCAAAACAGACCTTGGCCCAGGCCTAAATGAGAAAGGGGCCAAAACTGGCCTGGGCCGTGCATCAATTATCCTGAGGCTCAAACGTTTAGGGACTAGCCTGTTAAACCCTGTCTTTTACACTAAATGGAATTTCAATTTAATTAAGAACACAAATCTGATGAATCTACTACTAAAATTAACTAGCCAGTAAAATAAATTCAATGCAACATTAAACATGAGTTGGAAAGCAACTGATTTCAGATTTCATGACTCACGTAAACTGCCTATGATCACAATTTCAAACGTGGTGCATGCTAGTTCAAATTTCAAATTCCATACTATGACTCATTTTTATTAAAATGCTGACTCATGAACTTTGATTAAACACTAACGTGACCACATATGAGAATTGAAACTCGAGAATTAAGGATGTTGGATGAAAATAGATTGCCTAAATTAACCTTACGAATTACATATCTCATATGTACTTTTAACTTTCTGATTTCGAACCCACACACAACCACTCAAACTCAGAATTATAGATTAACTCACATCATCACTACTAAATATAAAGCTCCCATGATTAGAAGAAGTATCACACTACTTTAACAGTCTACAGCCTAATTAATCACAGCTTGAAAATACTATTTATACAGATCTAGGAAAACCGGAAATTAACTAAACTAATAGAAACTATTCTGTTAGTCCAGCATGGAATTATTACAATGAATACTCAACTAAACTCATATGCATTTCTAAATATCTAACACACACTTAACGGTTCAAATGCACAAACTTATAATTAACAGTCCATCAGTACGGTTATTACAGTATAATGAAAGCAGTAAATCAACAATAGGCCTCCACTTCAACAACAATAGGCCTCCACTTCATTCATTTTCAACTGGATATTTTCATACATCCAGTTTCAGGACATGTACCTGGTATGTAGAACAGAAAAATGGGGTAAGCAATCAGCAACAGCAAACAGCAAAATACAGCAGCAGAAAGCCCAACACAGTAGCTTCAACACCTCAATCCAGAAATCCCAACAACACGAAGAAAACCAGTAAAAATGGAGAAGAAAAATAGTCCGAAAATCTCTCTTTGTTTTCTCTTTCTAGATTTGAACTCTCTCTGGTGTTCTTCCGCTCTCAATATTTCAGAAAATTTGGTTCTATCTTTTTTTACTCTCTCCAAAATGAATTCTGCCCCTGTATATCCAGTGTATCCAGAGTGTATATCGAGTGTATACCGCTCTCTTCTCCCCCTTGAATCTGATTTTCAGCTCCCTTAAATGGGCATTCAATTAGTGCATTTTCCACTACCAATTTAACTTTTCATTTCTTTAATCATACACTTAATTGTCCACTCAATTAGTGCTTTTAGTTAATTTGATAATGCAAATACTACCCTACCACTATTAGGAGCTTCTCAATTAGTAATCACTTGCATAAAATTATATTAATTAGTGGATTATATACACATTCAACCAAATTATTGAACTAATCCCAGTTATTCTGCCTAAGTGATTAAATGAGATACCATTTCAAAGTTTTCTGATATCCTAATTATTAATTAATTCCAAAAACTGTAAAATCAAATCTTAAATGTCAATGCTATATTTTTGTATTTTTAATGCATTAATAAAATTAAACATGCCCACAAATATATGCAAACAATCAGAAAAATCACGCAATAATTCCTAAAAATAACAAATAATCAAGGCCAAAACCTAATTTTGGGAATTATTTTGGAGTAATTCGTATGAGGCAAAAATCACGTGCTCACAGCTGCCCCTCTTTGTCCGGAAACACGAAGAGTTTTCGTGCAAAGATAAAGTGAGCGGATACGAGCGATTTTTGCCTGTTTGAACACTCTGTGGGAAGTATTTTTTGAAAGATTTGACCGAACCTCTGGTTCAAAGGTTTTCTACATATCCTTGGCTATAAAGGAATCAGGTCAATGTAGTTCGGGAAGTTTTGGAACATTTTCTTATACAACCCCACAAATAGCAGGTACAGACAAATCAACCAGTGGGTAAATGATCAACTACTCCTTTCCCTTTCCCCCTCTCATCACCACATCTACCCTCTCTCTCTTTTTCTTTTTCAGATTTCTTTTTACCTCCACTCCTTCTTAATTCAGGTAATTCCACATCCCTGATAGGCCCAACCAAAACAAACCTATTTTCTAAATTCTCAGTCAAAGAAGAACTTACCTTAGAAGGGGATTCTTGAGCCTTCTCAGAGTCAGAAGACCCAGGTCCTTCCCCCTAACAGATTTGTACGACTCAGAATCAGAGTTAGAATCAGAGTCTTGAGCCTGACTTGCCTTTAATTGCTCATTCAATTTCTTTGAGAGAGCACTAGATGCCACCGTTTTACGAGCAAGCATTTTTACTCTTCTTAGCCTGGATTTGGGAGATGTGCTAGGTGAAGGAAGGTTAGATGAATCAGAGGGAGTGTGTTGTGGAGGAGTTCCAGGGTTGTCTTATAGGTTTGTCATTGTAGATGATTTCTTGAGAGAATTGGTGAGTTAAAGCTTTGGAGAAAAAAGCAATTGGGTGTAAAACAATTGGGTGTTTTACGTGAAAAACACCTGGCTCAAAAGGTAAAAAAACCATGATCTACTACTCAGTAGGATTTTCCCAAACTTCCACTAAAATCACTGAGCCAAAAACTGCATTTACAAAATCTCTTTTGTAAACCTAAGATTAACTCTAATCTCGTTGTTGCACACAGCCTCAACTGTTGCGACAACTTCAAGTTAACTCTAACTTGAACACTCTAGGTACCTAAATACAATTGCTTCTATAAAAGCTGAAAGATACAATTTAAAATCACATACTACAGTTGAACTAGAATAAAAGATAGACACTTGGAACTGGTTCTTCTATCTTGTGCAAGTAGCTTCAGGATTGCACGCTTGAATCACACATAAATTGCTTGCAAAATCGCCTTGCTCTTTCTCTCAATTTAAGTTTAACTTCTGCTTATGTGCATTACCTGTAAAAGAGAACAACACTGATATTTAATGGGTTAGTAATTAGAGATTGACTGGGATTCAAATGCTACTCTTAAGAAGAGTTCTAGTTGATCTCATACTCTAACACTATATTCTTCCTAAACCGTGTTTTCTTCGTGTAAGGAGTCTTTTTCTCCTTATCCAATATGCAACCTTTTCGATCAGATCAGGAGATATTACTTCTGATAAGTTAGATTTATCTCCTTCACGTGCATCTCACATGTTTGGGTTGATCATGACTGTGCTTCACAAGATGGACCTGGTCCATGTCTGAGTTCTTTTATCAGTCTTCAAAACTTCACCTATACTTGGGCCAACATTTTTGAAAATAGTTTTAAAATATACTATGTTATACTATTTGGCTATCTGAATCCATATCATTATACTATAATTAAGAAATACCCATAAATTTGAAGGACTGCCACATGGCTTCACCAAATTCAAATAACCCAACTCCTTTTCTATGGTTCGATTAATTTAAACTCGGAACCCGATCAAAATGCTCGAAACTTAAAACACATCTAAACCTAAAAAGAGATCCAATACCCTTTCATTTATGAATTAAAGTAAAAATCTGGCTTTTTTAGAACATTAATTTTTAGTATTTTTTGGTTTATATGTATTTAAGTTAGGGGTGTTTGGATCAGGTTCTGGGTTTAAATTAAGCGAATCGCGTAATAGAAAAAGTGTTGGGTTATTTGAATTTGGGGAACTAGGAAGTCGCGTGACATTACGTCAAATTGAGGGATATTTTTGAATCATAAAAAATCAGTGGGAATTCAGATAGTCAAATAGTATAATAGAGAGTATTTTTAAACTATTTTTGAAAATATAGAAAAAGATAAATTTTGAAAATTTTAAAAAATTCTAATAAGATATTTTTCAAAATTCACTCAGATCACTCACAAAAAATAAAAAAAAAAATCAAAATTATATTTATATCCAAACACAAACTCTAATTTTCAAATAACATTTCCACTTTAATTTATTATTTTTTGGCCACTTTTTTCCCGGAATTTACAATTCTTATGCCAAACGCCCACTTATTCTCTTTTTTCCTTGTTCCCTTTTCTTTTGTTTCTCTTTTATACTAACTATAGTAAGCTCAAGTTTTAAACCCCTACAGCACAAACCTCAGAAAGGAGAAAGGAAAGAAGGGGGAAAACGATGGCTCATCATTTGCCAGCCTTAAACCCTCCCAGAACCCTAAACACTAACCTTCACTCTATCAGCAAACCAATCTTCTCATTCTCACAAACAGCATCTCGAAAAATTTCGAAATTGAAGAAATACCCATCAATCACTTCATCCACTATGTCAAGCCAGCAGCAAAACCCACTGCCCCATATAGCATTAACCAACAATGAGCACAAGGAAGAAGTCATGAACGCTATCAAAAGTTCAATATCTAATTGCCTCTCCGAAACCCATCTTGATTTAACTGTATCTGCACTCCGGTCCAAAATCAGAGGCAAGGTAATAAATATTAGTACTTGTATTTTTCTCTTTTAGTTAGCAGAATGTAACAGATAAATATGTAGGGTGCTGGAACTTTTTCCAAAAGTTTAAACGCATAGTTTTGATAAAGGGATTTTATTTCCTTGATAGAAAGTTGACAACTTTATCCCAAATTTATATGCGAAGTTTTGAAATAATGTGTTTTATTCACGAATGTATATATGACAAATTGCATGTGTATATGACCGTCATAGATATATATATGATGGAGGGGATTATCTATTAGTGTTTCTATTTACTATTTTTCTCTGTTAGCTAGCAGAGTGTGACAGATAAGTATGTGGGATGCTGGAACATTGTCCCGAAGTGTAAATGCATAGTTTTGCTAAAAGGGATTTTATTTTCTTGTTGGAAAGTTGACAACTTTATCAAAAAATTTATGTTCATAGTAGTGAATTATGATTCTTTTTTTTGCACATATGACAAATTTCATGTGCTTTGAAGGTTAGAGATATATATGATGGAGGGGATTACCTTGTAATGGTGACAACAGATAGGCAAAGCGCATTTGACAGAATTCTTGCTTCCATCCCCTTCAAAGGCCAGGTAATATTTTTATTATTCCTGTTACAAGGTAGCTTATGTGAAGAATGTATTGATATTATGCAATTAGTAATAAGTATAATATGATCACTATCTTCAATCTTTAACGTAGTTACACTCTGGGTACGCAGGTCCTTAATGAGACAAGTTTATGGTGGTTTAATAAAACTCAACATATTACTCCTAATGCAGTGGTATCAGTGCCTGATCGGAATGTAACTATTGCGAGGAAGTGTTCGGTTTTCCCTGTTGAGTTTGTTGGTGAGTTTCTACCATATAGTGGTATTATCTGCAAAATTGATTCACTGTTCGACCAAAATATAATGAGCTTTATGTGTGGTTAGGTTCCTCACTACATGTATAGTAGTGAGGCAATTGTTGAAGTCAGCCAAATTGTCAGTTTGTGTTATATTTTCTGGACCTGCATGTTTAGAAACAATGGAAGTTAACTCTCTTTGTTATTCTCAATCTGGGCACTTCTTGCTCTATGGTGCTTATATGCTTAGTGGCAAAATTTTCCTTTAATGGCTTTACAAGCTTAGCATGGTTTACCGAACTCCCACCTCCACCCCACCCCTACCAGGGGAGGATGTAGAGGTTAAGGTATGGGTTCAAATAGCTTTTGCTCAAACTTTGTATATGTTAGAAAATTTACTAAATAAGTACAATTAATTGATTTCGGACCCATCAAATCAAATGTTGTGTTAGAATTCCATACTCGAACCTATAAAGTTCAAATCCTGAATTTGCCTCTGATCCACACCTCCCAATGAAGGAAAAAAGAGGTAAAACAAAAGAACAAATTTGACATAGTTTAAAGAACATAATAGTTGGACTATCATATGATTTCTCACTGTGAGGAAAATGCTGAAGGGCTAGCTACGTGTTTGAATCTCGCTCTGGCACACATATGAGCCACTACTATAGTTATCCTACTCAGCATTTCCTTTCTCTTCTTTGGGAGGAAGGGTGCTAATTGAAGGTAAGTCTTTGCAATTTGTGCAATTGAAATTCTTTTAGATGTCAATTTGAAGCATCCTTAGTGCTAGTAAGGGACCTAATCAATGGTGAGTCTTTGTAATTGTATATATATATGTATAGTCGCACATTGGAATAGGAGTAATATGTATAGTTGTAAATAAGACTTCTTGTATTATATTGTAAATATACATCAGTAATATTTTTTTCCCGTGCTACTTCTTAGTAATTAATGCCATTGAAATTCTTTTAGATGTCATTTTAAATATGTAAGCTCAAAACCTCCTAATAAGCATCTGACTTTTATGCTTCCATTTGTTTTGACAAGTATGCTTTCAAGTTTTCAACTGTGTCTTTTAGTGGAATTAAAAATAAATGATAGCTTCTCAAAGCTTTTTGTATTAGGTTACTATCTACTTCTCATGTTAGTTTATGTTTGTTGGTGACTGTCTTGTTATTGTACATCAACAAAGCCGTGACTTCAGGTATTAACATTATCTTCTTTTTCTAGTAAGAGGGTATGTTACTGGAAGCACTGATACATCACTCTGGACAGTCTACAATAAAGGGGTTCGGAATTATTGCGGCAACAGCCTTCCAGATGGTGTGGTTTGTATAATGCATGAATGCCACCATTTTCATTTAGCTTTTTGTCCTCTTCTTTTTATTTGTTTCCTTGATTTTTGTTCTTCTTATATTTTACAGGCTTGGTGAAAAATCAAAAGCTTCAAGAAAATATACTCACACCGACAACTAAAGCAGCAGATCATGATGTTCCTGTAACACCAGATGAGGTCTGTATTTTCACTCTCCTTTTTTCTTTTACTTCTTACTTCTCTACTAGTCTTTCTTTATTTCTATTTGCTGTTTTATAAAAGAATGAGTTAAATTTCTTAAAATTTGATGAGAATTAGCATAAGATATAATGGATGAAATTATGAAAAAATGACTAGCTGGACATGTTCTTGAAAGATTGTATTTCCATCTTTCTGTTTTACATCTTGGTATTTTGGTGGTGTTTGTCGGAATCTGGTTGGTCGCTTTGATGTTATAGGCAGATTTTCTAGCTTTTTGAGCATTTTCATGCCAAAGCCTGGGGATTTTGATATCTGTCATAA
The DNA here is from genome assembly GCF_000715075.1 of Nicotiana tabacum. Lineage (NCBI taxonomy): Eukaryota > Viridiplantae > Streptophyta > Magnoliopsida > Solanales > Solanaceae > Nicotiana > Nicotiana tabacum. The sequence goes on along the minus strand of NC_134086.1, from coordinate 88,944,805 downwards.
CACAGAATAAATGTTGATTTGGAAGTGAGAATGACACTTTATCTGCAATATATTTGGCTGACAAGCTAAAACTTATAGTAGACAATAGATGATAATACTACTAGATTTTTCTCTTGTAGCACATTTGTTGTCTTTACCAAATTGCTGAACTTTGTTGTAAGCAAAGATGGCTTAAGTGTCCTGAGCAATTTAAACTGCAGATAGTTCAACTCGGGCTTATGACTCAAGCTGATTATGACGAAGTGAGTAGGAAGGCGACGAGCTTATTTGAGTTTGGCCAGGTAATCAGTTTATATTATGTTTATCAATTATTTTACTTGGGATTCTTATCATGCTTCTTTCTCCTATTAATTGTTAATATACCAGTCTCTTTTACTCAAATTCGCTGAACCAACGATGGAATGATCTCACTTCAATATCATCCCTATTCCTTAATTTCAAGTTCATGATGTTTCTTATCAAATGGCTTTAGTTTGTGCTGTGCAATAGGTTAATGATTGTGGAGATCAAAGCTTTTCTTTCTTTTTTCTTCTTAGTTAATTTTCCGCAGTGACGATCTTGGAATTTCGAAGTTCCATTCCGTATGGACAAATAAGTAGCATGCCTCTTTGTTATTATAAAAAATGTGGCATGCCCCATAATCGACATTTATTATTATACATAGATAGTTAAATCAATTCTCATACATTATTTGGTTTGGAACTTTTCACAAGTTTTAATCTATTTTCCATAAGTTTTTATATTTTAATCTATTTTTGGAATATTCTTCTTATTTTTAGAAGTATTGGAACTTAAAAAGTTCGTTGGGCTAAACGTGTCATGATAGGCAAAATACTTGCCCTGCTCCTTAGCCTTCTAAAACACTAATGGTTAGAGTTTCTGATGTATATACTGTCTTAGCTGTAGAATGCAATTAGACAATATTATACCTCACTGTTCAGTTGTCTTCACTAACCTTCACATTGCAGCGTGTAGCATTGGATCATGGTCTGATATTGGTGGACACCAAATATGAATTTGGAAAGGGAGTTGATGGTAAAATTTATTTGATTGATGAGGTAAGCGTAAGTTTCCTAGTTCCTCTTTGACAGTGATACTACTTTTCTCACTTCAAGGCCTGATCATCTGCTTCCTACTTTTAGGTACATACACCTGACTCAAGCAGATATTGGATTGCTCATTCTTACCAGGAACGCTTTCAGAGTGGTCTTGAGCCTGAAAATATCGACAAGGTTTCTTACATGATTGAAACTTAATCATTACGTCTTAGATACATGCTCATGCATTTATCTTAAGTGGATTAGGGAAGTAGAAAACTATAATTATACTTTTACTTTGTTTTTCCCAGTTAGCTTATGATTTCCGAGTATGTTGTCCTTGCAATATGCTGACATTTACTACAATATTTGACTAGGAATTCTTGAGGCTGTGGTTCAAAAATCATTGCAACCCATACGAGGATGAGGTAATCTGTAGGAAATGGGCATTTTATTTCCTCTCGTTTCCTTGGTATTCAGATAACACTCGTATTCGAACTGCACTAATCCAAAAAAATCAATTTTCCTGCTTAGGTCTTACCTGATGCTCCAGAAGAACTTGTCTCTGAATTAGCTTGGCGGTATGGTTCCATGTCTTTTCATGTTATCACTGTAGAGGCAATGCCTCCATTCCTTTTTAGCTAATAGTGCGCTGAAACTTCACTTGGCTGTCATCTACTTGTAGCAAAGCTGCAAAGATGTCTTACAGTTATCATTCTTAATGTTTCAGTTATTAGTGCTGATTTCCACTTTACTAACAGATACATTTTCCTGTTCGAGACGATAACAAATTCAAGATTCGAGATGCCTGGGACAAAGGTAATGCTGAATAGAAAACAATTACTATTATTGTCTGAATACAACAGTTACTGAAGAAAAATTTTATTTTGTGCCTCACACAACTCACACTAGTTGTGTGAGGCCTCTTTTTTGTCTCATAACTTTGTGGTCCCAGAATTTTGTGGATCCAAATGTGTAAGATATGGGTGCACAAATGTGTGAGATAAAAAGATGCCTCACACAACTAATGTCAGTTGTGCGAGGCACACCATAAAATCACTCGTTACTGAAAGTTCTTCATGCAGGAGCCAGTTCATGATCGAATCTCGAGAAATGTTTCACAGGCTTTGTCATCTTTGCAGTAATAGCATCAAATAGGAAACTTCTTGTGCAAGTTTAATGAGGTGGAACCAATATGTTCTGCTCTGACATTTGGGAATAATTTGAAGAACTGTATCTTGCGTATATTTTGAAGGATTGTAATGTCAGCTTGATATCAAGGAAGTTAGTCAATGTTGTATTACTATGTAACGCGCATATGACAAAATTATGCTTCAATCCCAAGTAAGTTGGGGTTCATAAATTTACAATTTTTATCCGCAGCCTGCCTGTTTTATCTGGACTTGGGACAAACAATGTAAGCAAACTCACATATTTGGTCGCTAATTTATTTCTTAACACATTTTTGAGTGATGGTCTCAGCAACTGTATGTTATTGACCTTATTCAGTGGATCTCAGTTACTTGTATAGCTGTTTTGCGTGAAGTGAAGTTAAGCCTGTCCAATCATTAAAGGTAGAAAAAGAGACGAATGGTTGTTAGAAGGTGCTTAAATCAAGGAATCCAACAAAATGGTGGAAATTGGTTTAAATTGCAAAAATATTTGTTTTATGTAGAACTTCTAGAGTTTTAGATTTTAATTATCCTTGAGATATTTTTTTGAGGAATTTTTAGAAATCACTATTGTTTAGTAGCTATTAACTTCCTATAGCTATCATATACATAATTACTTCCTATAACTACTATTTAGTTGTTATGTTAGTGTATTCGCTGTATTTCCGCTGCTGTATTTATGAATACAACAACAAAAAGCGTCTACAAATTAGGGCAGTTCAGCTGTACGTGCATGTATTTACATGTATTCGCGCCATGTATTCATGAATACAGCAGCAAAAAGCGCCTAAAATCAGGGCAGTCTAGTTGTACGCGCATGTATTTACATGTATTCGCGTTGTTGTATTCATGAATACAATAGTAAAAAGCGCCTAATGTTAGGGTAGTTCAGCTGCACGCGCGCCATGTATTCATGAATACCGCATCAAAAAATGCCTAAAATCAGGGCAGTTCAGCTGTACGCGCATGTATTCACATGTATTCGTGTTGCTGTATTCATGAATACAACAGTAAAAAGCACCTAAAATCAGGGCAGTCCAGTTGTACGCGCATGTATTCACATGTATTCGCGCTGCTGTATTCATGAATACAACAGTAAAAAGTACCTAAAATCAGGGCAGTCCAGCTGTCTAAGAGAGGAAAAAACAAATAGCATATTTCATGCCTCAATGGTAGCATATACCATAAATACTTATTTTGCTATAAAATATAAAGGAAGCTATAGAAAATTATATTTTAAAATAATTTTGATTTATATACCTTTGCTATAGGAGGTAAAATTTCCTATTTCTTTTTCTAATTATCCTTGAGATTTGAGTTACGGACAGTAGTATTTCTCCAGGTGTCACCTTTTGACTTGTAATTGCTTCCAGAAAATGCTTCAAGATAGTATAACTTTATGATATTTTTGAAATGCAAACACTATTGTATTTTCTTGGACATCCCGAAGATAAAAATAAGGAGAATGTTATAAATATATTATATTATGGATATTCATTTAGTACTCCGTTGTAAATAATTTTTCTGAAGAAGCTTATCCATATGGGACTCCATCGTAAATATATTTATCTATTTAATACTCTATTGGAAATAAGCTTCCTGAAGAAGCTTATCACTTTGGTACCCGATTATGGATAAATATTATCCTAGGTAGAAGATTATCCATACCGGGTATAATAAGTTTATCCATTCAGTACTCCGTTATGGATAAACATTGCTCTCAGTAGAAGATTATCCATATCTGGTATAGTAGCAACTTACACAGCAACTTGCAGTAGCAGCTTACACAGCAGCTTGCGTAGCAGCTTACACGGCAGCTTGTAATAGCAGCTTACACAGCAGCTTGTAGTAGCAGCTTACACAACAGCTTCCTTTCTTCTATAAATAGAAGAGATTTCAGTTCATTATGTACATCAGTTTGAATTCGAATAATATATCAGTTTCTCTCTATACTTGTCTTTACTTTATAGTCTTTATTTTATAACACGTTATCAACACGAGACTCTGCCATATCGAGCACTTACTTTGAATTTAGTTTTTCTATTTCAGGATAAGAAGTAATTCAAAGTCACAATACTGAGGAAACTAATAGATGGTGTCCAACATAGAAAATCTGGAAGAAAAGCAAGCCTCTACATCGTTGGAGAAATCAAAGGCTTAGCTTGTGTATTTTCAACTATTATGATTGTTCGATGCCGAAGCATCTATTGCTTGGAGGTATCATGTATTATTTGTTTAATTACTTACTTATCTTAGCTATTAAAAGTATTCTAAAGAGCAAACGTGTATAACATGTAAGCGAGAAATATTGCATCAGTAGATGCATATAGCTAACAATTGAAAGGGATTTGTCACCTCCAAAAGGTGATTTTTCTTAAATCCATCCAATCTTCCTATTATCACTAAGAGTGATAAATATTTTGGGAGGCACCAAATTTGCTCCTGCCGAGCATCGCTTGAACTCTAGTAGAGTTCATGAGAAACGTAAGATCACTAGAAGTGATTATATATTTTATATAGTATTGTAACTAAATTGGTTAACCACCTGAAGTGGTATATTACTTATGACCATCAGAAATGATAATTTAGGCTTTCTATGGTTACAATTAAAGATAAGCTCATAAATATTCTCTATATTACGTTCGCCTCAATTTGCTCCTGAAGTAGTAAATATTTCAAAAGAGGTTGAAACATCACAATTTGATGTGATTAATGCGCGTTTAGATAATTATGTTCGATTTCCTGAAGGATGAGAATTTTTTATAAATATTAACCATTCCCTGAAGTGAATGTGACAATATTAATAAAGTCGTAAATATGAGCGCGCTATTGATGTAAATATATTACGATTCACCTCCAGAAGAGGTAATATGATTGGGAGAATATATACTCAATTTTTTTCGTATTTTAAATTTGCTCCTGAAGAAGTAACACAATTGAAATTTTCTCCTGAATCAGGATAATATTATGAAACTATGTCTTTCTGTGCTTAAATAAAATAATAAGCTATTCAAAATTATTTCTGAAGCACATTTTCATTCCCTGAAGTGAATGAAGAAACAACACAACTCACCTCCTGAAGAGGTAGAATAACAAAGGATATAAATCTTATTTTTGTGGCATAAAGACTATTGTCGCACGTACCCGTTGTACGTAAAATATCTTGGATAATTTTATTAAATATTATTCCAAAGCAAAAGTATTCTTGTAGAATGCTTTCTACTACAACCACACTAATATGTTATGGTTAGTTATCGAGTTCCCCGAAGAAAATAACAACACATGTGTCACACCTCCTTTTTCCCCCGCGCCCACAAGGGCGTAAATGAGTTTTTCCAATTAAAGGACAATCGAAACGAGATTTATTTATTAAATTCAGAGTCGCCACTTGGGAGATTTGTGGTGTCCCAAGTCACTGATTTAATCCCGAATCGAGGAAAAGCAGTATAAGTTTATACTATGTGTTAGGACCACCAGAGGCGAAAATATATTTTGTATTTTTCCTTTAATAAAATGAAAACAAACATGCACAGGTAAATACAGATAATTAACAACATGCCACGAAAAACTCTCAACATTTCGTATAAAGGAAAAAATTATTTTATCTTGATTTCTTTTGGAGTATTTCTTGTGGAGCAAAAATCACGTGCTCACAACGTGTATCTTTCCCTGAAGGATGTAATGACTATATGGTTACCACTTTGATATAAAATATTCAGATGTTAATGGCGCTTCTCCCTGAATGAGATAGTTGTCACAAAGTTAGTGATAGAAATACTGAAATTCTTAATTTCTAACATTCATAAATTTAGAATTGTCTTTATAATATTCATTTGATTATGATTTTCTCTCATAATACCAGAAGTGTCTGAGTAATATTTGATAGTACAAAATATATTAACAACTCCTGAAGAGCTAATTGTTTGTCTAGAAGACATATGACACCAGTAGTATCTGATAAATATTAGATTATGGATAATGAATGAAGGCTCTTGAAGAGCTTATATACAAACATGTCATTCATATTATATGATTATGGTCAAAACATATGTTGTAGTAAACTTGAAGTTTACTAATATAGAGGACTATCATATTGAGATTACATATGACTGAAAGATTGAAAATCTTCATGTTTCCACAATCATAGGGGGTAAAATAATATGTATGTGAGAAGTTACTCGCCTTATTCTTTAATTTGTACTACATCATGTATCATAGTAAACTAGAAGTTTACTAATGCAAAAGTTCATGCCATAGTAAACTAGAAGTTTACTAAGAGATAGCACATGTCATGAAAAACTTGAAGTTTTCATTTGCCATTTTTAAATGAGCTATTTGACAATTCTGATAAGCATATACTGAAGAACCAGAAGATTCTTCAAGAATTCTCTTGTGCTGCTTGTTCTCATAATAAATTAGTTATACCGGCTAAAGTTGGGACTAAGATCCCTGAATTCTGGAATATATAAAAGGTGAATATGGGTCCGTTCACCTATCATGTGAACCACTTATAGGTGCATATATGAGATGGTTACATGTGTAATTATTGTCAACCTGCAGTTTGACATTTGGAATTGCTTTTCTCGATTAAGAGCATAATTTTCAGATTATGAAATCAAGACAGTTCATCTTGATAATGCTGGTTTATATCCAAGCTGGTTTAGCATTGAATACCTCCTATTAATGGCTAAACCATTGCTTATGAGAACAAAGCTTCATGTGTTGGTCTAAGATTTTCTAAATTGCATATAGCAGCACTTGTATGCATCAGATCAACAATATATGATAAGTCCTCCCTTCACAATTGGTTTAGGATCAGAAACCAAATATTTTTACTATCTTTTGTTGTGTGGTATATGATTAATTTCTCTACCATAATACACAAAGATATGTTTCCCAAAGATGATTGGGGATATATGTTAGTTTTTCTAACATTTGGGGGATGGAATAAACAGTTGAAAAATATGCTATATGAATCGAATTATCATGATCCTCACTTAGAAGATAATTCAAGTCGAATGCTAGAAGCATTTGCTGATCCAAAATTAAATATCATATTTCAGCTGCAAATGCTCCTATTAAAATTAAAGTCCCTGAAGGATAGAGTTTACTGTACGCATGAAGCGTGGTAGACCAATCGGTTCCAAAGGTAACAATCCTTGAAAAATAGTAGGAGCTAATGATCAAAATGAGGAGGAAATAAGCTCTAGAAGAGCCCACGACATAACATTTCATGAAACTCCCGAAAAAGTTCAGGTACCTGAAAATAAAGAAAGTGATGAGATCTCTACAAGTTATGTCGCTTCGGAACTGACACAAAATGATTGTCGACGATATATTTAATACAATATAGTGCACAATATTGTAAAAGATTGTGAGGATCGGACTAGCAGTCCAGACACTTGAAGATGTCATACCATTTAGATACAAGTCCTTAACCTATATGACTTATTTGGCTAAATCTATATGAAGATCCTTGAAGGATTGAAAATGCCCGAAACATATAATTCAAAGTCTTGAGAAATGTACTCGATCAAATTATAAAGATCTTTGTACGGTTTAAAGCAATCTGTGCGCGTGTGGTATAATCGCCTCAGTAAATATTTGCTGAAAGAAAGTTACATAAATTATGTTATTTGTCCATGTATTTTTATAAAGAAAATGTCATCAAAATTTGTTACACTTGCTATTTATGTTGGTGACATAAATCTTATTGGAACTCCGGAAGAGCTCCAAGAGGGTCTTAAAAATACTTTTACATGGACAAAGTGTACCCATTAAGTACACCAATGAATATTCAATCACTTGAAGTGAATAAGGATCCGTTCCAACCTCTAGAAGAGGATGAGGAGCTCCTTGGTCCTGAAATACTCTATCTCGGTGTAGATGGTGCACTTATTTATCTTGCTAATGCTAACAAAAGTGGTGCAGATCGTATTGGTAATGCAGATGCAGGTTATTTATCCGATACCCATAAAGCTCGATTTCAAACCGGCAAGCAGGGAGTGCATATGATTGAGATCAGTGATTCATTCGAGAAACATGTGGGTTGGAATGTGATAAAAGACCCACAATATTATACTGAAACAATGTTTCATGCATAGCACTATTAAAAGGAGGATTTATAAAAGGAGATAGAACGAAGAACATTTCACCAGAATTATTCTACACACACGATTTTCAGAAAAGTGGTGACATTGATGTGCAACAAATCCGTTCAAGTGATAATCCAACAGATTTATTCACTAAATCTTTGCCAACTTCAACTTTTGAGAAGATGGTATACAAGATTGGAATGTGGAGACTCAAATATTTGAAACAAGGTTTTCATCAGGGGGAGTAAAATACGCGATGCAATCTTTTTCCCTTACTAAGGTTTTTTCCCATGGGGTTTTCCTTATAAGGTTTTTAATGAGGCACCTAGCAATGCGTATTACTAAATATGTGTACTCTTTTTCCTTCACTAGGATTTTTTCCCACGTGGTTTTTCCTAGTAAGGTTTTAATGAGACACATTATCTTTTAATGAACATCCAAGGGGGAGTGTTATAAATATATTATATTATGGATATTCATTTAGTACTCCGTTGTAAATAATCTTCCTGAAAAAGCTTATCCATATGGGACTCCACCGTAAATATGTTTATCTATTTAGTACTCTATTGGAAATAAGCTTCCTGAAGAAACTTATCACTTCGGTACCCGGTTATGGATAAACATTACCCTAGGTAGAAGATTATCCATACCGGGTATAATAAGCTTATCCATTCAGTACTCCGTTATAGATAAACATTGCTCTCAGTAGAAGATTATCCATATCTGGTATCGTAGCAGCTTACACAGCAGCTTGCAGTAGCAGCTTACACAACGGCTTCCTTTCTTCTATAAATAAAAGAGATTTCAGTTCATTATGTACATCAGTTTGAATTCGAATAATATATCAGTTTCTCTCTATACTTGTCTTTACTTTATAGTCTTTATTTTATAACAGAGAACAATAACTTGTGCCAGATGTAATAATCACAAAACTATACATGATTATGATAACCGAAATTATCATATTCCGATAAGATTAATAAAGGCCAAGGAAAGTTACCTTAATATTAAAAGTCAAAGAACCAATCATGTTGCTGGTATACCTTGACCCGGCAGCAATAAAAATGTATAATTATCAAGATCACTTCACTATTTCACACATTTGGCAGCAGCCTTGGCCCCTTTTGAGGTTGCATAGCAAGAATTGTACCTCTATAATAACAAGAATCAGCAAAAAAGACTTGTAGAGAGTTCAGTAGCCTCTGTGAAAGCAAGAATCAGCAAATGGAGGGTGAGGGAGTGAAATTGCTTGGACACTGGGCAAGCCCTTTTGCTCTAAGGGTTCATTGGGCTCTGAAACTTAAAGGCGTTGAATATGACTACCAAGAAGAAGATCTCCCAAACAAAAGTCCTTTGCTCTTGCAGTATAATCCAGTGCATAAAAAGATTCCAGTTCTGGTTCATAATGGGAAACCTATTGCAGAATCATCAGTCATACTTGAATACATCGACGAGACTTGGAAGAAAAATCCCCTCCTCCCTGAAGATCCTTATGAAAGAGCTAAAGCGCGATTCTGGGCAAAATTTATTGATGACAAGGTAGGTAATAACTGATGTTCAGATATGAAAGAATGGATTCTTGTCACTAGTTTATCATCTTGCAGCAAATCACTCACTGAAAATTTTATGCTCTTTCCTTCTTTCCAGTGTGTGCCAGGAATCTTTCGTACTTTCTCCAAGGTCGGAGAGGAGCAGCAGAAGATAGCAAAAGAAGCTCGCGAGAACTTGAAACTTTTAGAGGGCGAACTAGACAAGAAACGCGTTTTTGGAGATTCGAGGATAGGGTTCATTGATGTTGCATCTGCTTGGATCATATGCTGGGCTCAGATTGTTGAGGAGATTGTTGATATCAAACTTATTGATGCAGAGGAAATGCCTTCACTCGTTGCATGGTTTGAAAATGTCCTCGAAGCTGCTCCTGTTCTGAAAGAGTGTACACCACCCAAAGACAAATTGTTAGAGCATAACAAAGGATTTCACAAGATGTTGGTTGCTTCAGCGTCACCTTGAATTCCAAAATCTGTTCCCATGGTGGAAGATGTTACTACATATGATTGTATGATATGTAATCTTTTAGATGAGTTTGTATGACATGTAAGATTTTGCCATCAAATATAATTTTGTAGGGAAATAAGGGTATAAGCATCTATGATTATGATATCATAGTCCTTTTCTGTAAAATTAAGGAAACTTCAACTCTTTAAATTGTCTGGGAGCTTTGCACCTTGATAAGGCCAAGTCGCTAATTATCAATATGGCACACAGCATTTGAGTTCCTTATAAGGTACTAGTTCCTTCAACTTTTGGCGAGTAAAAACCAAATTCAATTTTAGTTCGAGGGGAGGTGGATGAAGGGCTGTGAAGTAAAAAGACCCAGCACTGATACATTGATGAAAAGCTACAAAGGACCAGAGACTTTTAACCATAATTTAATCGACCATTAACGAGGAAGCAACCCCCATCCGTTATTAAGGCTATTCAAAAAATTAAACATTCAGCTCGCATCCATAAGTAATCATACACCTATTTGAACAAACAAGTAAGAGAGCCAGTCCGGCAAGACAGATCAGGAAAGATAAAACAAGTCAAAGAACCACAAACATAGAGATATTACAAGTCATAGAACCAGCATATTATTCCAGTCCAAGCATTAAATGATCCATATCATCTTTATCATGATACAATATCATATTAGTTTGGTAGGAATCAGAACATACAGCGATAAAATATTTTAGGAGCCACTTTCTTTGGCTAATTCGCCAGAAAAGCCTCAAAATGAAAGAAATATCATAATAAGGCAACGATGTGTATGAAGTTCACTAGTGCAACAGAAAAAGTCAAAACCATGCTTTTACTAAAGCTTACCCCACTTGAAGCTTTATCATCCTGTCATAACTGACAAAACTAGTATTCCTCACATAAAAGGGAGAGGCTAAACAGAGCCACAAAGGAAACTTGCAAGACCGAATCACGCTAAAAGTGCAAATAATAAGAACTAGATTTCAAAGTTGAAAAGGATTTTGCAGACAATATTTATTGAATCAGAAATATTCAGAGAAGTTGAGGTGTGGACCAAGGAAGCTCAGACGATGCGCAGAGTAAATTAAGAACGATATATTTGACAAAGATGCAACTTAATCTTAAGCCAGAACTATGTGTAAGCAGTAAAATCATCTATCATGATAAAGGCTTTGAGAGTTTATTGATTTTTCAAACTTAAAAGGTCATTGATGGTTGTTTTGCATTCTGTAAGATTTCCAGATATCATTTGTAGAATTTTATACGCGAATATCAAATGCCCAAATATTCAAATATCATAAAAGCAACAATAGTTAGTAGAATAAATCTACACTCTGGCTAGACAATAGAAAATGCAGAAGCCATAAATTTTTACAGATTTTTTTTGATAAGTTTTACAGAGTTACCGATAAAGCAACTTCCAAGTGAAAAGGGAATCATGAAAAAAGAAAGTAGCTTAAGCAAACAAAAACTTACCTGTCGCTGCATGATGCACTCTCAATCAATCACATCCACTGTGCTTTTCATATTTTAAGCACAAACTCAAACTTTGCACCAAGCGACAAACAAAAAATACTCCCTCCGTCCCAATTTAAGTGACGGTGTTTGACTGGGCACGAAGTTTAAGTCCCAATTTAAGTGACGGTGTTTGACTGGGCACGAAGTTTAAGTAATAAAGGAAGACTTTTGAAACTTGCGGTCTAAAATAAACCATAGAAATTTGTATGGCTAGAAATCATCTCACTAAAGGTAAAAAGGAAAATTTGAAGTTGATTTGTTACTAAATATAGAAACGTGTCATTCTTTTTGGGACTTACTAAAAAGAAAGGAGTGTCACAAAAATTGGGAATAGTAACAAGTTCTCTTACAACGCAACGTAGTAACCTATCTTTTGCCAGGTCTAACAGTCAACTTTTAAAGAACAATTAAAGTACCACTATGGGTTTTCAGTTCTCACAAAGTAGATATAACTGCGACCTTCAGACTCAATGCAAAATGCCTGAACATATGACAGAGGTCTCATCATCCACGTCAATTCCATCCTTCTGCATCATATCAAGGATGTCCTGTGGACTTTCTTCTCTTGAGGTTTGCATTCTAAGCAATGACTTGTACACTTGCAAATTAGCAAGACGAAAATGTCTAAGAGTCTTAAGAAACTCCATAGCATTCTCAAAATTTCTAGTTTCTTCGAAATATTCTGCAATGGCGACAACACTACTTGGTGAAGGCCTCCAATCATAATGTTTTAGAGCAGCAAGACCACTTTTCAAGGCATCAATAGCTTTATCCATTTGTTGACTTCTTATCCAGCCCTCCACCAGTATCTCCCAGGTTTTAGAATTTGGACGTCCACCTTTCTCCAACGTGCGATAATGTAATGATTCAGCTTTTTCCACTGATCCATTTCTCATGTATCCACCGAGAAGTATGTTGGAGACCCTAATGTCATATGTCCTGCATTGAGACTCCCATTCTGCAAAAATTCTCTCGGCTTCTCTCATGTCGCCAAGCTTCACCAAAGATGACAAAATACACATGTAATTAGCACAAGTCATCTGAGAATTTACTGCATTAGAAGCTTCCCAGACCCGAAGTACTCCATCTTTGTTATTCAAGGAAGCATACTGCGTAATGAGAAAGAAGTAAGGACGGTGAGTACTTTTGGATATTTTCTTTTCAGCAATTTTTAGGGCCAAAAAGGCCTTATCCGTCAGTCCTGCTTTCATATAAATATTCGCTAATGTAGATAAAGAGGTCCATCCCACTTCTACATTTTGGTTGCTCTGCATTTCTTTGTATACCATCTCTGCTGATTCGACCCCAGAGAGCTTCCCACATGCGTCCATCCAGAAATTATAGGAGAGAACATTTAAGGATATTCGGTTTTGCTTCATTTGCAAAATGACAGATAATACTTTCTGGTACTGAGATGTAGCCATATAAAGCTTCATCATTTCATTAAACAGATGAGGGCTCAGAGCAAGTCCCAACCTGTTTATCTTTAGCATGAAAGCTTCAGCCTTCTCAGCGGACCTTTCTTTAACATAACAACGAAGAAGAGGGACGGAAGCAGCTTTCCGTAAAAAAGTGCTTGTTAAACTGTCAAAATATCTTTCAGCTTCTGTGCTACCATGTTCTTTCACAGTTAGTTCCAATCTCATGGCGTAATCAGAAGCTAACATGTGAGATCTGTGTTGAGTTTCCATCCAGTTAAGTATCTGCAAATGAAGAAAATAAAGATATACATTATTGTCTTAATGTATCTTGCTTCATTACATGCACACTCGGATAAAAGGAGAAGAGAGATTTCAAAAGAAAAGGTTTCACAATTAACAGGTAATGCCAAATCTTTACCGGTACTCCTCTATCGAGTATATAAAGCAAATATTAGCAGTATATAATTGTATATAAAATTGTAAGCAAACAAGTAGAAAATTCTTTTGTACATATTAGTGGAACATTTCTATGACCAAATTGAAGTTTGACTCTCGAGAGTATATGTTACTCACATTATTAACTTAAGTAACCTCACTAAAAATCATCATATAATCAAGCACCAAGCATACGAAATTGTACAATTTTATTTAATTAAAAAAAAAAATTCTGAGTGAATAGAAGACCTCCAGAGCGGGTTTGAAACGAAGTTGTTTCACGAGCTGCCGGGTAACGATCCTGAGCTCGGGTACAGAAATTTTACGGCCTTCATCCACCCAATTCTGAAGCACACTCCTCGCCGTGTTCCCACTTGATGAAACCACCTTCAAAATTCGTCTTTTTAGATCAAACCCACTGGGGTAACTGCTGTTTAATAGCGTCGTTTTGTTGGCTGAGCTCGAGCATGATCGTGACAACACATATCTCCATGTCCATGAGCTGCCAAAAAAATGTACTTAATTTCCATTCTTCAGAAGTGAAGAGATTGTACAAACAACAGAAATGGAATAAAGAGAGAAAAGGGTGCTTCGTACCATTGAAATCTTGAAAGATTGAAGCCAACTACCTTGAATAGCATTATTAGAGCTTTCCTACTTTCACTTCCGATGTTGTGAATAGGCTACTTCTTGTTCCTTTTGAGTGCTTCGTTTGGGTTTTGGGATGTGTTTTAGCGGAAATCATTTGTTTTTTGAAAATCCAGTTTAATCCTCGATGTCTGAAATCTTGTTCATTTCAACCCCTTCATTAAATGTGTTAAAACATATACTTAAGTTGTACCTCTACCCTAGCGGACATAGATTCGATTGACAGTTTTGTTGGATTAAAAAGTAATTTTCGAAAGTTTAAGTTGTGTTTCTTCATATATTTTATTTGAAGAAAAATTGAAAAATTTTGTGACTAGAAGAAAATTTTTTTCTCCAAAAACTGGTTTTGGGGGTAGTTTTTGGAAACTTGAAATTTTTTAAATTTTTTCCAAAACATAATCATATTTCATAAACAAACAATGTTTTTAATTTTTTTGAAAAAAATGAAGCCAAAATTTATGGTCAAACTAAGGGTGGCAAGTGGGCCGGTTAGGCCCGGGCTCGGCCCTGGACCGCGAGCCCATATGGGTAGTTGGCCTAAACGGGCCTACCAGTTTAAGCCCGAGATTAGGGGGTTTGAGGCCCAAGTGTGACGACCCGGCCAGTCGTCTCATGAGTTACCGCTCCGTTTTCCTATTTCTGCTTTCTTATGCTGCGTTATCCGTATTTTGTGATATCGGGTTGGTCGGATCGAGTCCGGAATGAGTTTGGTGAAGTTTGAGACACTTAGTCTCTTTTAAGAAGGTTTAAGTTGGAAAAGTCAATCGGACGTTGACTTATGTGTTAGAGGGCTCGGATGTGAGTTCCGATGGTTCGGTTAGCTTCGAGAAGTGATTTAGGAGTTAGGAGTGTGATCGGAATGGGTTTTGGAGATCCGGAGTGGAATTAGGCTTGAATAGGCGAAGTTGATACTTTGGCGATTTCTGGTTGATAGGTGAGATTTTGATATAAGGGTCGGAATGGAATTCCGAGAGTTGCAGTAGCTGCATTGTGTCATTTAGGATGTGTGTGCAAAATTTCAGGTCATTCGGACGTGGTTTGGTTGGGTTTTTGATCAAAAGCGTATTTCGGAAGATTTTAGAAACTTAGGCTTGAATCCGGTGTGATTTGATAGATTTGATATTGTTTGAGGTGTTTTGATGATTGGAACAAGTTTGAATAAGGTATTGGGTTATGTTAGTGCTTTTGGTTGAGGTCCCGGGGGCCTCGGGGTAATTTCGGATGGTTAACGGAAGAGTTGAAGTGTAATTGCAGCTGCTGAAGTTGCTGCTTCTGGTGTTTTCGCACCTGCGGTTTGGGGACCGCAGGTGCGGCGCCGCATGTGCGTGAGATTGGCCGCAGAAGCAGGCGAGGAGGATTTGGTCAGGGACCACAGAAGCGGTCAGGTTAGCCACATCTGCGGAGTCGCAGATGCGGAAGGTATTTCGCAGAAGCACGGCCTGGTCCCTTAAGTGAATTCCGCAGAAGCAGAGGGTAGACCGCAAATGCGGTACCGTAGGTGCGGTTAAAGTGTCGCAGATGCGAAAAAAACTGGGCAGAAGGTATATATTTCTTCCTTCGCGATTTTTGAAGGGTTTAACCATTTTTGAACTTGGAATTGGGAGCTTTGGGCGATTTTGAAGAGATAAATCAAAGAGACTTCGTTGAGGTAAGGATTTTGGACTCAAAACACATTTCTATGGTAGAATTTCATGAATTAAGGCTGTAATTAATGGGATTAAAGGACTAAAATGGAGGATTAGAACTTGAGTCTAAGAGGCCTTTAATGAAGGATTTGAGGGGTCATTCGAACCCCGATTTTGGTGTTCTTTATATGTATGAACTCGTGGGGAGACGAGAAATCTATTGATATGAAAATTTTTGAGTTTCGAGAAGTGGGCCCGGGGCTTGGGTTTTGCTAATTTCGAGATTTTTGGTATTTTTCGATTGTTTCGCTTGGGCTTTATTCCCTTAGCATATTGTGACGTATTCGTTCTGATTTTGGATAGATTCGATGCGAGTGGAGGCCGATTTGAGGGGCAAAGGCATCGCGGAGTAGTATTTTCACCGGTTTGATGTAAGTAACCATTGTAAATCTGGAACTGAGGGTACAAAACCCCGGTATTTGACTTAATTTGATAAAAGCGGTGACGCACATGCTAGGTGACGAGCGTGTGGGCGTGCACCGGTAGGGATTGTGACCTGGTCCGTCTCGTAGCTACTATTAAGCCGCGTAATTGATTTGAAAATCTATATTATTATATGTTTAAGTCACTTATACTGTATTAGGGTCTGCATGCTATGTTTGGGGCCTTGTGCCGATCTGTAGAACCCTTAGGGGCATTTCGATTGTTTTTCCTCACTTTACTTGTTAAAAACTATATCCTCAGTCATGTTTTTACCTGTTTAAAAGATTAAAGCTGGTTTTTATCACTCTGTTCCTAAATGTGAGGATTGTTTGGGCTGAGATCCCTACCTTCTATTATTGTGCCCGAGAGGCTATGAGGTTAATGACTGAGAGAGGTTGAGAACCCAATTGTGAGGATATCATATGTATATATCATGGATCGGGCTGCACGCCGCAACGATACTTATATGGATCAGGCTGCACGCCGCAGCGATATATATATTGGATTGGGCTGCACGCTGCAGCGATATGACGCTTGTGCTGTAGGAGCCCCTCCGGAGTCTGCACATCCCAGTGAACGTAGTCGACTATAAATATATGAATTGGGCTGCACGCCATAGCAGTTACTATAATTTCTGTTATTATGAGATATATATATATATATATATATATATATATATATATATATATATATATATATATATATGAGCGTAGGCAACATGTGAGTACTAAGTGATGAGAGTTGAGTCCCAAGTGACTGAGAGGCTGCCCGAGAGGCCTTGTTATGATGCTTTCACTGATTTCATTCTGCTTTTAGATAGCCTCTGCTGGATTTATTGTTAACTAACTGATTTCAATGTTTTAAACTGAAAGAGACGGATTTATGTCAGAAATTGATTTTTGAACTGTAAAGAGAACATGTTATTTCGTTGTTTATCCAGTTATATATATTTTTGAACTGCTCGTCACTACTTTCAGTCCTTATTTACTTTAGTTACTTACTGAGTTGGCGTACTCACGTTACTCCCTGCACCTTGTGTGCAGATCCAGGTGTCCGAAGGGTAGAGTGAGGGCTTTCTGCTGATTCAGTGTTCGCCGGCGATTACGAGGTAGCTGCTTGGCGTCCGCAGCCCTGTCTTCTCCTCTCTAACCAGTTTATTTTTCACATTTCCTAAACTTGATGTACTAGATGTTCAGTTATGTATTAGAGGCTCTAGACTCGTGACACCAGATTTGTTGGGGCTGTGTAGTATCAGCTATGTTGATTTTCCGCATATTTCTGTCCTTTTAATTCTTATGATGAATTCCGCATTTTAAACTTATGTTAGAAAAATGGCTTAAGGTTATTGGTAAATGGGTTGTGATTATGGGTTGTCGGCTTGCCTAGTACTATGATAGGTGCCATCATGACCGGTATTTAGGGTCGTGATAAGTTGGTATTAGAGCCTAGGTTACATAGGTCTCACGAGTCATGAGCCAGTTTAGTAGAGTCTCGCGGATCGGTACAGAGACGTGTGTACTTATCCTCGAGAGGCTGCAGAACCTTTAGTAAAAACTTCACATTCTTGGAACTCTTGTCATGCAAATTTATTGATCCGAGTGCTAAACTTCTGCTATTCTATTCTCTCACAGATGGTGAGGACACGAGCTACCGGACGGGGTAGACGACCACCAGTGCCACAAGCGGGGGCCACTAGAGGCCGAGGCCACGGTTGAGGCCATGGTAGGGGCAGAACAGCTAGAGTAGCGCCAACAGATCCACCAGTTGCCCCAGTTCCCGATCAGGTCCCAGTTGTGGACGTTGCAACAGCACCAGTGCAGGCACCAACTGTGCCTATCGTGAGGAGGCTTTAGCTCAGATATTATCAGTATGTACCGGTTTGGTTTAGGAGGTCTCAGTTACTACGGTCAAAGCTACTTCCCAGGCAGGGGGAGGCACCCAAACTCCCGTTGCTCGCACACCTGAGCAGGTAGTGCAGGGATTACAGACACCGGGGGCACCTCCAGCCCAGCCAGTTGCACCAGCTCAGGAGTTTATGGTACCAGTTATGCCGGATGATGAGTAGCGTCAACTTGAGAGGTTTGGTAGGGTCCAGCCTCCGACATTCAGTGGTGTAGAGGGCGAGGATGCCCAGGGATTCTTGGATAAGTGTCAGCGGATGCTTCGTACAGCAGGGATTCTTGAGACTAGTGGTGTGGTATTTACTACATTTCAGTTTTCTGGGGCTGCCTTCACTTGATGGGAGGCGTATGAGAGGCGTAGGCCTGTTGGTGCAGTGCCCCTTACTTGGCAGCAGTTCTCTGTTCTCTTCCTAGAAAAGTATGTACCGCAGTCGCGCCGAGAAGAGTTGCGCAGGCAGTTTGAGCAGCTGCGTCAGGGGGAGATGTTAGTGATGCAGTATGAGATGTGGTGTTCTAAGTTAGCCCGTCATGCGGTTTGTATGGTTCCCACAGATCGAGAGAGGACCAGGAGGTTTGTTGATGGCCTCACGTATCATCTTCGCATTCTCATGACTAGAGAGAGGGTGATAGGCGCTACCTTTGAGGAGGTTGTTGACATCTCCTGTGAGATTGAGTTGGTTCACTAGCAGGAGCGGGAGGAGAGGGAGGCCAAGAGGCCTCGGTGATCTGGTAGCTTCAGCAGTTCTCCTTCGAGGGGTCAGTTCCAGCAGGGCAGAGGCCGTTCTTTCAGGCAGGCTCATTCAACTCGCCCCGGGTTGCCGTGGAGTATCATCGGGTCATGGCTTTCATAGTTCTCATCAGGGCCACTCATCACTTAGTGCCCTTCCAGCTCAGAGCTCGTCTCGTGCTCTATCAGTCCAGGGTTCTTCCATGCCAGGTCCTTCTACTGGTCATTCCGATGCTAGGGGTTCCCTTCAGTCCCCATCTCCAACACTGGGGAGTTGTTATGAGTGTGGAGAGTTTGGGCATATGATGAGTCAGTGCCCTCGTCTTCAGGATAGACAGTCTCAGCAGAGGGCTCAGCCCTCAACTTCTGCCCCAGTTACTTCACCATCCGCCCAGCCAGCTAGGGGTGGAGGTCAGGCAACCAGGGGTCGCACTAGAGGGGGAGGTCGATCAGGCGGTGGTCAGGCTCATTTTTATGCTATCCCAGGGAGACCAGATGCTATTGCTTTAGATTCTATCATTACAGGTATTGTTTCAGTTTGCCACAGAGATGCCTCTGTATTATTTGATTCTGGTTCCACCTTTTCTTATGTGTCATCGTACTTTGCCCATTATTTGGATACGCCCCATGAGTTTCTTGTTTCATCTGTTCATGTATCTACTCCGGTGGGCGATACTGTTATTGTAGACCTTGTGTACCGATCATGTATGGTGATTATTGAAGGTCTGGAGACCCGAGTGGATCTATTGCTATTGAGCATGGTGGATTTTGATGTCATTTTGGGCAGGGATTGGTTATCTTTGTGTCGTGCTATTCTAGACTGTCATGCTAAGACAATCACTTTGGCTATGCCGGCTGTGCCACGGATTAAGTGGCGAGGTGTGACTGATTATGTTCCTAGTAGAGTGATCTCGTTCTTGAAGGCCTATCGTATAGTTGGGAAGGGTTGTCTTTCATATCTAGCGTTTGTGAGGGATGCCAGAGCTGAGACTCCCAGCATTGATTCTGTTACAATTTTGAGGGATTTTCCCGATGTGTTTCTTGTCGACTTGCCGAGTATGCCACCAGATAGGGATATTGATTTTGGTATTGACCTGGTGCCGGGTACTCAGCCTATTTCTATTCCGCCGTATCGTATGGCACCAGCGGAGTTGAATGAATTGAAGGAGCAGCTTCAGGAACTCCTAGATAAGGGGTTCATTCGGCCTAGTGTGTCACCTTGGGGTGCGCCGGTTCTGTTTGTGAAGAAGAAGGATGGCACAATGAGAATGTGCATTGATTATAGGCAATTGAACAAGGTAACAATTAAGAACAAATATCCTTTGCCTCGCATTGATGATTTATTTGACCAGCTTCAGGGAGCGAGAGTGTTCTTCAAGATTGATCTCTGTTTGGGTTATCACCAGTTGAAGATCATGGACTCAGATATTCTTAAGACTGCCTTTAGGACAAGATATGGTCATTATGAGTTCCTTGTTATGTCTTTCGGGCTGACCAATGCCCTAGCAGCATTCATGCATTTGATGAACAACGTGTTCCGGCCTTATCTTGATTCGTTTGTTATAGTCTTCATTGATGATATTCTGGTGTATTCGCGTAGTCAGGAGGAGCACGCGGAACATTTGAGAGTTGGGTTACAGAGATTGAGGGAGGAAAAGCTTTATGCAAAATTCTCTAAGTGTGAGTTTTGGCTCAGTTTAGTGGATTTCTTGGGGCACGTGGTGTCCAGCGAGGGTATCCAGGTTGATCCAAAGAAGATAGAGGCAGTTCAAAGTTGGCCCAGACCGTCCTCAGCTACAGAGATTCAAAGCTTTCTTGGTTTGGCAGGCTATTATCGCCGGTTTGTTCAAGGATTCTCATCTATCGCATTGCCTTTGACCAAGTTGACTCAGAAGGGTGCTTCATTTGTATGGTCGGACGAGTGTGAGGAGAGCTTTCAGAAGCTCAAGACAGCTTTGACCACGACTCTAGTGTTGGTTTTGCCATCAACTTCAGGTTCATATACCGTGTATTGTGATGCTTCGAGAGTTGGGATTGGTTGTGTGTTTATGCAGGAGGGTAGAGTTATTGCTTATGCTTCTCGTCAGTTGAAGCCCCAATAGAAGAACTACCCCGTTCATGATTTAGAGTTGGCTGCCATAGTTCACACATTGAAGATTTGGAGGAATTACTTGTATGGCGTATCTTGTGAGGTGTTCACTGATCATCGCAGTCTTCAGCATTTGTTCAAGCAAAAGGATCTTAATTTGAGACAGCAGAGATGGTTGGAGTTGCTTAAGGATTATGATATCACTATATTGTACCATCCGGGAAAGGCTAATGGGGTGGCCGATACTTTGAGCCAAAAGGATGTGAGTATGGGGAGTTTGGCATATATTCTAGTTGGGGAGAGACCTCTTGCAGTTGATGTTCAGGTCTTCGCCAATCAGTTCGTGAGGTTGGATATTTTGGAGCCCAGTCGGGTGTTAACTTGTGTGGTTTCTCGGTCTTCCTTATATGATCGCATCAGAGGGCGCTAATATGATGATCTGTATTTGCTTGTCCTTAGGGACAGAGTTCAGCATGATGATGCCAGAGATGTGACCATCGGTGATGATGGGGTGTTGATGATGCAGGGCCAGATTTGTGTGCCCAATATGGAAGGGCTTCAGGAGTTGATTCTGGAGGAGGCCCATAGCTCGCGGTATTCCATTCATCCAGGTGCCGCGAAGACGTATCAGGATTTGAGGCAGCACTATTGGTGGAGAAGAATGAAGAGACATTGTGGGGTTTGTAGCTCGGTGTCTCAATTGTCAGCAGGTGAAACATGAGCATCAGAGACCGGGTGGCTTGCTTCAGCAGATAGTGATTCCTGAGTGGAAGTGGGAGATGATCACTATGGACTTTGTTGTTGGACTTCCACGGACTTTGAAGAAGTTCGATGCTATTTGGGTGATTGTGGATCGGCTGACCAAGTCCGCGCACTTCATTCCTGTGTGTACTACCTATTCTTCAGAGCGGTTGGCAGGGGTCAATATCCGAGAGATTGTTCGCTTGCATGGTGTCCCAGTTTCCATCATTTCAGATAGAGGTACTCAGTTTACTTCACAATTTTGGAGAGCCATGCAGAGAGAGTTGGGTACTCAGCTAGAGTTGAGCACAACCTTTCATCCTTAAACGGACGGGCAGTCCGAGCATACTATTCAGATATTGGAGGACATGTTGCGTGCTTGTGTTATTGAATTCGGAGGATTATGGGATGAGTTTCTACCGCTTGTAGAGTTTGCTTATAACAACAACTACCAGTCGAGTATCTAGATGGATCCATATGAGGCTTTGTATGAGAGGCGGTGTAGATCTCCGGTTAGTTGGTTCGAGCCCGGTGAGGCTAGGCTATTGGGGACTGATTTGGTACACGTTGGAAAAGGTGAAAGTGATTCAGGAGAGGCTTCATACAACACAGTCAAGGCAAAAGAGTTATGCTGATAGGAAGGTTCGAGATGTGTCCTACATGGTTGGTGAGAAGGTCCTGTTGAAGGTTTCACCCATGAAAGGTGTTATGAGATTTGGGAAGAAAGGGAAATTGGGTCCTCGGTTCATTGGGCCTTTTCAGGTGCTTCAGAGGATTGGGGAGGTGGCTTATTAGCTTGCTTTGCCACCCAGCTTGTCTAGTGTGCATACAGTATTTCATGTTTCTATGCTCCGAAAGTATATTGGGGATCCGTCTCATGTTCTAGATTTCAGTATGGTTTAGTTGGATGATGATTTGACCTTTGATGTGGATCCAGTAGCTATTTTGGGTCGTTAGGCTCGGAAGTTGAGGTCAAAGAATATAGCTTCAGTGAAAGTGTAGTGGAGAGGTCAGCCCGTGGAGGAGGCTACATGTGAGACCGAGCGGGAGATGCAGAGCAGATATCCTCACCTGTTTGAGGCTTCAGGTATGTTTCTTGACTCGTTCAAGGACGAATGTTTGTTTAAGTTGGGGAGGATGTGACGATCTAGCCAATCATCTCATGAGTTACCGCTCTATTTCCCTCATTTCTGCTTCCGTATCCTTCGTTATCCGTGTTTTGTGATATCGGGTTGGTCGGATCGAGTCCGGAATGAGTTTGGTGAAGTTTGAGACACTTAGTCTCTTTCAAGAAGGTTTAAGTTGGAAAAGTCAACCGGACATTGACTTATGTGTTAAAGGGCTCGAATGTGAGTTCCAATGGTTCGGTTAGCTTCGGGAGGTTATTTAGGACTTAGGAGTGTGATCAGAATGGGTTTTGGAGGTTCAACGTAGAATTAGGCTTGAATTGGCGAAGTTGATATTTTGGCGATTTCCGGTTGATAGGTGTGATTTTGATATAAGGGTCGGAATATAATTCCGAGAGTTGTAGTAGCTTCGTTGTGTTATTTGGGATGTGTGTGCAAAATTATAGGTCATTCGGACGTGGTTTGATTGGGTTTTTGATCAAAAGCGTATTTTAGAAACTTAGGCTTGAATCCGGTGTGATTTGATAGATTTGATGTTGTTTTAGGTGTTTTGATGATTGAAACAAGTTTGAATAAGGTATTGGGTTATGTTGGTGCTTTTGGTTGAGGTCCGGGGGGCCTCGGGGTGATTTCGGATGGTTAACGGAAGAGTTGAAGTGTAATTGCAGCTGCTGAAGTTGCTGCTTCTGGTGTTTTTGCACCTGTGGTTTGGGGACCACAGGTACGATGCCGCATGTGCGTGAGATTGGCCGCAGAAGCAGGCAAGGAGGATTTGGTCAGGGACCGCAGAAGCGGTCAGGTTAGTCGCATTTGCGGAGGGTGTTTCGCAGAAGTGGGGCCTGGTCCCTTAAGTGAATTCTGCAGAAGCGGAGGGTAGACCGCAAATGCGGTACCGTAGGTGCGATTAAAGTGCCGCAGATGCGAAAAAGATTGGGCAGAAGGTATTTCTTCCTTCGTGATTTTTGAACTCGGAATTTGGAGCTTTGGGCGATTTTGAAGAGAGAAATAGAAGAGACTTCGTTGAGGTAAGGATTTTGGACTCAAAACACATTTCTATGGTAGAAATTCATGAAATAAGGCTGTAATTAATGAGATTAAAGGACTAAAAATAGAGGATTAGAGCTTGAGTTTAAGAGGCCTTTAATGGAGGATTTGAGGGGTCATTCGAACCCCTATTTTGGTGTTCTTTATATGTATGAACTCGTGGGGAGACGAAGAATCTATTGATGTGAAAATTTCTGAGTTTCGAGAAGTGGGCTCGGGGCTCGGGTTTTGCTAATTTCGGGATTTTTGGTATTTTTCGATTGTTTTCGCTTGAGCTTTATTCCCTTAGCATATTGTGACATATTCGTTCTGATTTTGGATAGATTCGATGCTAGTGGAGGCCGATTTGAGGGGAAAAGGCGTCGCGGAGTAGTATTTTCACCGGTTTGAGGTAAGTAACTATTGTAAATCTGGAACTGAGGGTACATAACCCCAATATTTAACTTGATTTGATAAAAGCGGTGACACACATGCTAGGTGACGAGTGTGTGGGCGTGCACCGGTAGGGATTGTGACCTGGTCCGTCCCCTAGCGACTATTAAGCTGCGTAATTGATTTGGAAATCTATATTATTCTATGTTTCAGTCATTTATACTGTATTAGAGGCTGTATGCCATGTTTGGGGCCTTGTGCCGATCTGTAGAACCCTTAGGGGCATTTCGATTATTTTTCCTCACTTCACTTGTTAAAAACCATATCCTCAGTCATCTTTTTACCTGTTTAAAAGATTAAAGCTGGTTTTTATCACTCTGTTCCTAATGTGAGGATTGTTTGGGCTGAGATCCCTACCTTCTATTATTATGCCCGAGAGGCTGTGAGGTTAATGACTGAGAGAGGTTGAAAACCCAATTGTGAGGATATTATATGTATATATCATGGATCGGGCTGCACGCCGCAACGATACTTATATGGTTCGGGTTGCATGCCGCAGCGATATATATATTAGATCGGGCTGCACGCCGCAACGGTATGATGCTTGGGCTGTAGGAGCCCCTCCGGAGTCTGCACATCCCAGTGAGTGTACTCGACTATAAATATATGAATTGGGCTGCATGCCACAACAGTTACTCTTATTTATGTTATTATGAGATATATATATGAGCCGAGTGCTGAGAGTGAGTACTAAGTGACGAGAGCTGAGTACCGAGTGACTGAGTGGCTGCCCGAGAGGCCTTGTTATGATGCTTTCACTGATTTCACTCTACTTTTAAATAGCCTCTGCTGGATTTATTGTTAACAAACTGATTTCAATGTTTTAAACTGAAAGAGACGAATTTATGCCAGAAACTGATTTTTGAACTGTAAAGAGGACATGTTATTTCGTTGGTTATCCAGTTATATATATTTTTGAACTGCTCGTCACTACTTTTAGTCCTTATTTACTTTAGTTACTTACTGAGTTGGCGTACTCACGTTACTCCCTGCACCTTGTGTGCAGATCCAGGTGCCCGAGGGGCAGAGTGAGGGCTTTCCGCTGATTCAGTGTTCGCCGGAGATTAGAGGTAGCTGCTTGGCATCTGCAGCCCTGTCTTCTCCTCTCTAACCAGTTTATTTTTCATATTTCCTAGACTTGATGTACTAGATGTTCAGTTATGTATTAGAGGCTCTAGACTTGTGATACCAGATTTGTTGGGGCTGTGTAGTATCCGCTATGTTGATTTTCCGCATATTTCTGTCCTTTTAATACTTATGATGAATTCCACATTTAAAAACTTATGTTAGAAAAATGGCTTAAGGTTATTGGTAAATGGGTTGTGATTATGGGTTGTCGGCTTGCATAGTACTATGATAGGCGCCATCACGACCGGTATTTGGGGGTCGTGATACCAAGTGGGCCGGTTCATTAAAGAAGGTAAAAATAGCACGGTATAGTTAGTTTTCGGACTGGTCATTCAAAAATAGCCAACGTTTATGAAGTCAATGAAAAATAGCCACTATTTTGCTGCAACAGAGACCGGTCCAACATAATATACTGGAGTTCGGTGCACCTATGTATGAACTCCAGTATATTATGCTGGACCGATATACTTTGCTGACTCCACTATAATATACTGGAGACTGGAGCACCAGTGCTCCAAACTCCAGTATATTATACTAGACAATTATACTTGCTGGACTGGAGTTTATTATGCTGGAGTTCTAGTGTACTTATGCTGGAACTCCATCATATTATGCTGGAGTTTCAGCATACTTATCCTGAAACTCCATTATAATATGTTGGAGTTCAAGCATACTTATGCTGGAACTCCAGTATAATATACTGACGTATTTTCTGGGTTTTGAACAGTGTTTTCGCTCAGATTTATCTTTACATGAAAAGTGGCTAAATTTCGATTACTTTTGAATTTTTGAACGACCAGTTCTAAATCTAGCTATTTTTGAATTTTTCCCTTAAATAAGCCCGTTAGGACCGGGACTGTTTGGGCCCGGGATTGGGTCCTAAGTGGGCCGGTTCAACCGGTCTTAAACGGGCTCAAACGGGCCCAACGACATTCCGATTTTTTTTGGCCGTTGCAACATTTAAAAAATGGCCGTTGGCCTGGCAAAATAGCCATTTGGGCTTTCTAAAATAGCCATTTAACCCCCCTCCCCCTCCAACTTTATTTTAACCCCAAACTTTTTATAATTACACTTTTTTCCTATTTTTAACTATAAATACCCCCTCATTTTTTAATTTTTCTCACAAAATCATCAATCTCTTTCATTTCTCAAACTCAAATTGAAGTATTCAAGTCTTCAAGTCTTCACTCATCTCTCATTTCTCAAACACAAATTCTTAATTCAAGTTAAATCATGCCCGGTGATTCTAGATTGCGCCCATTTATTTTGGAACACTTTAATGTGGTAGAAAAAAATGAAGAAGTTTATATAATAAAGTTCAAGAACTGTAGTCGAGTCTACACTCATCGTCCAAAGTTGGAGGGCACACACTATTTAAGGAGGCATATAAAGAGTTGTCTTGCTCAATCTCCAGATATTCGTATTTAAGATTTTAAGTTGATTTGAGACAATTTGTATTATTTTAAAATTATTAGACTTATTATGCTTAATGTTTTAGTTTGTTAGATTAATTTGAAGTATTATGTTGAAGGCATTGAACTTTAATTTGAAGTATTAAATGCAAATTTTAATTTGCAACTTTGATATATAGCCCGCTTAGTATTTTTAAGTCGCAATTATATAATATAATTTATAAGAAAATGCCTTAGATAAAAATTTAAACAAACAAATAGCTCTACAAATAAATAGGCCCATATATATAAGCTATATAATTTACAAGAAATTGCCTTACATAAAAAAAAAATTAAAAAAATAAAATCCAGGCCCACTTAGGCCCATTTAGAACCGGCCCCGGCCCACATATATATATATATATATATATATATATATGGGTTTTGCTAACATACTACATGAAGGTAGTATATTAGCACCCTACCCATTTTTTATTTCACATAAATGTCCCTGCCACCTCAATAAGTGCTTAGCCTTTTTAGTCTTTTCACCCAACCAACTCACAAATCACTTAATGCCCTAAAAATTATATTTTCAAGACCTTCCCGCTAAATAGCGCCATTTACTGTACATAACTGGCGGAAAAAAGGGACCAAGCAATCATTGCTCTTCTATGAAATTCCAAGGTTATTTCTTAAGTTTTCTCTTCTTCCAACATTGACTAGTGCATAATGGAGGTAAGCATATAGTATTATAATACTTTTTCATTTGTTGATCAAATTTTAAGGTTAAAAGCTTTTTTTACTTTTGAAACAGAGGTGTCCAACGATTAAAGAATTTTTAATTTATATTTGCTTTGTGCCTTTAGATTTGCTTCTTGCTTTTTGATTTATAACACAAATTTACAGTTTCAATGAACTGATTCTATAGTTGGATTACTTAGTATTATTTCTTTTGATGGAATTAAAAAATACAGGTTTTTAACAATACTAGTGATTCAACAATAGGAGTTTCAAGAAACTATTGCTCATGTGGTGATATTGGGTGCTTTATTAATGGAGATACATTTGTAGGAACTACTACAACTTCAAATGAGGAACTTAGAAAAGAGAATGTTATTGATATTAGCGATGGTGATTTGCAAATAGGAAAAGTGTTTTATAGTGATGATGAAGCTTCCAATTACTATATGAATTTTGCTAAAAGTTTTGATTTTTCAGTTAGACTTGATCGCCATTTAGGAAGTGTAGAACATCCTATGGGAATTTATAAAAAGGATTATGTTTGTCATCGAGCTGGTAGCCCTCATCCTCAAAAGGTAGTTGAAAAAGAACGACAAAGAAATCGAAAATCTTCCAGATGTAACTGTGAAGCCAAGATGTCCATCGCCAAAGATATATTTGATGGCATCACTCGTTAGACAGTGGTGTATTTTGATAATGTTCACAATTATGAATTTTTTAGTGATAAAGAGGTACGATTTCTCCCCGCTTATCGAAATATTGACATTGTTGATCAAACATGAATTAAACTTCTTGCTAAAGCTGGTTGTACAATAAGTTTAATCAGAAGATTGATTGAATTAGAAAATGGAGTAGATGCAGCCAATTGCCTTTCACAGAAAAAGATATAAGAAACTTTGTTCAATTAGAAGTTCTACTAATATTGAAAGTGATGCCCTGGAGCTATTGAAAATATGCAAGAGCTTAAAAGACAAAGATGTTGATTTCCAATATGATTTCACTGTTGATGGATGTCAAAGACTCGAACATGTCATCTGGGCATTCGGAGCTCTATTCGGGCTTATGAAGTTTTTGGAGATATAGTCGTCTTTGACACTACTTATCGATTGAATCGTTATGAAATGCCGTTAGGAGTTTGGATTGGTGTGGACAATCATGGAAATTCTATTTTTTTGGTTGTGTTCTCTTGCGCAATGAGAAGGCATCTTCTTTTTCTTGGGCTTTAAAGGTAAAAATCATTATAATATCTAACTACAAGAATTTTTTTTAGCTTTACTGATACTGTATGTTTATTTTGTAGAGTTTCGTACGTCTTATGAATGGAAAGCACCCACAGACTATATTAACAGATCAAGATCTTGGCTTAACAGAAGCTATTGCCAATGAATTGCCGCATTCTAAACATGCCTTTTGTATATGGCATATTATATCCAAGTTCTCTACTTGATTTTCTTTTGTCCTTGGTTCAAGATATTTGCAATTTAAAGCTGAATTTCACAGACTTTATGTACTTGGTAACATCGAAGAATTTGAGCACCAATGGGATGAATTGATTTCTCAATTTTGACCTTGGATCAGATAGGCATATTAAATTGCTATTTTTGAATCGTGCATCTTGGGCACTACCATACTTGAAGGGATACCTTTTTGCTGGAATGACGACGACCAGACGCTCAGAATCTATAAATGCATATTTGAAAAGATTTTTACATGCAAGAACAAGTTTAAAGTTGAGCAGGTTGCTACTGCAGTTAGTATAAGAAATCATGCTGGTGAAGAGGCAACAATGCGGCAAAAGTATTACAATCCTTAAATTAAGACATTCATGCCGATGGAGAAACATGCATCAAAAGTTCTCACGCCCTTTTCCTTCAAGTTGTTACAAGATGATATGATACTTTCTGTTGAGTATGGTCTATTTCCACATAGTGATGGATCATATCTTATGCGTCACTACAACAAAACAAATGGTGGACATTTTGTCTATTGGAATTCAATAGAAGAGGTTGTTCAATGTTCTTGCCAAGAGTTTGAATTTTCAGGAATTTTGTGCAGGCATTCTATTCAAGTACTTAGTGCTCATAACTATTTTATGTTGCCTGATAAATATTTGTTGGCTAGGTGGAGGCAAGAAAATCCACTGGTTCTAAAGTTTACTCATATGATGAAATCTAATAATGATAACAACGAGTTTCAGAGTCTTTATGCTACATTCAGAGATTTGACTCTTGAATCAATAAAGACAAAAGGTCGTCTTGAATATGCTAAGAAGGAATTGCAAAGAGTGCTGCAAATTGTTCAATATTTTTCTGAAAATGATCATATGGGTGAAGAGAATGAACATGTTTCTTTTAGTCAATCTATAGAGAGCAATTCTCTAGATGAAGATTATCACATTGAAAATCCACAACAATCTCAGACAGAGGGAAGAAAAAAAGGAAAAAGGTTAGTTGGGGGCATTGAAGCTGCAAAGAAACTAAGATATTGCAAGGTTCCTAATTGTGGTGGAACTGGCCATGACTCAAGAAATTGTCCACTGAAAACGAAAATTACAGAAATCCCAGCAATTCAATCTCCTAACAAGTAAGTATATGAGTTTCATTATATCCAATCTCTTGTTAAACAAAGATACTCATAATGCATACAAACTGAAATAAAAAATTTACTTTGGTTGCAAGATTCTAAAAGGACGGACAAAGAAGCTCTAAGGTGATCCAACTGTGAAAATGTCCTTTTACATACAAGAATCAACCATTGTACATCATAGTTTGTTGATCTCAAGTTGAATTGTGTAGAGATCAAAAATTACAAGAAATCATTTTCTGTTTATGAACAAGAAATCAATTGTTGTACATCATTTTTTGAATAGTGACATCTTTTATTTCATGTAAATTTTGTTTTAGATGAGTACAAGAGGAGGGGCTTTAATCAATGTGTTTTCATCTCTTACTACATAATTTGAACAAGGAATCTTTTTGCTCATCAGAACAATATATTGTATACCAGATCAATTATTTGAATAGGAATATTCTTTATTCCATGTAAAAACTGGTTCAGATGTACAAGAGGAGGGGGACTTCAAGCCTAACCTCCAATATTACTTTTGGTATAAGAGAACATCCTCTCTTACAAAATTTCAAGAATAAGCTATTAGTTTCTAAAGCCAAATTCGTGAAGGAGAATCTCCACATTGTAGAATTTATAAGTGCTATGAATCTAAAAATTTCTTGAGCTTCAAAAATATCAAACTTTTTAGCAATCATGCCTTCCAGCTACTATCCATCTCCAATCACATAGAACTGACTTCTATGCTGCAAAAGAAAAGAGTTACACATCTAGTTATTTATCCATCCAGTTATTGTGATGACACGACCAGTCGTCTCATGAGTTACCGCTCCGTTTTCCCTATTTAAGTTTATTTATGCTTTTTATCTATATTTTATTTGGTCGGGTTGATCAGTTTGAGTTTGGAGAGGATTTGGTGAGAAATGAGACACTTCGTCTCTTTTAAGAAGGTTTAAGTTGGAAAAGTCAACCGGATGTTGACCTATGTATTAGAGGGCTCAGATGTGAGTTCTGACAGTTCAGTTAGCTTGGGAGGTGATTTGTGACTTAGGAGCGTGATCGAAATAGGTTTTGGAGGTCCGGAGTAGAATTAGGCTTGAATTGACGAAGTTGATATTTTGGCGATTTCAGGTTGATAGGTGAGATTTTGATATAAGGGTCAGAATAGAATTCCGAGAGTTGCAGTAGCTTCGTTGTGTCATTTGGTATGTGTGTGTAAAATTTAGGTTATTCGGACGTGGTTTGGTTGGATTTTTGATCAAAAGCGTATTTCGAAAGATTGTAGAAACTTAGGCTAGAATCCGTTGTGATTTGGTAGATTTGATGTTGTTTGAGGTGTTTGGATGATTGGAACAAGTTTGAATAAGGTATTGGGTTATGTTGGTGCTTTTGGTTGAGGTCCCGGGGGCATCGGGGTGATTTTGAATGGTTAACGAAAGAGTTGAAGTGTAATTACAACTGCTGAAGTTGCTGCTTCTGGTGTTTTCGCACCTGCGGTTTGGGGACCGCAGGTGCGGCGCCGCATATGCGTGAGATTGTCCGCATAAGCGGGCAAGGACCGCAAAAGCGATAAGGTTAGCCGCATCTACGGAGTTGCAGATGCGGAGGGTGTTTCGTAGAAGGGGGGCCTGGTCCCTTAAGTGAATTCTGCAAAAGCAGAGGGTAGACCGCAAATGCGGTACCGCAGGTGCGGTTAAAGTGCCGCAGATGCGAAAAAGACTGGGTAGAAGGTATATATTTCTTCCTTCGCGATTTTTGAAGGGTTTAACCATTTTTGAACTCGGAATTGGGAGCTTTTGGCGATTTTGAAGAGAGAAATCAAAGAGACTTCATTGAGGTAAGGATTTTGGACTTAAAACATATTTATATGGTAGAATTTCATGAATTAAGGCTGTAATTAATGAGATTAAAGGGCTAAAAATGGAGGTTTAGGGCTTGAGTTTAAGAGGGCTTCAAATGGGAATTTGAGGGGCCATTTGGACTCTGATTTTGATGTTGTTGATATGTACGAACTAGTGAAGAGATAAGGAACCTATTGATGTATGAATTTTTGAGTTACGAGAAGTGGGCCCGGGGCTTGGATTTTGCTAATTTCGGAATTTTTGGTATTTTCGATTGTTTTTGCTTGGGCTTTGTTCTCTTAGCATATTGTGACGTATTTGTTCTGATTTTGAATAGATTCGACGAGAGTGGAGGTCGATTTTAGGGGCAAAGGCGTCGTGGAGTAGTATTTTCATTGGTTTGAGGTAAGTAACCATTTTAAATCTAGAACTAAGGGTACAAAACCCCAGTATTTGACTTGCTTTGATAAAGGCAGTGACACACATGCTAGGTGACGAGCGTGTGGGCGTGCACCGGTAGGGATTATGACTTGGTCCACCCTGTAGAGACTATTAAGCCGCATAATTGATTTGGAAATCTATATTGTTCTACTTTTCAGTCATTTATATTGTATTAGGGGCTGCATGCCATGTTTGGGGCCTTGTGCCGATCTGTAGAACCCTTAGGGGCATTTTGACTGTTTTTCCTCACTTTACTTGTTAAAAACCATATCCTTAGTCATGTTTGATTAAAGCTGGTTTTATCACTCTATTCCTAAATGTGAGGATTGTTTGGGCTGAGATCCCTACCTTCTAATATTGTGCCCGAGAGGCTGTGAGGTTAATGACTGAGAGAGGTTGAGAACCCAATTGTGAGGATATTATATGTATATATCATGGATTGGGATGCACGCCGCAACGATACTTATATGGATCGGGCTGCATGCCACAACGATTTATATATATTGGATCGGGCTGCACGCCACAACGATATGACGCTTGGGCTGTAGGAGCCCCTTCGGAGTCTGCACACCCCTAGTGAGCGTAGTTGGCTATAAATATATGGATCGGGCTGCACGCCACATCGGTTACTATATGGTAGAAATGCATGATACATATATATATATATATATATATATATATATATATATATATATATATATATATATATATATATATATATATATATATATATATATATATATGAGCCGAGTGCTGAGAGTGAGTACTAAGTGACAAGAGTTGAGTCCCGAGTGACTGAGAGGCTGCCCGCGGGGCCATATTCTGAGTGATTCCTTGCCTGAGAGGCCTTGTTATGATGCTTTCATTGATTTCACTTTGTTTTTAAATAGCCTATGCTGGATTTATTGTTAAGATACTGTTTTCAATGTTCTAAACTGAAAGAGATGAATTTATGTTAGAAACTGATTTTTGAACTATAAAGAGGACATGTTATTTCGTTGTTTATCCAGATATATTTATTTTTGAACTGCTCGTCACTACTTTTAGTCTTTATTTACTTTAGTTACTTACTGAGTTGGCATACACATGTTACTCTCTGCACATTGTGTGCATATCCAGGTGCCCGAGGGGCAGAGTGAGGGCTTTCCACTGATTCAGTGTTCGCCGGAGATTACGAGGTAGCTGCATGGCGTCCGCAACCCTGTCTTCTCCTCTCTATCCAGTTTATTTTTACACTTCTTAGACTTGAAGTACTAGATGTTCAATTATATATTAGAGGCTCTAGACTCATGATACCAGATTTGTTGGGTCTGTGTAGTATCTGCTATGTTGATTTTCCGTATATTTCTGTCCTTTTAATACTTATGATGAATTCCGCATTTAAAAACCTATGTTAGAAAATGGCGTTACGTAAATAGCAAATAGGTTGTGGTTACGGATTTGTTGGCTTGCCTAGTACTGTGATAGGCGCCATCACGACCGGTAATTGGGGTCATGCCAAGTTGGTATTAAAGCCTAGGTTACATAGGTCTCGCGAGTCATGAGCCGGTTTAGTAGAGTCTCGTGGATCGGTACGGAGACGTCTGTACTTATCCTCGAGAAGCTATAGAACCTTTAGGAAAAAACTTCACATTCTTGAAACTCTTGTCATGCAAATTTGTTGATCCGAGTACTAAACTTCTTCTATTCTATTCTCTCACACATGGTGAGGACACGAACTACCGGACGGGGTGGACGACCACTAGTTCCACCAGCTGGGGCCTCTAGAGGACGAGGTTGCGGTCGAGGACGTGGAAGGGGCAGAGCAGCACTCGCAGACCCACCAGCTGCCTCAGTTCCCGATCATGTCCCAGTTGTGGATGTTGCAGCAGCACCAGTGCAGGCACCAGCTGTCGTGATTCCAGGCCTTCAGGAGGCTTTCGCTTAGATATTATCAGTATGTACCGGTTTGGCTTAGGCGGTCTCAACTACTATGGCCGCAGCTACTTCCTAGGCCGGGAGAGGCACCTAGACCCCTGTTGCTCGCACACCTGAGCAGGTGGTACAGGGATTACAAACACGGAGGCACCTACAGCCCAGCCGGTTGCACAAGCTTAGGAGTTTGTAGTACCAGTTATGCCAGATGATGAGCAACGTCGACTTGAGAGGTTTGGTAGGCTCCAGCCTCCGTCATTCAGTGGTGCAAAGGGCGAGGATACCCAGGGTTTTCTAGATAAGTGCCAGCAGATGCTTCGGACAGTAGGGATTTTTGATACTAGTGGTGTGGCATATACTACCTTTCAGTTTTCTGGAGCTGCCTTCACTTGGTGGGAGGCGTAGGCCTATTGGTGCAGCACCCCTTACTTGGCAGCAGTTCTCTGTTCTCTTCTTAGAGAAGTATGTGCCATAGTCGTGCCGAGAGGAGCTGCGCAGATAGTTTGAGTAGCCTCGTCAGGAGGAGACGACGGTGACATAGTATAAGATGCGGTTCTCTGAGTTAGCCCGTCATGCAGTTTGGATGGTTCCCACAGATTGAGAGAGGATTAGGAGGTTTGTTGATGGCCTCACATATTATCTTCGGATTCTCATGACTAGTGAGAGGGTGATGGGTGCTACGTTCGAGGAGGTTGTTGATATCGCCCGTGAGATTGAGACGGCTCGCAGGCAGGAGCGAGAGGAGAGGGAGGCCAAGAGGCCTCGGGGATTTGGTAGCTTTAGCAGTGCTCCTTCGAGGGGTCAGTTCCAGCAGGGCAGAGACCGTTCTTTCAGGCAGGCTCATTCATCTCGCCCAGGTTATCGTGGAGCATCTTCAAGTCATGGTTATCATGGATCTTAGTAGGGCCAGTCATCACTTAGTGCCCTTCCAGATCAGATCTCGTCTTGTGCTCAATCAGTCCAGGGTTCTTCCATGCCAGGTTCTTCTGCTGGTCATTCCGATGCCAGGGGTTCCCTTACGTCCCCGTCTCCAGCACCGGGGAGTTGTTATGAGTGGGTAGAGTTTGAACATATGAGGAGGCAGTGCCCTAGACTTTATGATATTCAGTCTCAGTAGAGGGGTTAGCCCTCGACTTCTGCTCCAGTTACTTTGCCACCTGCCCAGCTAGCTAGGGGTGAAGGTTAGACAGCTAGGGGTCACCCTAGAGGGGGAGGTCGATCAGGCAGTGGTCAGGCTCATTTCTATGCTATCCCAGGTAGACCAGACGCTATTGCTTCAGATGCTGTCATTACAGGTATTATTTCAGTCTGCCATAGAGATGCCTCTATATTATTTGATCCCGGTTCCTCCTTTTCTTATGTGTCATCGTACTTTGCCCGTTATTTGGATATGCCCCGTGAGTCTCTTATTTCACCTGTTCATGTATCTACTCCGGTGGGTGATACCGTTGTTGTAGACCGTGTGTACCAGTCATGTGTGGTGATTATTGGGGGTCTGGAGACCCGAGTGGATCTATTGCTATTGAGCATGGTGGATTTTGATGTCATTTTGGGCATGAATTGGTTATCTCTGTGTCGTGCTATTCTAGACTATCATGCTAAAACAGTCACTTTGGCTAGCCGGGTGTGCCACGGATTGAGTGGCGAGGTATGACTGATTATGTTCCTAGTAGAGGGAACTCGTTATTGAAGGCCCAATGTATGGTTGGGAAGGGTTGTCTTTCATATCTAGCATTTGTGAGGGATGCCGGAGCTGAGACTTTTGGGCTGACCAATACCCCAGCAACGTTCATGCATTACATGAACAGCGTGTTTCGGCCTTACCTCAATTTGTTTGTTATAGTATTCATAGATTATATTATGGTGTACTCGCGTAGTCAGGAGGAGCACGCAGAGCATTTGAGAGTTGTGTTATAGAGACTGATGGAGGAGAAGCTTTATGCAAAATTCTCCAAGTGTGAGTTTTGGCTTGGTTCAATGGCTTTCTTGGGACACGTGGTGTCTAACGATGGTATTCAGGTTGATCCGAATAAGATAGAGGCAATTCAGAGTTGGCCTAGACCATCCTTAGCCACATGGATTCACAACTTTCTTGGTTTGGCAGGTTATTATTGCCGATTTGTTCAGGGATTCTCATCCATCGCATCACCCTTGACCAAGTTGACTCAGAAGGGTGCTCCATTTGTATGGTCGGACGTGTGTGAGGAGAGCTTTCAGAAGCTCAAGACAGCTTTGACCATAGCTCCAGTGTTGGTTTTGCCATCAGCTTCAGGTTCATATACTATGTATTATGATGCTTCGAGAGTTGGGATTGGTTGTGTGTTGATGTAGGAGGGTAGAGTTATTTCTTATGCTTCTCGTCAGTTGAAGCCCTATGAGAAGAACTACCCCGTTCATGATTTGGAGTTGGATGCTATAGTTCACGCATTGAAAATTTGGAGGCATTACTTATATGGCATATCTGTGAGGTGTTCACTGACCATCGCAGTCTTCAGTATTTGTTCAAGCAAAAGGATCTTAATTTGAGATAGCAGAGATGGTTGGAGTTGCTTAAGGATTATGATATCACTATATTGTACCATCCCGAAAAGGCCAATGTGGTGGACAATGCTTTGAGCCGAAAGGCAGTAAGTATGGGGAGTTTGGCATATATTCCAGTTGGGGAGAGACCTTTTGCAGTTGATGTTCAGGCCTTGGCCAATCGGTTCGTGAGGTTGGATATTTCGGATACCAGTCGGGTGTTGGCTTGTGTGGTTTCTCGGTCTTCCTTATATGATCGCATCAGAGAACGCCAGTATGATGATCCACATTTACTTGTCCTTAGGGACAGAGTTCAGCATGATGATGCCAGAGATGTGACCATCGGTGATGATGGGGTGTTGATGATGCAGGGCCGAATTTGCGTGCCCAATATGGATGGGCTTTGGGAGTTGATTCTGGAAGAGTCCCCTAGCTCGCGGTATTCCATTCACCCAGGTGCCGCAAAGATGTATCAGGATTTGAGGCAACACTATTGGTGGAGAATGATGAAGAAAGATATTGTAGGATTTGTAGCTAGGTGTCTCAATTGTCACCAGGTGGAATATGAGCATCAGAGACCGGGTGGCTTGCTTTAGCAGATGGATATTCTCGAGTGGAAGTGGGAGAGGATCACTATGGACTTTGTTGTTGGGCTCCCACGGACTTTGAAAAAGTTCGATGCTATTTGGGTGATTGTGGATTGGCTGACCAAGTACGCGCA
Source organism: Nicotiana tabacum (assembly GCF_000715075.1). NCBI lineage: Eukaryota > Viridiplantae > Streptophyta > Magnoliopsida > Solanales > Solanaceae > Nicotiana > Nicotiana tabacum. The sequence goes on along the minus strand of NC_134086.1, from coordinate 88,907,026 downwards.
CTTCATGCCTGTGTGTACTACCTATTCTTCAGAGCGGTTGGCAGGGATCTATATCCGAGAGATTGTTCATTTACATAGTGTCCCAGTTTCCATCATTTCAGATAGAGGTACTCAGTTTACTTCGCAGTTTTGGAGAGCCGTACAGAGAGAGTTGGGTACTCAGGTAGAGTTGAGCACAAACTTTCACCCTCAGACGAACGGGCAGTCTGAGCGTACTATTCAGATATTGGAGTACATGTTGTGTGCTTGTGTTATTGATTTCAGAGGATCATGGGATGAGTTTCTACTGCTTGCAGAGTTTGCTTATAACAACATCTACCAGTCGACTATTCATATGGCTCCATATGAGGCTTTGTATGAGAGGCAGTGTAGATCTCCAGTTGGTTGGTTCGAGCCTGGGGAGGTTAGGCTATTAGGGACTGATTTGGTACAGGATGCATTGGAAAAGGTGAAGGTGATTCAGGAGAGGCTTCGTACAGCGCAGTCGAGGCAAAAGAGTTATCATGATAGAAAGGTTCGAGATGTGTCCTACATGGTTGGCGAGAAGGTTCTATTGAAGGTTTCACCCATGAAGGGTGTTATGAGATTTGGAAAGAAAGGGAAATTGAGTTCTTGGTTCATTGGGCCTTTTGAGGTGCTTCAGAGGATTGGGGAGGTGGCTTATGAGCTTGCTTTGCCACCCAACTTGTCAAGTGTGCATCCAGTATTTCATGTTTCTATGCTCTGGAAGTATATTGGGGATCCGTCTCATGTTTTGGACTTCAGCACGGTTTAGTTGGATGATGATTTGACCTTTGATGTGGAGCCAGTAACTATTTTGGGTCGTCAGGTTCGGAAGTTGAGGTCAGAGGATATAGCTTCAGTGAAAGTGCAGTGGAGAGATCGACCCATGGAGGAGGCTACCTGCGAGACTGAGCGGTAGATGCGGAGCAGATATCCTCACCTATTTGAGGCTTCAGGTATGTTTCTTGACTCGTTCGAGGACGAACGTTTGTTTAAGTTGGGGAGGATGTGACGACACTGCCATTCATCTCATGAGTTACCGCTCCATTCCCCCCATTTCAGTTTCTTTATGCTTCGTTATCCGTATTTTATGTGGTCGGGTTGATCAATTTGAGTTCGGATAGGATTTGGTGAGAAATGAGACACTTAGTCTCTTTTAAGAAGGTTTAAGTTGTAAAAGTCAACCGGATGTTAACCTATGGGTTAGAGGGCTCCGATGTGAGTTCTGACGGTTCGATTAGCTTCGGGAGGTGATTTGTGACTTAGGAGCGTGATCAGAATGAGTTTTGGAGGTCCAGAGTAGAATTAGGCTTGAATTGGCGAAGTTGATATTTTGGCGATTTCCGGTTGATAGGTGAGATTTTGATATAAGGGTCAGAATGGAATTCCGAGAGTTGCAGTAGCTTCGCCGTGTCATTTGGGATGTGTGTGCAAAATTTCAGGTCATTCGGACGTGGTTTGGTTGGGTTTTTGATCAAAAGCGTATTTCGGAAGATTTTAGAAACTTAGGCTTGAATCCGGTGTGATTTGATAGATTTGATATTGTTTGAGGTTTTTTGATGATTGGAACAAGTTTTAATAAGGTATTGGGTTATGTTAGTGCTTTTGGTTGAGGTCCCGGGGGCCTCGGGGTGATTTCGGATGGTTAACGGAAGAGTTGAAGTGTAATTACAGCTGCTGAAGTTGCTGCTTCTGGTGTTTTCGCACCTGCGGTTTGGGGACCGCAGGTGCGGCGCCGCATGTGCGTGAGATTGGCCGCAGAAGCGGGCGAGGACCATAGAAGCGGTAAGGTTAGTCGCATCTGCGGAGTCGCAGATGCAGAGGGTGTTTCGTAGAAATGGGGCCTGATCCCTTAAGTGAATTCCGCAGAAGCAGAGGGTAGACCACAAATGCGGTACCGCAGGTGTGGTTAAAGTGCCGCAGATGCGAAAAAGACTGGGCAAAAGGTATATATTTCTTCCTTCGCGATTTTTGAAGGGTTTAACCATTTTTGAACTCGGAATTGGGAATTTTGGGCGATTTTGAAGAGAGAAATCAAAGAGACTTCGTTGAAGTAAGGATTTTGGACTTAAAACACATTTCTATGGTAGAATTTCATGAATTAAGGCTGTAATTAATGGGATTAAAGGGCTAAAAATGGAGGTTTAGGGCTTGAGTTTAAGAGGGCTTCAAATGGGAATTTGAGGGGTCATTTGGACTCCGATTTTGATGTTGTTGATATGTACGAACTCGTGAGGATATAAGGAACCTGTTGATGCGTGAATTTTTGAGTTTTGAGAAGTGGGCCCGGGGCTCGGGTTTTGCTAATTTCGGGAATTTTGGTATTTTTCGATTGTTTTCGCTTGGGCTTTGCTCTCTTAGCATATTGTGATGTATTCGTTTTGATTTTGGATAGATTCGACGCGATTGGAGGCCTATTTGAAGGGCAAAGGCGTCGTGGAGAAGTATTTTCACTGGTTTGAGGTAAGTAACCATTGTAAATCTAGAACTGAGGGTACAAAACCCCAGTACTTGACTTGCTTTGATATAGGCAGTGACACACATGCTAGGTGACGAGCGTGTGAGCGTGCACCGGTAGATATTGTGACTTGGTCCACCCCGTAGAGACTATTAAGCCGCGTAATTGATTTGGAAATATATATTGTTCTACGTTTCAGTCATTTATACTGTATTAGGGGCTGCATGCCATGTTTGGGGCCTTGTGCCGATCTGTAGAACCCTTAGGGGCATTTTGACTGTTTTTCCTCACTTTACTTGTTAAAAATAATATCCTCAGTCATGTTTTTACCTATTTAAAAGATTAAGGCTGGTTTTATCACTCTATTCCTAAATGTGAGGATTGTTTGGGCTGAGATCCCTACCTTCTATTATTGTGCCCGAGAGGCTGTGAGGTTAATGACCGAGTGAGGTTGAGAACCCAATTGTGAGGATATTATATGTATATATCATGGATCGGGCTGCACGCCGCAGTGATACTTATATGGATCGGGCTGCACGCCGCAGCGATATATATTGGATCGGGCTGCACGCCACAGCGATGTGACGCTTGGGCTGTAGGAGCCCCTTCGGAGTCTGCACATCCCTAGTGAGCGTAGTCGACTATACATATACGGATCGGGCTGCACGCCGCAACGGTTACTATGATTTCTATTATAATGAGGTATATATGAGCCGAGTGCTGAGAGTGAGTACTAAGTGACGATAATTGAGTCCCGAGTGACTGAGAGGCTGCCCGAGGGGCCATATTCTGAGTGATTCCTTGCCCGAGAAGCCTTGTTATGATGCTTTCATTGATTTCACTCTGTTTTTAAATAGCCTCTGTTGGATTTATTGTTACGAAATTGATTTCAATGTTCTAAACTGAAAGAGACGAATTTATGTCAGAAACTGATTTTTGAACTGTCAGAAACTGAAAGAGACGAATTTATTTGAACTGCTCGTTACTACTTTCAGTCCTTATTTACTTTAGTTACTTACTGAGTTGGTGTACTCATGTTACTCCCTGCACATTGTATGCAGATCCAGGTGCCCGAGGGGCAGAGTGAGGGTTTTCCGCTAATTCAGTGTTCGCCGGAGATTACGAGGTGGCTGCATGGCATCCGCAGCCATGTCTTCTCTTCTCTATCTAGTTTATTTTTAAACTTCTTAGACTTGATGTACTAGATGTTCAGTTATGTATTATAGGCTCTAGACTCGTGACACCAGATTTGTTGGGGCTGTGTAGTATCTGCTATGTTGATTTTCCGCATATTTCTGTCCTTTTAATACTTATGATGAATTCCGCATTTAAAAACCTATGTTAGAAAATGGCTTTATGTAAATAGCAAATGGGTTGTGGTTACGAATTTGTCGGCTTGCCTAGTACTGTGATAGGCGCCATCACGACCGGTAATTGGGGTCATGACAGTTATGAAAATGAAACATCCTAATTTCCAATTGTAAATTGTAGGAAGTAGTTAAAAATATAAATAACCCAAGGAAAATAATTGACTTACAATCTAGTGAAATACGCCTCCAGCCTTCACCCTTCTTACGCTTTCCGTCATCCATAGGGAGCTAATAAAATTACATGAACTATACCAAACGAGACCAGCATCGTCGCAAAATGAATTGTAGATGTGAAAATAAAATCCTAGAATTTAAGGACGGAGGCAAGAAGAATAAAACAGAACAGATCTGCGTCCTGAAGCAGATCTTGAAAATATAATTTTAGGGCATTATTTGAAGCGGTACTGAACTAGAAGATTACCTCAAAAAGTGGTAGTACAAATTCAGACAACTCCAAAACTCGTAATGGTTCTTAGTCTTAGGAAGAGAAAGAAAAAAACATAAGAGAGAGAAGAGAAGGGGCATGGATGGAGGACGAACTAGATGGGGAAAGAACATGACTTGGCTTTAGTATTTTATATGGAAGGACAAAAATATTCTTTTTATTTGTGAGTTGGTTGGGTGAAAAGATTAAAAAGGCTAAACACTTATTGATGTGGCAGGTACATTTATGTGAAATAAAAAATGGGTAGGGTGCTAATATACTACCTTCATGTAGTATGTTAGCAAAACCATATATATATATATATATATATATATATATATATATACTTCATTGAAAGGTTTTTTTAATACTATTTATCCTTTTACTCGTATAGACTCGAAAGGATTTTCTGCTACTTATCAGGATAAAGGGATAGATTATTCTTTTGTTACGACTCTATCAAAATATAAAGGAATTTTAATATAGTTTCTTGGCTTGGTTCCAAGATGGTGGTACAGTCGACTCTGGTACTACTCTTATTGGCTTTGCCTTAGTGGCTCCGTCTAGCCAGCTGTGGCACTAAAAGCCCATTGAAGTTGTTAAAAAGGCGTTCTCTTTTACAGTTAGAACTGCTAGACACATGGGCTCAATAAGAGTATGTATCGGACCTAGACAGGCCCCTTGTTTGGGTAAAATGATAGATCCTTCCATACAGTCATTAAAGCTATAATAAAATTCTCGTATATTTCGATTTTTTACTAGTCGTGCGGACTACCGCCAACCTTTAAAGGTACTAAAACAGTTAGATCTGGATTGCCGTGCGGACTACCGCCCGCCTACCCGATCCTAGTGTAAACATGGGATTTGTATTCACTTTGATGAAAAGTCTACTATTTATAATAGACATTCGTTTTCTAATCATAGAATTTTACCTGCTATTCAACATATTTCTCCTGTTGAACCAGTCTATGGTCCAGCTCGCAAACGTGCGGCCTCTTTACACACGATCACTACTAAAGTGAGTGATAAGCCTATTGAAAGGGTTAAAGTTAACCCTCAAACAAACATTGTTCAGGACAATGATAATATATATATAAGCTATATAATTTACAAGAAATTGCCTTAGATAAAAAATTTTTTTAGAAAAAGCTAGGCCCGCTTAGGCCAACATATATACATATGTATACATATAAGCAATTTATATAATATATATGTACATTGTAGATATTATATATAAGCTATATAATTTACAAGAAATTGCTTTAGATAATTTTTTTTTAAAAAAATAGTCAAGGCCCACTTAGGCCCGTTTAGGATCGGGCCCGACCCACATAGCCCAGGACCATTAGTTTGTGGTCCCGGTCTGGTTACACCCAAAAGCCCACGAAGTCCGAAACTGTTTAAGCCCGTCCCACGATGCCCGGGCCCACCTAGAACCGAACCGTTTAGGCCTGTCCCACGAGGTCTGTTTAGGACCGGGCCCGGACCGTTTGCCACCCTTAGGTCAAACAGGAGCTATATTGTTAATACAAAGTTCCAAATAGAGTTAGTAAATGCAATTCAAACCAACTACTAAGCTTTGAGCTTAGGTCCAATTTGGAATAAAAACACTAAATAAACGGAATTGCAAATCTTCTCATGTTTAAAGTGAAAGCAATTACTCCATTCGTTTCAAATTATTTGTCGTGTGTTTCTTTTACACATCTCTTAAAAAATATCAGTTAGAATATTTTTAGTTATTTACTCTTATACATGTCTTCTGTCTTGAGCCGAGGGTCTCCGGGAAACAGCCTCCCTGCCCCTCGGGGTAGGGGTAAGGTCTGCGTACATATTACCCTCCCCAGACCCCACCTGTGGGATTATACTGGGTTGTTGTTGTTGTTGTTGTTGTTGTTGTTGTTGTTGTTGTTGTTGTTGTACTCTTATACATGTCTTATTGGTATTTGAGCAATCATAATATCACTCCATAATTGAGGTATTTGTAGTCTTCAACAATAATTACTACAAGGGTAAAATGAAAAAAAAATTTAATTTTGTCTTGAATTTCTAAAATGACAAATAATTTGAGATAACTAGTTTTAGAAATCACGTCAAATAATTTGAGACGGATGGAGCAACACTAAAGAATAGTATATTCTATGTGCTACAAAGATCTTGAAGGCACTGAGATTCCTCTGATGACGCTTTATTTTATTGGAGCTGATGTGTCATTGTCTATGGAGAATATAATGCCTCCAATTTCAAATAGTAGCGGACTTCAGTACCTAGCCTTTAAACCAACGAAAGATTAACATTTCTTCGGCAATGCGGCCCAATCAAACTTTTTCATCGGATTCGATTTTGATAAAATGACCGTATCCTTCGGGCTACTGATTACACCAAGTTGGCCTGATTTATTTAATTAGCTTTAGACTTTTTTGATATGTTATTTCTACTTTGTTATGTGTATGTCGACTTTAGTCTGTATCATCTATGGAACCAAAAATTTCTTACTATTTTGTGCCCTCTTCACAACTAGATCTCCCAAGCAAACGTACCATCAATGACAATGCTTGGGACCTGGAGTATTTTCACTTCAGTTGTTGTTAAACTTTTTAATGTGTACTATTGATCCTCTTAGGCATATCAGTTAGTGAACAAAAGTTAAACTTTGTTATTGATCCTTTACTATTTTTCAAGAGGAGAATATTGTGATTGACTTAGAAATTACTACTACTTTCCTTCCTACACCATTCTACAACTAACTTGAAACATTGGTGAGAGAAGCCATTGAAGTAGAACCGTGGTTGACAACTCATCATCTGGGTTGACACTCTACTACAAAGATCTAAAAGGTACTGATATTTCTTCAATGATGCTTTATTTTATTGGAGCTGATGTGCCATTGTCTCTGGAGAATATAATGTCTCCAATTCCAAACTATGGCGGACTTCAGTGTCTAGCCTTTAGACCAATGGAAGATCAGCCTTTCTTTCGCAATGTGGCTGATGGTACGCTAGAAACCCGTGTTTTAGTCGTATATTGCACTCTAATCATTGCACTTTACTTGTGTTTGAGCTTAAATGATGGTAATTTGTGCTTATTATGTGTTTTATGCCTTGCACGAAATAATTCCGAGCTTTTAAGATATTTTGGAGCTAAATCAAACAAGTTGGAGCTTTGAAGTCTTATTAAAAGCTCAAGAAATTAAGCCGGGATCACATTCGGGGGTCAAGGACCAAGTCTAGATGTCAAAAAGTGAGAAAAAAGATTACTCTAAGAAAAATACACTACGACGCCGTGGGGCGCAAGGTGGTAGTGCAATTTTTCTGCAGCGTGCAAAAATCAGCCCTATGAAGTTCTCTACCGGCGCATGGGGAACCACGCATGTCCATTTTTGAAAAGGGTAGTTCCATATGGACCCGTTCCGTACATGGTATAAATACACAAAAAAAGTATGACTTTGAGGGAACTTTTGACCTACGAAAGATTTGAGAAGCAACTAAGGCAAGAAGACACAAGAATTCATCAAGATTTCAACCAACAATCGGTGCAATACAAGAATTTGTATCGAATCATTAGCATTAATGTTTTCTATGTCTCTAAACCTTATTGAGATGACTTTTTCCATTTCTATGGAGTAATTCCCCTTAGGGTGTTGAAAGATATGATGTATTGATAATTTGATTAGGCATTCAATTTTGAGAATTGTTTGAATTAATTGATGGAGTTTTAATTCGTATTGTGCAGTTATTCATTATTTTTATTAATCGAAAGAGGAGCTTGATATTGAATTTCTTTATATCTTACGCTCTAGTTTAAATTCATGATTCAACTAGGTAATCGAAAGAGCCTCTTGAATTATTAATTGAACTAGAAAATAAAGAAATATTTGTGAGAAGTTATCCTTTAGACTAAAACCATCATTTTGTTCGTTGCAATTATTCACCATGCTTCAGTTGGATTAATTACTGAAATTAATGTTTAATTGAAAGAGGAACATTTACTTCAAGTGTAATCCAATAATTTATTGAATTCGTGAGAATCAACAGTACTATAGAGTGAACTAATTCAAGAATTGGATCACGAGTCAATTGTCTTGCACTTGTCTAGTCAATTACCCTTATTTCTCTCATTGATATTTCTTTGTTGCTCATCTGTTATCTTTCGTGATCAATTATTAATTGCTTAATTTTTAGTAGTTAATAGTAGTTGATAATCATTTAATCAAGAGTTAATTTTCCTTGATAGTAATTGATTAAAGATTATTCGAACAGTGTTTAAATCCAATCCCTGTGAAGACGATATATTAACTATACTATTTTTGACTAGTGAGCAATAATTTAGAGTTGTGTTTTTCGATCATAAAATTTTGGCGCCGTTGCTGAGGATTGACAATCAATAGTGTTCAGAATAGTTTTTTGCTACTTTAGGATCCGATTTTATTTTCTTGTATTCACGTTTTCTCACTTTTGTGCAGGCAATAGGTTTAACTTCTCTGGTGTATAACTCGATATTCTTTAAAAGAAGTGATTTTATACGATCCAGAGGTGGAAAAGCATCTACGACAGTTGAGGAAATAGAAAGAACTCACCGAAAAATTCTTGGGGCAACCTTCAACCCAAGTACATATGGCTAAGAATAGTGATGATGGGGTAGACTTAGCTGCAAGAGAGGTAGCATAACAGAGAGAACAAGTTACATGGATAGCAACTGAAGCAGCCCTTAGAGCTGCTGATGAGACTATTGAAGATGATGGGGGTCAAAGATTCTATCTAAATCGACCCATGGTTGAAGACCAGTTTAAAAATACTGCTCCCAGGCCTGGAAGAGCACTAAGTGATTATGCTAGACCAATGTACAATCAAGGATTGTCAAGTGTCAGACCTTTACCCGTAGCATCAAATAATTTTGAGTTGAAGCAAGGCTTGGATTCAAACCATTTAAAACAACCGTGTATTTAGAGGGAAGGCCAATGAAGATCCTAACACTCACTTGACGGACTTTAATGAAATCATTAGCACCTTCTAGTACAATGAAGTATAAAAAGATGCGGTCTACTTAAGGGCATTCCCCTTTTTACTGAAGGATGACGTGAAACACTGGCTTTGAAACTTACCAATTGGGTCGATTAGGACATGGAAGATATGACTAAAAAGTTCTTTGACAAGTACTTCTCAGCTGCAAAAATAGTGAAATTTAGAAGGGAAATCCACAACTTCTGCCAGAAGGACACTGAAATGGTCTTCGAAGCTTGGGAAAGATTCAAGGAGATAGTGAGAAAATATCAATATAATGGAATCAAATAGTGGATGAAACTCCAGAACTTTTGGGATGGAGTAACACCTTCCTTATGATGAACTCTGAGTACTGCAATTGGAGGCCCTTTAATGAAGAAAACTCATGAGAAGATTGTTGCGATTCTTGATGAGCTCCCTGAAGATACTAACCAATGGCCCGCTGAGAGTAATGATAGAAGAAAATCATTTGGGGTTCGCTAGGTAGACTCTAACACATCAGTGCAAGTCCAGCTAAATAGCATGGCCAGATAGATCAAAAAGTTAACCTTAGCCAAGGTCTAGAGCCAGTCATCATTAGCTTGTGCCTTTTGTGGAATGGGTCATCCAACATATCCGTGTCAAGCCTCGAGTACAGATGAAGTGGTAAATATTGTGGGGAAATTTGACAGAGGCAACTACCAAAGTGGCAATAATTTTAACTCCCCAGGGCAGAGGCACCGGTTTTTTCTTGGATTTCACCAGCTAGTAGTGCGAATGCATGGCAACAGAATAGCTCCAAACCCCAGGGACAAGGAGCTCCAAGTTTTCTCAGTCAGTAGAGGCAGCAACACCAACCTCCATAGTCAAATTAGTCTAGCATAGAAGATATGATGAAGTCCTTTATTATTAAGACATATGAGAGGCTTGAAACTCATGGCACAACCATTTGAAACTTCGAAAGACAGGTGGGTCAACTTGCTAATCTATTGTTCAAGAGGGTTCCAGAAACTCTCCCTACTGATACTAAAAGAAATTAAAAAGTGACAATAAATGCGGTGTCTTTGAGAAGTGGGAAAGTATTGAAGGACCCCATAGCAAAACAAATGGGTGAGTTGATTGAAAGACATGTAGAGATTGTGGAGGAGCAGAAAGAGAGGAACAATCAAGAAGGTGAAGTGAAGGTATATCCAGATGATGGTCTGAAGAAGAAAGGGAGGACTAGAGTTCTGAAAAAGAAGAAGGATGAGAATTCAATGAATGAGGAGACCGAGGAGAGTAAATACATGCCTGCCTTACCTTTTCCCCAGGATCAAAGAAGAGAGAAGCTGGACAAACAATTTGGGAGTTTTCTAGAAGTGCTCAAGAAGGTGCATGTTAATCTACCTTTCACAGAGGTTCTCTCAGTTGTCAGCCTATGCTAAGTTCCTGAAAGGAGATATTATCCAACAAGCATAAGGTGGAAGAGACATCAGTTGTCAAGCTCACAGAGCATTGTTGTGCCATTTTGCAAAATAAGATCCATCAAAAGTGTGAAGATCCAGGGAGTTTTACTAAACCTCTCTTTAGGAAGTACTAACAACAACAACAATAACATACTCAGTGTAGTCCCACAAGTGGGGTCTGGTAGGATAGAGCGTACTCAGACCATACCCCTGCCTTTAAAAAAGCAAAGAGGCTGTTTCCGAAAGGCCTTCAGTTCAGGAAGGGGAGAGGGGAGGGGTAATAACAATCAAATCGATTTGAAAGCCAAAGCAAAAATATGAAACTAGCAAAGGGTAATGCAATCGGAACACCAAAACACAAGACAACAACAAGTAGTAACAGAAGAGTAGGGGTACGGAAAAAAACACGGAAGACACCAAGTGGTGTATCAAAGCTACAGCTACAAACAAGGACAACACTCGAACACGTGTCATGTCCTCAGTGAGCTGGAGAAATGTCATATCTTGCCTAATAACATCTCTCCAATAGGATAGAAACACGTGTTTTCGTCGTATATTGCACTCTAATCACTGCACTTTACTTGTGTTTGAGCTTAAATGATGGTGATTTGTACTTATTATATGTTTTATGCCTTGCACAAAATGATTCCGGGCTATTAAGATAATTTGGAGATAAATCAAAAAGTTAGAGCTTTGAAGTCTGAGTAAAAGCCCAAATAATTAATTTGGAATCACGTTCGGGAGTCAAGGACCAAGTCTGGATGTCAAAAAGTGAGAAAAAAAGATTACTCTAAGAAAAATGCACCACCACACTGCGGCGTGCAATGTGGTAGTGCAATTTTTCTGCGGAGTGTAAAAATCAACCCTTTGAAGTTCTCCACTAGCGTAGCGCATGGGGCACCACGCCTTGCGTCGTGCATATGCATTTTTGTGAGATTACTTTCCCGTTTCAGCTTGGAAAGGGTTGTTCCATCTGGATTCGTTCCTACATGGTATAAATACACCAAAACTACGATTTTGAGGGAACTTTTGACCTACGAAATATTTGAGAAGAAACTAAGGCAAGAAGACACAAAAATTCAACCAACAATCGGTGTAAATGCCTAATTTTTGTTCTTTATTTTTCTTTATATATATATATATATATATATATATATATATATATATGATAAGTTATGCATCTTTTGTTTTGATGATTTGACAAATTTCATGAGAGAACCAGATAAGGAACCTGTTACACATTCTCAAGATCTTAAGATATAAAGGTTCCAGTTTGGGATATGTTTCAAATCTCAAGAGTTGAAAGAACAGTTGAGGGAACATGTCCCTACCAATTCCCGAGGTGACTGTACAAGTCAACTCCTCCATCTGCAAAGTTTCTGCAAGCACACGCTATAGTGCAGAAACAATGCAACAGTTAACTTTATGGGGAATGCCCTTCACCTAACATGCTTGCATCATCCAAGTGATGTCACAAATGTGATATCAACATCAAGCAAAGGTAAAACAAATCACTTGCACATTCAAGAACTTATCAAGCATTCTCTCAAGTCTGTGTCAATCTTGCAAGTTATTCTTAAGGGCATCAAGAACAAAGAACAACAAAGCAACAAACCAGTTTCCCATATTGAGTTACTATATGTCCTTAATTGTGTTGTATCTTTTTTGAAGTTCTTAATTGTAATTTTTACTTATCTTACTTAGAAGCATTGTGTAGGAAACTCTTTGTAAATCATAAACCCTTATGTTTGTGTCTTGGCTAGATTTAGTCGAGTTATAAAGTCTTTGTAATAGAGTTATTACAAAGTGTCTTGTAATAGTGTTGTTACAAGTTAGTGAGGGATTAAGTCTTTGTAATTGATTTATTACAAAATGGCTTGTAATAGTGTAGTTACAAGTTAGTGAGGTATTAAGAATTCCTAGGTTACAATAGGTTGTAATCTAAAGATTGCTCAGAAGTTAAAATCCTACAAGGGTAGGTCGTGGTTTTTAATCCCTTGAGCAAGGAGTATTTAACGTAAATATCGCGTGTTATTTATTTACTGCCGATTTACTACGGGAATAGATAAAGAACCTAGTTCCCTATACTGTTTGGTCTTACAATCTATTGCTTACTGTGGGAACTGTTATAGAACCTGGTTCTCTATACAGTTTGGTGGATTCTCAGTTTTTATCATTTGGTATCAGAGTGGGTTCTTTCTAAAAGGTTAACTCCTAGATCACTACTGAAAAATTAATCTACGGTAATGGTTGAAAAATTATTCCCACAGACTGCCAAACGTTGCCATACGGATATTAGACCGATTTAAAGAACGTCACATCAGCCGGCACATAGGTCTACTGGAACGATTTTTGCAACGGTTTGCATCACCGTGACAATAGATACGTCTATCGTAACAGTTTTCCCTTTCTCTGTTGGAACGGTTATTTTTTTCAATTGGAACGGTTTAAAACCGTTACTGTATTGTTTATACAACGGTTTTTAACCGTTACCATATTATTTAAAGAAACACTTATGTAATCTATTGCTACGGTTATGTTGGATATAGCCACAGTTTCTTTAGGCTATCGTAATAGTTATATTTGTATTTGGAACAGTTTATGAGATCTATTGCAACAGTTTACATTCTCTACTAGAACGCCATTTGTGTCCTATTGCAACGGTTCTGGTAGGCTATTGTATCAGTTCAGTTAAAACCAAAATATAGCACCTGTTATAAATAAATATTTATACATATAATACATTATAATAACACTAAAATTTAAATACATCATAAAATAAAACTATTAATAATACAAAATTATCTATCAAGAAAATAATATCCATAAAGCAAAATATTTTGCCTCATGAGTGCATAAGTTTAGTACATTTCAAGAGAGTAAATAAGTTTCAAAAATGTTGGTAACAAAAGATTCCTAGAACATTCATCTATAACAACTCAAAATTCATTTCAAGTAAGGTTTAGTTCTTCATCGTCTTCATCATCCATTTCTTGATCTACTCCACCTACAAAAGAGGATAAATAAAGTTATTACCCTTCAACAGAATTCGGTCTAAGAGTACTCAAACATTTAAATGTTTTCGTTCTTCTTTTATTAATCCAACTTATTCATCTCAACAAACTATACGCAACATCAATCTGATATTATTACCAAGGACCAAGACTTTCAAACTATCAAGCTATGATGGCAAAGTAAAGAATAATGCATAAGAAGAATCACAAACATAATTACAAAACCAGCACGAAATATGAACTACCTTAAACATCTCTGTCAACAAAACCACACACATAACATGCCTAGCTGCTCAGAGAACATGAGCATGTTTCTGTTTATCATTCAGTTTCTCTTCCAAAGCCCTTCTCAATGGAGTGTATTGGTGCATCAACAATGGATATACCAATGTGCTGGTGGAATTGCACTCAATAGCATCATTTACACTCCGCTATCAATTTTACTTTTTAACATTCCGTTTCCAAGTATTTATGGGCTTCACATAATTTTCAAAGAGGGTAAACTAATGCGCATCTGGATTTCTCTTCAAATAATAGTTAGGTCATTAGTATTTGCAAATAAAAGATATATATAAACTTTAGAAATCGAACTTCAAGTAAAACATTGAAATACTGGTTTAATATGAAAGTTTAGATCAATACAATACTGGTTGTCTCTCGCAAAATCTTCAACTTTAACAAATAATTTTTCAATGTGAAATTCACGTTAACACAACTAACTCAGTTTCCAGTCTTCTACCAACTTTTTTTCAACGTCAACTCAAGTATATATTATCCAAACGTCTGCTTAATAAGTCATATGAACTATATAACCAAATAAAATCATAGAGCAAAGATCAATGGAACAACAACAATAGCATGACAAGTAGCACATCTCATCAGGAAGATCAAAGACCTAGGAGTTCATGGGAACTTTGTCTTTCAGCATTGCTACAGAGAAGTCAATTCCATAACTTTATCTTAAGCATCAACCTATCTATCTATTCCAATTTAAATTCTCAAAGTTCTACTATCATAGAACTGCCAGTATTACTCAGGTATTATTACTATACATAGGAGACCACTTGGCACTTAAGAAATTATATACTCCTACTAAATAGAAAAAAAGATATTACCATATCCACTCTGCCTAGAACCAAAGCAAACCAAGCAAGGAAGGAAGAGAAGAAGAAATAGAAGAAGATGTATAACATTTGGTACGTACTGACCTTGATTATTACTACCAGCAGATGGTCAACTGTTTAGTTGAACAACAACTTGTTGTGCAGAGAAAGCATCTACAAGTGAACGTGCACTGAACCTTAACATGCCAGGATCAAGTTGCAAATTTGGGTTCAGACGCTGAAGTCGTGCGATGACGTTCATTGTGATATTTTGTTCCATAGCATCCTTTTGTTCGTTCAACTTTTCATGCATTCTTTGTTGCATCCTCTCTTCCATTTCCTCCATTTTCTACTGCATCCTCTCATCAGCATCTAAAGAAGATCCAAGTCCCTTTTTGCCCTTTTAACAAAGTCTTGGTAACCCCTCATCCATACAATCTCATGCGACCTGGATGTTCAGGTCCCATGACTGATGCAAAAGCGTCAACTGAATGACTCCATCTTCAATTTCCTGAGTTGGTTGTATTCTCTCCATTTCAGCCTACAAACCAAATGCGAGAGAAAATAGTTTTAAGTAACTAAAATTGAATCAATAATTAAGAACAAATAAATAATCACGACAAACTTTAAATTAAAAATTTCGTACAATTTTACTAATCGTATTGTCATATGAGTTTTTGTATACTCGGCCATTATTTTTTTTCTTGTAGCCACAAAGATGTCCTTACTTGATAGAGTATCTGAAGCTTCTTTTTTTCCTAGTTACATGAAAAATGTATAAGAATCTTTCCATATAAAGTTAGCAAGTTCATAATTCAAAAAAAATTAAGAAAGATAAAACATCAAACCTCGCGAATTAGAGGACAAGGTGTTCTGCCAGCAGTGTGTGGACACTTCAACCTATTTCAATTCTCTGTATTGGTTTTGGACATTTTCTACAAATAAACGAGTCAATCACTGGATAGCAGCTCACAAAGTACAGAATTTTCAATTGTAGGAATAGTATAACTGAAGTAACTGAAATAATTAATCAGCAACCATGTTCACTTAATCAGAAAGAAGACCTCAATTAATGAAAATAGGAATAACAAACTAGAAGATATTAACAATAGGATTAGAATAATAGTCATGACTGTAGAGCATTGGTGGTGCAAAAACTAAATGAAGAATAGAGACAGAGAAGTATTGAATACGTACAACTATAAATTTGGAGGCCTATAAGGCACTCTTCCACCTACTCCTTGGCTATTCAATGAATGGATTATTTGTATTTAATTCAGCTATAAAAAAAGGTCAAACTGACCCTGACAAAGGAAAAGTGACAAACAAATAGGGGTATAAATTTAAGTTGCCGAAGTTGGTAACAAGTGGATTAGATCTTAGTGAAGACATAATGGAGTTCTCAAGAGATTCAGATTCACCAAAAAGAAAGATAACTAAGTCAATTTACATGCTTCAGTTCTAAATATGGATAAAAGAGATAGGAGCCCATGATAAACAAATATTTTCAACATCTATACTGAAAATCTATGCATTGTCAATGCCATTAGCCACACAAACTAAATCATTATTGTGACAATTTGACTTTGAAATCTGAAATCATACTTCAACTTGCAATAATTCTCATAATATCTGAAGTTTGAAATCATCCATCGGGGTTGAATTCAATAAAAGAATTCCTCCCACCTCAAAACACTTTACAAATAAACGTAGCTACATCTTTAAATAAGAAAGCTTACCATGACTATCCACAAAATATTAAGAGCACCAACAACAAAAAATGATGACAACAATAGGTAACTCAGTGCATGCCCATGAATGTCAGTTAAGATATGTAAGGGTAATTTTACTAATTTTTGAAGCAGCTGCCGGGTTTAATCATGACTGCAGAGCATTAGTGGTGCAAAATGTCTTCCTTATGGTGAAAATGTCTTCCTTCACTAGAGACTACAGTTGAATGCTTAAAATCAATAATGAATCAGGACTAAAACATTAGGGTTAAACAAGCCCAATATTTTAGTCTCAATAGCTGAGATTAAGTTCTCGCAAGGCTTATTAGTATCAATTTTAATCACCAAGTTAATCGTAATTGCTACTATCCTCAGGTGTTATGAATAAGCTGCAGCATTCCATAGACATCAATTATATATGCCTACTTTGTATGTTTAAAAAAAGGTCTTTTGCATATTAAATAAGAGTGTGAGAGAGATTGATGACCTTAAAAAGCTCTAATTTATGCCTCCCTTGTTGCATCTAGTTGTAAGAAAGAGATGAAAGAGACGTAAGGTAAATATAACCATTAAGGAAAATTCAGGATCATGTGGAGCTACATGGATGCAGGCTACTTCAATCTAACTCTACCAAAAGCAAGTAATTATGACACACATTAAGTTGTGAAAACACGGAGAACTGAAACCAAAGTAAGAGGCAAGTGATTTATTAGAATTTTCATGGATGCATGCTACTTCAATCTGACTCTACCAAAAGCCAGTAATTATGACACACATTAAGATGTGAAAACACGGAGAACTGAAACCAAAGTAAGCAGCAAGTGATTTATCAAAATTTTTAACAACCATGTTCACAGGTTTACAGTGTAGGATACTTTGTTATAGTGAGTCTTTTATGCAACCTATATTAATCAGCAGCAACTTCAGATAATTCATGTATTAAACTAGCAGTAGCAATTTTCAAACAGTGACCTACAACAACTATCAGATTTCAAACCAAAGAACTAGATATGCTTAATCGACAACCTTCAAGGGGATTACAAGCTCGCTGTCACGACCCCGGTTCGCCCTCCGTGAATCATCGTGGTGGCACATAGTTTCTACGACTAGGTAAGCCTAACAATGCGGAATATAAACAACAATTTGCGGAAGAGATAATTAAAAACCCGAATAATAAAATAAAATAGTATTTAAAATGCCGCTCAACATACACAATAACAACTCTCGGAACTAATAACATTTCCCGGAACCCCAAATCTCATGATCACAAGCCTTTGAATGTCTACAAACATATAACTCCAAAATATCTAACAAAGACACAAAGTACAGAATGGCTAATACAAAAGAGGGAGTAGAAAGGGACTCTCCGGTATGCGAACGCGGCAGATATACCTCGGAGTCTCTACGAATGTCTCGTCTCAAGCGTGATAAGTCTGAGTGGAGGTACCTGGATCTGCACATGAAAAACATTCACAGAAAGGGTATGAGTACACCACGACGGTACTCAGTAAGTGCCAAGCCTAACCTAGGTCGGGTAGTGACGAGGAAGGCCAGGGCCTTACTGAGATTAAATGAAATATAAGGTATGGCAGTATAAGATAAAGCAGTATAGTTGAAAGATAACAATAAGAATTAATACAAGATAATAAGGATAACAACAACTGAAACAGAGGTAAAAACAATCACAAGGAATGCCACTCTTCATAAGACAATAACCGGGGATCTCTCAGTATCCCGAGGATCTCTTAGTACCCTCAATATATACTAAGGATCTCTTGGTATCCTCAATATATGCTAGGGATCTCTTGGTATCCCGAGGATCTCTTGGTATTCTCAATATACGTGCTGAGGGATATCTCGGTATCCCGCACCTCAGCTCAAATCATAAATACATATCGGGGATCTCCCGGGATGTCGTCTCGTAGTCCCAAAGTAAAATACACAGCAATAACACAAATAATACTCAATTTAACTCAATTTCGTACCAAAGTAAAACCGGTAATTCTAATCTAACATGCTTCACCTAATACAAATAAGGCAGTTTAAGTAATAAAGCAATTAAGTCAATTAAACATGCTTTTCTAAGCTAACAACATGCTTAAGTTTCAAGTAGAATAAGCAGGAAAGGAAAACACAATTAAAGCTACCTTAGTGAAAACATGATTTTTCAACAATTAGCACAAGTACGCGCTCGTCACCTCACGTACAAAGCATTTCAATTACCACAATACCAAATCCTAAGGGGAATGTCCCCCACACAAGGTTAGGCAAGCCACTCACCTCGAACCAACTCAAAATCAACCCGAAACCACGTCTTTGCCACGAGTACTCGACTCCAAATGGCCCAAATCTATTCAATTCAATTGCATAATATAAATAACACTTCAAGTAACTGATTCTACAAATAAATTCTAAGCTAATACAAGAAATTAGGTAAAATGACCAAAACACCCTCCGGGCCCACATCTCGAAATCGGGTAAAATTTACATTTTCAAAATCCTCATACTTTCATGAGTTCATTTATATCAAAATTATCCCAATCCAACATAAAAATCGTGATCCAAATTCAAATGTTAGGTCTAAGAACTTTTCCAACTTTTCTTCAACTTTTCCACCCCAAATTCGAATTTAAAGGATAAATTTAAGCATAGATTCGTGGAAAACAATCAAAACTGAGTAAGAATTACTTACCCAAAATACCCAGGTGAAAATCTCTCTCACAATTGCCAATCTGAAGCTCCCAAATCAATTTCTAACTTTTGAAACTAAACCCTCGAATTTCTAATTTTTCTGCCCAGCAGTTCCACTTCTACGGTCAAGGGACCGCACATGCGATCCCGCTTTAGCGGAAAAACGACCGCACGTACGAAACTCATTAAAGTCACAAATCCGCACCTGCGACCTACTCACCGCATCTGCGGTCACGCAGGTGTGTGAACCCTTCCGCACCTGTGGCTCCTTGATTTTCCTCAGCTGGCCGCTTCTGCGGCTAAATTTCGCATCTGCGGCCTCTCAACCGCATATGCGGTTATGACAACAACCCAAAGACTTCAGATGCAAACTTCAACTTCAAATTTCCTGTTAACCATCCGAAATCATCCCGAGGCCCCTGGGACCTCAACCAAAAGCACGAACAAGTCCTATACCACTATTCAAACTTATACCAATCCTTAAATCACCTAAAACAACATCGAAACATCGAATTAACCATGGATTCGAGCCTAAGAATTTTAAAAACTCTCAAAATACGCTTTCAATCAAAAAGTCTATCAAATCTCATCCGAATAACCTGAAATTTTGCACACACGTCACATTCAACACTACAGAGCTACTCCAACTTCTGAAATTCCATTCCGACTCCCGGATCAAAACCTCAAAATCGAACCGAAAACTTTAAAAATTCAACTTTCGGCACTTCAAGCATATATTAGCTACGGACCTCCAAGACACATTCCGAACACGCTCCTAAACCCAAAATCACCCAACGGAGCTAACAGAACCGTCATAATTTTATTCTGAGGCCATCTTCACACTGTTCTGACTACGGTCAAATTTCCAAAACTTAAGCTCTCATTTAGGGACTAAGTGTCCCAAAACTCTCCGAAGCTCCAAATAATTCCTCCCGGTAACTCACAATAGTAGAAACATACACGGAGAAAGTAGTTAATAGGGGATCGGGGCATAAATTCTTAAGACGACCGGCCAAGTCGTCACATCCTCCTACACTTAAACATTCATTCATTCTCGTTCGAGCATAGAGACATACCTGAAGTAGTGAAAGATGAGGGTAGCAGCTGCGCATATCCTGCTCGGTCTCCCAGGTCGCCTCCTCGATCGGCTGACCCCGCCACTGAACCTTCACTGATGCAATGTTCTTTGATCTTAGCTTTCGAACCTGTCTGTCCAATATTGCCACTGGCTCCTCAACATAAGATAGTTCCTTGTCCAACTGAACTGAACTGAAATCCAACACATGCGATGGATCATCGTGATACTTCCAGAGCATCGAAACATGAAATACCGGATGAACTCCTGCCAAGCTGGGAGTTAAGACAAGCGCATAAGCAACCTCCCCAACACGCCTCAATATCTCAAAAGGGCCAATAAACCTCGGACTCAACTTCCCTTTCTTCCTAAATCTCATAACGCCTTTTATAGGTGATACCCGAAGCAGAACCCGCTCTCCAACCATATAGGAAACATCACGAACCTTCCGGTCTACGTAACTCTTCTGTCTAGACTGGGTTGTGCGGAGTCTATCCTTAATCACTTTAACCTTCTCCAGAGCATCCCGAACCAAGTTTGTGCCCAATAATCTAGCTTCACCCGGCTCAAACCAACCCACTGGGGATCTACACCGCCTACCATATAAATCCTCATACGGTGCCATTTGAATGCTGGACTGATAACTGTTGTTGTATGCGAACTCCGTCAATGACAAGAACTGATCCCAAGACCCTACAAACTTAATCACACCCGCACAAAGCATATCCTCAAGAATCTGAATAGTGCGCTCGGACTGTCTGTCCGTCTGAGGGTGAAATGCTGTACTCAACTCCACCCGAGTACCCAACTCATGCTGAACAACCCTCTAGAATCGTGATGTGAACTGATTACCCCTATCTGAAATGATAGAAACTGGGATACCATGTAGACAAACAATCTCCCGGATATAAATCTTCGCCAACCGCTCCAAAGAGTAAGTAGTACACACAGGAATGAAGTGCGCTGACTTGGTCAGCGGATTCATAATCACCCAAATAGCATCGAACTTTCTCAAAGTTCATGGGAGCCCAACTACAAAGTGCATGGTGATACGCTCCCACTTCCACTCTAGAATCTCTATCTGCTAAAGCAACCCACCCGGTCTCTAGTGCTCATACTTCACCTGCTGATAGTTGAGGCACCGAGCTACAAATCCAACTCTATCTTTCTTCATCCGCCTCCACCAATAATGCTGCCTCAAATCTTGATACATCTTCGCGGCACCCGAATGAATGGAATACCCCGAACTATGGGCTTCCTCTGGAATCAACTCCCAAAGCCCATCAACATTGGGTACACAAATCCAACGCTGCATCCTCAATACCCCGTCATCACCAATAGTCACATCTCTGGCATCACCATGCTAAACCTTGTCCTTGAGGACAAGCAAATGAGGGTCATCATACTAACGCTTCCTGATACGATCAAATAAGGAAGGCCGAGAAACCACGCAAGCTAGAACTCGACTAGGATCTGAAAGATCCAATCTCACAAACTGGCTGGCTAAGTCCTGGACATCCATCGCCATAGGCCTCTCCGATGGTGGTAAATAGGCCAAACTCCCAAACTCTCTGCCTGGTGACTCAAGGCATCGGCCACCACATTGGCCTTGCCCGGGTGATACAAAATAGTGATATCATAGTCCTTCAGCAACTCTAGCCATCTCATCTGGCATAAATTTAGATCCTTTTGCTTGAACATGTGCTGCAAGCTCCGATGATCAGTATAAATCTCACAAGGGACACCGTACAAATAATGATGCCAGATCTTCAGGGCTTGAACAATGGCAGCTAGCTCGAGATCATGGACAGGATAATTCATCTCATGTACCTTCAACTATCTGGACGCGTAGGCAATCACCCTACCGTCCTGCATCAAAACCACTCCAAGGCCAATCCTAGAGGCATCACAATAGACGGTATAAGACCCAAACCTGTAGGCAATATCAAAACTAGGGCTGTAGTTAAAGCTGTCTTGAGCTTCTGAAAGCTCACCTCACACTCTTCTGTCCACTGGAACGGAGCACCCTTCTAGGTCAGCCTGATCATAGGGGCTGCAATTAATGAAAACCCCTCAACAAAATGACGGTAGTAACCCAAAAACCTAAGAAAACTACGGATCTCTGTAGTTGAGGATGGTCTGGGCCAACTCTACAGTGCCTCTACTTCTTCAGATCTACCTGAATACCCTCACTTGATACCACATGGCCTAAGAATGCCATGGAATCCAACCAAAACTCACATTTCGAGAACTTAACATATAACTT
Organism: Nicotiana tabacum; assembly: GCF_000715075.1. NCBI lineage: Eukaryota > Viridiplantae > Streptophyta > Magnoliopsida > Solanales > Solanaceae > Nicotiana > Nicotiana tabacum. The sequence goes on along the minus strand of NC_134086.1, from coordinate 88,884,471 downwards.
CTTCTCTCTCAGAGTCCGAAGCACAATCCTCAGGTGCTGCTCATGATCTTCCTGACTTCGGGAATACACCAGAATATCATCAATAAAGACAATGATGAACGAGTCAAGATACGGCCGGAACACACTGTGCATCAAATGCATAAAGGCTGCTGGGGCATTGGTCAGCCCAAATGACATAACAAGGAACTCGTAATGACCATACTGAGTCTTGAAAGCAGTCTTTGGGATATCTGGCTCCCGAATCTTCAACTAATGGTACCCTGAACGCAAGTCAATCTTAGAAAATACTCGTGCACCATGTAGCTGGTTAAACAAATCATCAATACAAGGCAAATGATAATGCTTCTTCACTGTAACTTTGTTCAACTGGCGATAATCAATGCACATACGCATAGAACCATTCTTCTTCTTCTTCTTCTTAACAAATAAGACAGGAGCACCCCAAGTTGATACACTGGGCCGAATGAAACCCTTATCAAGAAATTCCTATAACTAGTCCTCCAACTCCTTCAACTCAGGAGGAGCCATACGATACGTAGGAATAAAAATGGGCTGAGTGCTAGGCAACAGATCAATGCCAAAATCAATATCTCTATCGGGTGGCATGCCCAAAAGGTCAGCTGGAAACACATCAAAAAAATCCTGTACTACTAGGACTGAATCAACAGAAGGGGTATCAATACCGACATCTCTCATATAAGCTAGATATGCGTCACACCCCTTCTCAACCATACGTTGAGCCTTAAGGAAAGAAATAACTCTAATAGGAGTGTGATCTAAAGCACCCATCCACTCAACACGCGGTACACCTGGCATAGCCAGTGTCACAATATTGGCGTGACAATCAAGAATAGCATAATGGGGCGACCACCAGTCCATGCCCAAGATAATATCAAAATCTACTATGTTGAGCAACTATAAATCAACTATGGTCTCAAAACCACTACGAGCAACCAAACACGACCGATAAACGCAGTCTACCACAAGATAATCTCCCACAGGAGTAGAAACATAAACAGGGGAACTTAAAGAATCCTGAGGTACACCCAAATGTGGAGCAAAATAAGAAGACACATAAGAGTAAGTGGAGCCTGGATCGAATAGAACCGATGCATCTTTGTGACAAACCAAGACAATACCTGTGATGATAGAATTGGAGGCAACAACCTCGGTACGAGCAGTAAGGGCATAGTATCTGGCATGGCCTCCCCCTCTAGGGTGACCTCTACCTCCCCGACCTCCACCTCTAGTTGGATGAGCAGGTGGGGTAGCAGCTAGAGCTGTAACCATAGCTTGAGAACTCTGCGGGGTACGCTGTTGCTAAGAAGTCTATGAAGGTGCACTCCTCCCAAGTCTAAGGAAATCCCTCACAACATGGCATGTGTCACCACACTCAAAACAAGCTCTGGGAGGACGTGGCGGCTGTGACTGGCTCGGGCCAGGTCTGCTGGACTAACCTCTAAAAGCACCCCACACAGTAGGCGCGCTAGATATCAGAGGTGCATAATAAGGTTCCTAAGGCCTAGGAGGAGCCAGAATACCACTGAATGCTAGAAGAGCTGAATGAACATGGCGACTCATATAACCCCTACCATGATGACCTGCAGCTGAGGCACGGGTACCAGGATAATGGCCCGACTCTCAAGACCTCTTGGCCTCCCTCTCCTCTCTCTCCCTAGCATGCATACCCTCAATCCTCCTAGCAATGCTCACCACCTGCTGATAAGAAATATCCATCTCCAACTCACAAGCCATGCTAGACCTAATGCTAGGAATAAGCCCCTCAATAAACCGACGAAACCTCTTCCGAACAGTAGAAACCAAGGCTGGTGCATGTTTAGCCAAACTAGTGTAACCGATAGCATACTTTGAGATAGTCGTAGCACCCTAGCGCAAATGCTCAAACTCTGCGTGCCATACGTCCCTAAGGCTCTGAGGAACATAATCTCTTAGGAACAGATCTGATAACTGAGTCTAAGTCAGTGAAGCAGCCTCATCCGGACTGTCTAACTCATAGGTATGCCACCACTCATAGGCGGCTCCTCGAAGCTGGAAAGTAGTGATGGAAACCCTGCTCAATCCTGATATACCCATGGTACGGAGAATACAGTAGTACTGATCTAGAAATCCCAGAGCATCATCCGATGCTAGACCACTGAATACAACAGGCTTGTGCTTCTTGAACCTCTCAAGCCTCAGCTACTCATCCTCGGAAATTGCTGCCCTATCCTCGGGTTGATCTCGGACTGCAGACTGTACAGGAATAATCTCGGGGACCTGCTCAGCATCCAATCATTGCTCAGGAGTGCGGGCGGCAGGAGTATGTGCTCCTCTTCCGGCCTGAGATGTAGCTGCAGCAAGGGGAAGCAACCCTGCTTGAGCCAAAGTGGTGTACATTCTCATGAACTGTGCCAGAGTCTCCTGAAGTGCTGGAGTAGTAGTAGCAGTAGGCATATCAGGTGCCTGGACTCCGGCTGGAACTGTTGGTGGTACCTTGGCGGCAGCTCGCGCAGGTGCTCTGGCTGCACCACGTGCACGTCCTCGGCCTCTACCCCGACCCCGACCTTTGACGGCTGCAGTAGGGGGCGCGGGTGCCTGATCATCTCATGTAGCACGTATCCTCACCATCTGTGAGAGAATAGAAGATAAAAGTTTAAAATCGCGCACGATAAGGAAATCAAATGAAGTGGAAATTTTCCTAATAGTTACATAGCCTCTCGCACATAAGTACACACATCTCCGTACCGATATGCGAGACTCTAATAAACCGGCTTGTGATTCATGACTCTTATAAACTTAGATTTCTGTTACCAACTTGTCAAACCCTGGTTCGCCCTCCATGAACCATCATGACGGCACCTAGTCTCTATGACTAGGTAAGCCTAACAATGTGGAATATAAACAACAATTCGGAAGAGATAATTAAAAGCTGGAATAATGAAATAAAACAATGTTTAAAATGCCGCTCAAATTACACAATAACAACTCTCAAAACTAATAATATTTCCCAAAACCCAGAATCTCATGATCACAAGCCTTTGAATGTCTACAACCATCTAACTCCAGAATATCTAACAAAGACACAAACTATAGAAGGGCTAATTAAAAAGGGGGAGTAGAAATGGATTCTTCGGTCTGCGGCCGCGACAGATATACCTCAGAGTCTCTACGAATGCCTCGTCTCAAGCGTGATAAGTCTGAGTGGAGGTACCTGGATCTGCACATGAAAAACATGCATAGAAATGGTATGAGTACACCACATCAGTACTCAGTAAGTGCCAAGCCTAACCTCGGTCGGGTAGTGACGAGGAAGGTCAGGGCCCTGCTGAGATTAAATGAAATATAAGGTACGACAGTATAAGATAAAGTAGTACATTTGAAATATAACAATAAGAATTAATACAGGATAATAAGGATAACAACAACTGAAATAGAGGCAAAAACAATCACAAGGAATGCTACTTTTCACAAAGATAATAACCACTCTTCATAAGACAATAACCGGGGATCTCTCAGTATCCCGAGGATCTCTTAGTACCCTCAATATATACTAAGGATCTCTTGGTATCCTCAATATATGCTAGGGATCTCTTGGTATCCCGAGGATCTCTTGGTATTCTCAATATACGTGCTGAGGGATATCTCGGTATCCCGCACCTCAGCTCAAATCATAAATACATATCGGGGATCTCCCGGGATGTCGTCTCGTAGTCCCAAAGTAAAATACACAGCAATAACACAAATAATACTCAATTTAACTCAATTTCGTACCAAAGTAAAACCGGTAATTCTAATCTAACATGCTTCACCTAATACAAATAAGGCAGTTTAAGTAATAAAGCAATTAAGTCAATTAAACATGCTTTTCTAAGCTAACAACATGCTTAAGTTTCAAGTAGAATAAGCAGGAAAGGAAAACACAATTAAAGCTACCTTAGTGAAAACATGATTTTTCAATAATTAGCACAAGTACGCGCTCGTCACCTCACGTACAAGGCATTTCAACCACAATACCAAATCTTAAGGGGAATGTCCCCCACACAAGGTTAGGCAAGCCACTCACTTTGAACCGGCTCAAAATCAACCTGAAACCATGTCTTTACCACGAGTACTCGACTCCAAATGGCCCAAATATATTCAATTCAATTGCATAATGTAAATAACACTTCAAGTAACTGATTCTACAAGTAAATTCAAAGCTAATACGCGAAATTAGGTAAAATAACCAAAATGCCCTCCGATCCCACGTCTCAAAATTGGGTAAAATTTACATTTTCAGAATACTCATACTCTCACGAGTTCATTTATATCAAAATTATCTCAATCCGACATCAAAATCGTGATCCAAATTCAAATGTTAGGTCTAAGAACTTTTCTAACTTTTCATCATCTTTTCCACCCCAAATTCGAATTTAAGGGATGAATTTAAGCATAGATTTGTAGAAAACAATCAAAATTGAGTAATAATTACTTACCCAAAACACCTTGTGAGAATTCCTCTCAAAATCGCCAATCCCGAGCTCCCAAATCAATTTCTAACTTTTGAACTAAACTCTCGAATTTCTGATTTTTCTGCCCTGAACTTCCGCTTCTGCGGTCAAGGGACCGCACCTGCGGTCCCGCTTCAGAACGGAAAAACGATTGCACTTGCAAAACTTATTAAAGTCCCAAAATCCGCACCTGCAACCTGCTCACCGCATCTGTGGTCACGCAAGTGCGTGAACCCTTCCGTACATGTGGTTCCTTGTTTTTCCTCAGCTGACCACTTCTGCGGCTAAATTTCGCATTTGCAGCCTCTCAACCGCATATGCGGTTATGACAACAGCCCAAAGACTTCAGCTGCAAACTTCAAACTTTCCGTTAACCATCCGAAATCATCCCGAGGCCCCCGGGATCTCAACAAAAAGCATGAACAAGTCCTATACCACTATTCAAACTTAACCAATCCTTAAATCACCTAAAACACCATCGAAACATCAAATTAACCATGGATTTTAGCCTAAGAACTTCAAAAACTCTCAAAATACGCTTTTGATCAAAAAGTCTATCAAACCTCATCCGAACAACCTGAAATTTTGCACACACATCACATTCAATACTACGGAGTTACTCCAACTTCTACAATTCCATTCCGACCCCTGGATCAAAATCTCACTATCAAACCGGAAACTTCAAAAATTCAACTTTCGCCATTTCAAGCCTAAATTAGCTACGGACCTCCAAGACACAATCCTAACACCCTCCTAAACCTGAAATCACCAAACGGAGCTAACAGAACCATCAGAATTCCATTCTGAGGCCGTCTTCATACTGTTCTGACTATGGTCGAATTTTCAAAACTTAAGCTCTCATTTAGGGACTAAGTGTCCCAAAACTCTCCGAAACTCCAAATAATTCCTCTCGGCAACTCACAATAGCAGAAACAAATACGGGAAAAGTAGTTAACAAGGTATCAAGGCATAAATTCTTAAGACAACCGGCCGGGTCGTCACACTCGCAAAGATGATGGCGTTCCAAGTCAGTTTAGAGCTGATAGCAGCAACTTAACATTTCATAAATAAATCTGATCAATCTTTCAACCAATAGTAGCTATTCACTCGATTCAATTCAAAAGTGAAAAACTAGTATTCAATGTAGTAGTAAACACTATCAAATTCAACTAAAAATTTGACGACAAGGTCTCGATCAAAATTCAACAGTAACATGAAATAAAAATGAATTTGAGTCTTTGATTTAAGTAATCAAGCTCCAAATGAACAGTACAAGATAAAGTACATAAAGGAATAATGGCACATAAGAGGCATGTGAGCTGAATAGCTGATCATTTGACCTAGTATGTGTTACCTCCCTACCTGTAGTTTCAAGTGTTGTTATGGTTCACTTACCAAAGACTAGACAAGCAATTCTAGATGTAATTACCTTGTGAGGATCGGAGTTCCAATGTTTAAGAAGATCCTTAAAGTGAGATTCCAGAACATCTACTGGCCTATTCTCCATTCGAAGCTCATCATTCTCATAGGCTTTGAAGTGGTTTGTCTTCAATTGATTCTTATACTTTCTCCAAGCACTACAAACTAATTCAAAAACCCATTGTTTCGCCTCGTCAGGAATGTCATATTTTTCCTACAAATTTAGTGCAATTGGGTTAGTGTAAGAAATAAGAAATATCATCCATGTTTATTAGACATTGGGAACTTCATACCTTGATATATTTTCACATATCATCTTTTGTGTCTATTTTCCTCCAATTAAATATATTAAGAGGACAAAAAGTCCCACTCCTTGCCAATGTGCCAAGGAAGCTACCCAACTCTTGTACAACTTCTTTAGTAGGACCAACAGGTTGATTATACTCATTTAGAATGATTATTTTATGCTCCTTTCTACCATGAACACTTGGCATTTAAGTACGACCCCTTTTTATTTTTGGCGAAGAGGGGCCTGCAATAGTACAAAGCAAAGATAATCAGTAATCACTAATTTTAGTTAGTTTTATGATTAAAATTTATATATATTGTCCTTGTTCCTCAAATTGTTCAGTTGTTTCATGATTGGTAGAATGATCAGATCGTTCATGTACTCCTTGTGATGCAGGAGTGATGGAATCCATATTCGCTCGTTCATGTACTCCCTGTGATGCAAGAGTGATGGAATCCATATTCACTTGTTGCACTTGTTCATGCACTCCTTGTGCTGCTAAAGAGGTGGAATTCCGTGTCACTTGTTGCACTTGTTCTTGCAACTGAAATCCTAATTCCGATTGTCGTTCTTTATTTGCATTTGACCTTATATTCAAGACTCTTTTTGTCGTCAACAACGTAACCTTTTGGTTTCGCAAAGATGGAGGTAATCCAACTTCTGATTGTCGTTCTTCATTTTCATTTTACCTTGTAGCTTGAAAGGTTCTTTTTGTTGTCAATGATGAAACCCTTTGATTTCGCAAAGACGCAAGTGATCCCGCTGGAATGCGGTTGGAGATTTTTTTTTTGCCTGAGCACCCTTCTTGATTCATGACTATTCAAATATTGTTCAGATTCTGAAAATCAAACACAATATAGGTTAGCAAAACCAACAACAAAAAAATAGGTAAATAGATTTGGTCACAAACTACTGATTGTTTTGTCCATTAAAAAGAGAGATTGGTCCATCATCAATGACAAAGGTTATATAGATTCAAACAAATGGAAAGAACTTTGCAGTTCACAATCCAAAGTATACACCAGCAATCAATAGTGTAAAGATTTCAAAATGCATAATCTTTTCGCTGAATATTACCCATTATAAATTTGAGAATAAAGAATCTCGAAGCAAGTTGTCTAAAAGGGGATAATCTGCCCCTTTATGATAATTCCGAGAGGCTTTCAGAAAGCAAACACTCAACCACATGAGGGAGCATGAAAAAGAAAACTAAAATTACTTACTTGCACAAGTTTCAACAGGAGGGAGCTGTTGGGTATTCTCTGTAGCAGCAGCGGAGGGTATCAACAGGAAAGCTGGAGTCTTTTTTGGAACAACAACATGTGGACTGGAGATGTCTATCACAAACAACAAAGGTTTCAATGGTTGAAACATAGAGAAAGCCTTTGACTTCATTAAAACACACGGCATTACAACAGAACTACTTAGATAGGAAAAGTGTGAAAATGTAAAACTTGCAAAGAAAAAGATAAAACAATTAGAATAAGCGGCTATGAGATGGTACCCCACAATGAAAACAGTAGTAAATTAGATCAGAATCGATGCAAAAGCTCTTTGCCATATCATTTAAATAATCAGCCAACCTCTAGATAAGCTGCAACCAACTATTTATAGAAGCATGCAGTTCATTCTTCTAATATAAATCTTCTGTAGTATGGATGCATCATACTGCAAGTCCTTTAGCAACTCCAATTATATAAAACATATATTACAATCATTTTGTTTCTCTTGTTGTTATTCCATTTCAAAAAGAGTTCTAGATTCCAAGTATGCTAGTCATTTAGAAAGTGTTTGAGAATTACTTGAGTTGTTAAATGATACATTATGATGTAAAATGAAAACAGTAGTAACATGCATATTGTATTATCTAATTTATGTAGTAAACTTGAGATCTGAATCTGTGAGAGAAAGAGGCAATCAGTGGAGTCTCGAAAATACTTATGTAACAAATGAGTGCAGTAACTTCAAACTGAAAATATTTCAAAAGATGATAGCTTCCCTGCTCTGATATGTTCTGTACTCATTTTGGTAAAATTTATCTATGTTATGATATTGTTTACATTCAATAGTACTGATGCCAACATGGTTGGATCACAAATTTATGCATGTAACTAGATAAGTCAGTCATAAAAGAGCAAGAATGCAAATCCCAAGGCTAAAAAAACAGAATCAATAATGTAGCATGGTTGGATCACAAATTTGATATTCTACCTCAAAATATAGCACGACTAAACCAGAAGAGGACGTTGGAGATCCCAAATCCTGCAAAATTGAAGCATGTCAGAATAATTTTCTAAAGGATATAAGTAAAAATAATCATAAAATATTTATAAACAAAAAAGCCATTATCACTCACTCAAAAAAGAATTAAGTTAAAAGAATTTCATAATTTTGTTATTTAATCATCTGCTTCCATCCAGTCCCAATCAATATCATCAAACCCATCCTCCTATATCGATGTTTCCACAATTGTATCATGTGAATCTTTTGCATGAGATGGAATATCAATGATATCAACGGGTATATCTTCTATTGACCATCTAATGTCAACATCAAGTAATCTAGATGAGGAACCAATGCCATTATTAGGTTCCCGCCAAAATGTGTCTCCAATATTGGGACAATTCTCTTCCTCCAGATCATACAAATCAACAGGTACTTTACTCCTTGCATAATAAACATCTTTCCCAATTGGATCCTCCACATAAAAAACTTGATAAACTTATGATGCCAACACAAAAGGGTCATCTGTACTGCATCTATTGAAATACACACGAGTTAACCCACAATCATCGATTTTATTACGAAACAAATCACATCTAAACAGTACAACACTAAAACAACCCCAATAATCAATCTCAATAATATCCTGATGTCACGACCCAATTCCCGAACCCGGTCATGATGGGGCCTCTTATGAAGATAAGGCCAACCAGACCAAACAGAACACCTCTTTTAAATAGTTAAATATTATAAACAGTTCTAAAGCATGATATAATATCCATAATTTGCGGAATTAACGATAACATCAGTAAGAACCATCCCGACACAGCCCAAACCGGGGTGTCACAAGTCATGAGCAACTAAGAAATCCGGATACAAGTCTACTGAACACTAAATCCGATACAATAGTTCTAAGAACATGAAAATGATAAGATAAGGGAGGCACGGGGCTGCGGACGCCAACAACTACCTCATAGTCTTCGAATCATTGCCTGGACTAGGAGGATCAGCACTCAGGAGCGGGCTCTGCAATGCCTGAATCTGCACACATGATACGGAGAGTAATGTGAGTACTCTGACTCAGTGAGTAATAATCATAAATAATGGTTGAAAGCAAGAAAACACGTAAAGGCACAAAGCAATTCCATATCAAGCAGAAAAATCACTTCAGGCAGTAAATCAGTGAAGAAATCGAATGAAATCCCTTTTAAAACAAGTAAAACATGTAATTTAACAGGTAAATAACAAGTAGAAATTCGCCCCTCGGGCACAGTATCAGTCACTCAGAACAGTATTAGCCCCTCGGGCTCACTCTCAGTACAGTATCAGCCCCTAAGGCTCACTCTCAGATCATAATGGGTACCCGCGCTCACTGTGGGTGTGTAGACTCCGGAGGGGCCCCTTACGGCCCAAACGCTATATCAAGCCACCTCATAGCATCATCTCTCGGTACTCGGCCTCACATCACTCGGCACTCAACCTCAAATTACTCAAGCCACCTCGTGGCATATAAAGTATCTCAGGCCCTCGGCCTCATATCACTCGTCACTCGGTCTCACATCACTCAAGCCACCTCGTGGCATATAAAGTATCTCATGCCCTCGACCTCATATCACTAGCATATACTCACATATGGCCCTCTGCCTCACTCAGTCCGAAAATCATCACAAGCCCCTCGAGCATTAGTAAAACAGTAGTTCTCAGCCCAAAACATCATTTAGAAATATCATATAAGTTTCAAATTTGAGTAAAAGTGGCTGAGTTTGTAAAACAGTAGATATCAATAGGACTGAGTTCAAATAATAAGTCAAAGCAGTGAGGAAATAGTGATAAAAATCCCCGAAGGGTTCAAATAGTTGGCACAAAGGCCAAATATGGCAATCGGCCCAAATCATGATAATAACAAATAAATTTCAGTAAAATGCGAGGTAAAATCATCAATCGGGACAGACCAAGTCACAATCCTCAGTAGTAAAAGACCCCACGCTCATCATCCAGCACGTGTCTCACCTCAATATAGCACTACGATATGCAAATCCGGGGTTTCAAACCCTCACGACATTATTTACAATCATTACTCACCTCGAACCGGCTACAACTCTAGCTCGCGATGCCTTTGCCCCTCGAATCGTCCTCCACGCGCATCGAATCTACCCAAAATCAGAACGAATACGTCACAATATGCTAAGGGAACAAAGCCCAAGCAAAAACATTCGAAAAATATAAAAAATCCCGAAATTAGCAAAACCCGAGCCCAGGGCCCACTTCTCGACACTCAGAACTTTTTACATCATTTGATTCCTTGTCTCCCCACGAGTTCATACATATCAAAATACTAAGAATCGGAGTTCAATTGACCCCTCAAATCCTTAATTTAATCCCTCTTAAACTCAAGCCCTAAACCTCCATTTTTAATTCTTTATTCTCTTAAATTTCAGTCCCAATCCATGAATTATTACCATAAAAGTGTGTTTTAGGTCCAAAATCCTTACCTTATCGAAGTTTTTGAAATCTTTCTTCAGAATTGCCCAAAAACTCTAAGTCCAAAGTTGAAATGAATAAACCCTTCAAAAATCGCGAAGAAGAAACATATATACCTTCTGCCCAGACATAAACGCATCTGCGGTCCAATAGCCGCTTCTGCGGTCACTTCTCCGCATCTGCGGAATTTCACTTGCGGATCCACACCGTATCTGCGGTCCACTCGCCGCATATGCGGCTTCGCAGGTGCGGTCCCTTTTTCTGCATTTACGATACCAGGTCTCCCTAAGCCTTCCGCTTCTGTGACCCAAACAACGCATCTGCGAGACCGCACCTGCGGTCCCCAAACCGCAGGTGCGAAAACAGCAGGAGCATCAGAAAATCTACAATCACTCAAGTTCCAAAACTTCCAGTTAGCCATCCGAAATCACCCCGAGGCCCCCGGGACCTCAACCAAAAGTACACACACAACCCAATACCTTCTTCGAACTTGTTCCAATCATCAAAACACCTCAAACAACATCAAATTCATCAATTAACATCGAATTCAAGCCTAAGTTTTCTAAAAACTTCGGAAATAGGTTTTCGATCAAAAACCCAACGAAACCATGTTCGAATGACATGAAATTTTGCACACACATCCCAAATGACATAACGAAGCTACTGCAACTCTCGGAATTCCATTCCGACTCCCAGATCAAAATATCACCTACCAACCGGAAATTGCCAAAATCTCAACTTCGCCAATTCAAGCCTAGTTCTACTCCGGACCTCCAAAACCAATTCCGATCACGCTACTAAGTCATAAATCACCCAACAAAGCTAACCAAATCATAAAAATTCCGTTCCGAGCTCATATACAATAAGTCAATTCTTGTTCAAACCTTTCAAATTCAAAGCTTTCATCTGAGATTGTTTTTTCAAATTCATTCCGATTTTCTTGAAAACCAAAACCAACGATCTACATCAGTCATAATACATTACACAGGGCAAGTCATGCCCGAGAACTGGCGATCAAGTGAAAAGGCTCAAAACGACTGGTCGGGTCGTTACATCCTCCCCCACTTAAACACACGTTCGTCCTCGAACGTACCCAGAGTTGTTCTAGAAGCCAACCAATAACTGAATAACTTACCATGCATATACCCGGGGGTAATCCCACTTCACCCTATCTCATATAGGTCCGATAACACATTGCAACTGAAATTACACAATCCAGTCTGGCCCCTAAGCCATAGAACCACATTTCCACTTTTGAAACCATCAATACGATCAAAACCTAACACCTATACTCTGAATAGACCCGAACCAGCTGTAATAACCAATGCCTGCAACCTCGGGAGCAATCCCATGATATACCACATAACTCAAATACTCATAGCGATAACTTCTATTCACAACAGCTGTCCATAACAACCGAATACTGGTAAAAAACCTCTTATCAGCCCAAAGTCTCATTCCAATGCTGTCATATACTGCCAACGATAAATGAAACACACAATAAACTATAACCATTTCTCAAATCAACCATTCATGAAGCCACTTCTCCTTTGGCAAATACCATAGAAAATTTCCGAGCCGAACCTCGATATTATCCTTCCAATATGCTGAAATCGAATCCGTTCATATTCATTAATGATCCCAATGATCTCCTCTAATCCAACACACCACTCTGGTGACATGACACATCAATATAGGCCTAAGCCATAACTTGCATAATACGCGCACCAATAAGCAACGGTCTAAACATACTCAAATCATGAAAATGACTCAAATGAATGAGTTGTACCTCAAGCTCACTAGTACTACCACAACACAAGGCTGAGAACCCGTCTCATATCATAGGAATAGAACACACGAATCTAACCTACAAGGTCATACCTCCACATAAATTCGCTGCAATGCGCGACCTTATCCAAACACTGCTCCACATGGAATACCTTAAGTCACTCTGCTCGAATTTGACGACCATGCGCAATTGATGTCTAGAATCAAAGTAAATCATCATAACCACGGTAAAGCAAGTACATAACACCGCACAATCCGAAAGGGCATAACAGATGTGCCATTCACCAAGCAATATCCAATACTCCTCCCGCTCGAATCCTACAGAGAGACCCCAATAACACCGCACCACATGTGCCGATAACCAACAAATCCTAATGCCTCGCAATACGGAAAGGTAACTCATAGGTCTCCCCAAATTATTAATAAGCTCAATAACCGACGAATCAACACATCTCTCAACAATACAACTCGAAGCCAACCAAGCCGACTCAAGTTAGAACACGCATCCACATTGGCCTGCCAACGAACTCCTTATCAAGAAAATTCTGAAGCTGCTCCTTCTACCCCTTTAACTCTGCCGGTGCCATACGATACGGTGCCCAGCATCAAATCAATACCGAAATCAACAACCCTGCCCGATGACATGCCCAACCACAAGAAAACACATTTAAAAAGTTCCTCAACACCGGAACTGAATCAATGGTAGAAACCTCTGCTCTGACATTCATCACGAAGGCCCAAATAAGAAAGACAATCCTTCTCAGCCATCCGCTGGGTCTTCAAAATATAAATCCACTCCACTAGGGCATAATCCTACAAACCTCGCCACTCAATCCATGGCATTTCCAGCATAGCCAACAATGCCACATTAGAGCAATAGTCCAGAATGACACAACACGGAGACAACCAGTCTGAACCCAATATCCCATCCAAAATCTAACATGCCAAGCACAAAAGTTCCGCTCGGGCCTCCAAATCCTGGTAGTTGCTAAACAATGCCGATACATGCGATCTACAACCACATCGTAGCCTAAATATGAGAACTTCAGTCTCCACATCCACACGACACATGAATCACCATATCCGATTCCAATTTCGCCGTCCGAACACATGCCACACCTTTAATACTCAATCATCCCACAATAGATACTTTAAAATTTCCCTGTGCCACCAAGTAATCCCGAATACCACCAGTCGATCTAACAAGAAATGTGCCACAATACTACCGAAGTGCCATTAGCTTAATCACATTACCCTTCTACTGAAACATATACTCTCATCAAATCACTTCCAATTAGCAGTACCATTTCCTTAATCATCTGAGGCTACTACTACTTAAGGGTTTCATGAACTTCCTTTCAGAACTGACCGTAACTTTACACATGCAAATCTCGATCCTCACAACATACCGCGCATACGATACCGTCCTAGGATAACATGATAACTTCATCTCCCTTCCGAGCCACAAACAACTACGCACTCCACTAGTCAAAACTTTCCATTGGCCTCGTCTAGAAGAAAAATCACTACACATCACATGTCCATAGAATATATATCTCTCCAAACCTCGGTAAAAACTATCAAGAACTCTCCGAGTTCCCTTTGCACAACTCAGGCCTGTCAGGACTGAATCCTTTTAACTCGATAAAGCTAAGCAAGCCATCAAAACCTAAGAGCATCGCCACAAAATACCTGAAGGAACTTATTAGCTCGAACACACACAAGGAATTAATCATATCCTTACCATACCGATTCGGTCTACTATCAAGCTACTCCATCTATCTAAATTTCTTTCTGATTCATCTTCAACTTGATATTCTCTCTTGCTGTAGCACCAAAATTCCTCAACCCAGGATTCCCACACGAGACCCAAGCATAAAACCACACTGTCTAAGACTCATAAGCCGCTGAATACTCTCTTAAATATTCCCAAAAGCACCCCATTCAGAATACATTGCTCTAAAGAACTTCCTGCGAAATCTAAATCCGTTACCTCTTGATACTGATACATAGAATCCCACAATTAATCTAAAAAAGCACCACAAGTCTTGACATCTTCCAATGAAAACACAGTCTCTAACCACATATACAACTTTAAATTACCCTATTGTTATATGTAGAATCTTGAGCACATTAGAACCACTCCCATGAATTATTCACTCTACTCAAACTGCAATTAATCTGATCAAATGAACCGATCAACCTGTGCCTCATTAGCACTCCGACACCGCAGAATGTGACATCATTTCATTACAACCAAGCAACTTCCTACTCTATGCACCGAGCATCCTTTACCAATAACAACTCAAGACATTCCGTGATTCTTACACACTTATGAAGCATACCATATACCTTGTTAAGAATTTTTCCTTTACTCGAGCCATCCTCGGTCTCAATCCCCGTAGGCCATAACCGATTCGCCCAAACGCCTCGAACTGTGACCAACATAGCACATAAACGTGCAATCAACTAATCAATAGCAAACTCCCCCACTTGGCCCGAAGCCATAGATCAAAACACACTTAATAACTCATAACACATATACTCTATTGCTGCCATAATACCATAGTGAGATTAACTCAATCCTTCATAAACTCGTGGAACACAGACCATCTGGTACTTCATATCTTCTACAAATCTTGCATTTACTCTCGTAACAATTAAACCCACTCTCTTAAGCGACCCAAATTAAATTCACACATATGTTTCACTTGTGAATGGGATCTTCTAATAGACAACATAAAGATCACACAACTCCAGAACACTTCGCAGGAGATAACCCACCTGCTTCATCTTAAACTAACTTTTATGTATACTTTCCACCGTCATAACCATTACGCAGTCATTTAGTCTTCCTGATTCTAAACTCATACCGCAACATGAAATCTACTCTACTCGCAACTAGGAGACATGAAAAGATTCTTCACACGCCCATAACTCGGGCTATAACTCGAATCAAGACGAAAATCAAGCACCTAATAGTTCTTCTATCCTCCAGCCGACCTTTCTCGTCACTTCCAAATCATACGAATACCTCTCGCAGCACTAACATTATTATTACATAGCCATCCAGCCGTCACTTCCACAATAGGGAAAAATTACAGAACATATAAATTCGAAAGCACTTGCTCACACAATCAGCACCTCGGTGCTCAAGCTATAGGCAAAAAATCTGGCCTCAAGTCCTCCAGACTAGCCCAACATCAACACACATAGGTCGTATCTCACCCCTTGATCGGGGAATTCAAGCCATCGATGCATATCTGATACTGAGCTCTCATGCGCGCATACGAACGCGTGGAAGGAATTTCAAAAGTTACTTTTCAAGCTGAATCAAGGACGCACGATAAGAATTCAAGAATGTGAAGTTTTTCTAAAGGTTCTGCAGCCTCTCGAGGATAAATACAGACATCTCCGTACCGATCCACGAGACTCTACTAAACTTGCTCATGACTCATGAGACCTATGTAACCTAGGCTCTAATACCAACTCGTCACGGCCCAATTCCCGAACCCGGCCGTGATGGCGACTCTCATGAAGACAAGGCCAGTTAGACCAAACAGAACACCTCTTTTAAACAGTTAAATATCATAAACAGTTCTAAAGGATGATATAATGTCCATAATTTGCAGAATTAACGATAACATCAGTAAGAACCATCCCGACACAGCCCAAACTGGGGTGTCACAAGTCATAAACAACTAAGAAATCTAGATACAAGTCTACCAAACACTAAATCTGATACAATAGTTCTAAGAACATGAAAATGATAAGATAAGGGAGGCACGGGGCTGCGGACGCCAACAACTACCTCGTAGTCTCCGAATCACTGCCTGGACTGGGAGGATCAGCACTCAAGAGCGGACTCTGCGAAGCCTGAATATGCACACATGGTGCATGGAGTAATGTGAGTACTCAGACTTAGTGAGTAATAATCATAAATAATGGCTGAAAGCAAGAAAACACGTAAAGGCATGAAACAATTCCATATCAAGCAGAAAAATCACTTCAGGCAGTAAATCAGTGAAGAAATCGAATGAAATCCCTTTTAAAACAAGTAAAACAAGTAATTTAACAGGTAAATAACAAGTAGAAATCCGCCCCTCAGGCACAGTATCAATCACTCAAAACAGTATCATCCCCTCGAGCTCACTCTCAGTACAGTATCAGCCCATCGGGCTCACTCTCAAATCATAATGGGTACCCGCGCTCACTGTGGGTGTGCAGACTCTGGAGGGGCCCCTTATGGCCCAAACGCTATATCAAGCCACCTCATGGTATCATCTCTTGGCACTCGACATCACATCACTCGGCACTCGACCTCATATCACTCAAGCCACCTCGTGGCATATAAAGTATCTCAGGCCCTCGGCCTCTATCACTCGGCACTCGGCCTCACATCACTCAAGCCACCTCGTGACATATAAAGTATCTCAGGCCCTCGACCTCATATCACTCACCATATCCTCACATATAGCCCTCGGTCTCACTCAGTCCAAACCGCAGGTGCGAAAACACCAGGAGCAGTAGAAAATCTGCAATCACTCAAGTTCCAAAACATCCCGTTAGCCATCCGGAATCACCCCGAGGCCCCCGTGACCTCAACCAAAAGCACCAACACAACCCAATACCTTCTTCGAACTTGTTCCAATCATCAAAACACCTAAAAACATCAAATTCATCAATTCACATCAAACTCAAGCCTAAGTTTTCTAAAAACTTTTGAAATACGTTTTCGATCAAAAACCCAACCAAACCATGTCCGAATGACCTGAAATTTTGCACACACATCTCAAATGACATAACGAAGCTAATACAACTCATGGAATTCCATTATGACTCTCGAATCCAAATCTCACCTACCAACCGGAAATCGCCAAAATCTCAACTTCGCCAATCAAGCCTAGTTCTACTCCGGACCTCCAAAACCAATTCCGATCATGCTCCTAAGTCATAAATCACCCAACGAAGCTAACCAAATCATAAAAATTCCATTCTGTGCTCATATACAATAATTTAACTCTTGGTCAAACCTTTCAAATTCAAAGCTTTCATTTAAGACTGTTCTTTCAAATTCATTATGATTTTCCTGAAAACCAAAACCAATGATCTACATCAGTCATAATACATTACACGGGGTAATTCATTCTCGAGAACTAGCGATCAAGTGCAAAAGCTCAAAACAACCGATCGGGTCGTTACCCCTGAATCTCTCCATAATAGATAACCTCGCCATCGATGGGATTTTGGTCCCTAGCACTAGCAAAACTATCTGTTGTTGCCGATAAAGTCACTCCACTATTTTGAGTCTTGCTTCGGGAATCCCATTCTTTAGTATGAAATCGGTATCCATTAATAAAATATCCCGTATATCTTTTGGCTACCATATTAGGTCCTTTGGCTAGCCATCTTAAGTAATCTGGCAATACAATATTTTTAACTTTTTCTTTAAACCAATTGCTAAATTTCTGACTATGATGCCTCACTCTTACCCATGCATTTGATCTACTATGATTAAGAATTAAATTCTTATGTTCCATGCAATCAAGAACATTTCAAGTTTAATCATATAATAAAGAAAAAATTATATAAAAAATAAATAAATATTAATATAATTTATCTTATTCGATAAACTTTTCCATTTGTTCAACTCCAGTATTGAACAGAGCATATCAGTGTGCTTCAAAGCATAACTGCAAATCCAAGAGTTCATACATACTAAATACATAAAAATTGGACCACAAACAGCTCCTCAAATCCCCAAATTCAAGTCTCTAATTTCAAACCCTAAACCCCCAATTCTAACCCTTATTTTCCATAAATTTCTTGCCAAATCAGTAGAATAATACCATATAAATGAGTTTGGGTTCCAAAAATCTTGCCTCCTTGAAGCTCCCTTGAATCCTCTCTCCAAATTCTCCCAAAAAGCTTAAACCTCAGATAAAAATGGTGAAAGAATAGTCTAAAATTGCAACAGAAACCTTATATAGGTTCTGGCCCAGGGTTTCCGCACCTGCGGCCATTTCCTTGCACCTGCGGACCCGCACCTGTGGTCCCAGGTGCACATATGCAAAATTCCACTTAAAGCACTGAGCTGCACCTTTGCGCCCCCTTTTTTCCTCTTCGTATCGAAAAATCGAGTTTATGACATTATGGGTATAAGACAACTCATCCTTTTGGGAACTGGGTTTTGCATTTGAAGAGTCGCCACCTAATGATTTAAGGTGCATTAGGAAACCTATAAGGTTTACTTCTAAGTTTGTTTGATAACCAGAGATAGGGTAAGGGCTTGAAACTATCCCAAGGGGAAGGTGTTAGGCACCCCTCGGGATCCACTAGTGTGGTTCCCGACCAGACAGTTTTTGTGAATTTGTGCAATTTAGCAAATAGACAAGTATATGCTCAAATAGTAGGGGATTTAAGTTTAAACACATAAGATTTTGAAAAAAAAGCAATTATTAAAAGGCGGATTTTGAAAAAGAAGTTACAATTCTACAAATACTTGAGAATATAAAAAGGGAGGGGGTCCTAGGTTTATTTATAATATGGATCACATCATATCCATAAAAGGGAGGCGATACCCGGTATGACACTCCTCAGAAGAGGGGATACACGTGGTATTAGCGCACCAGTCATCATATCCATATCTACCCTTCCCACCCCGTCGAGGTATTAAACCGCGGATTGGTCTCGACCATTATTGCATGCTATTACCTGTTCCACTCTTATTGGTCCCGGAGGAACTTAGAACTACTATTCCTAAAGGGGAGGGATATTAGGCTGACTTTTAGGTTTCAAAAGGTGAAAAAGCTAAGGCGACATACAAAACAAACACATAGGACTGCATATTAGGGGAAACATGTAAACAACTAAAAGGCTCATGTATACCTCCTCAAACAAAGCACATAAATAACATGACTTAAACACAGTTAGGGTCTAAATTTAAAGTGCTAAGGCAAGGAGAATTTTAATTGTTGAGGCATACCAGTTTATTATATAACTCAGATAAGAAGTCCGAATCAGGCCTGCCTGCTGGTTGTAGCAGTTATTGATTAACAAAGGCGGATTCAATTTTTATTGTCGTTATCACCCAAGGCTTGCCTAAGTGTTAGGGTGAGATCCTATAAACATGATATCTATTGCTGATTCAGAATGTAGTAAAGCAGTAACGGTTCTATAACAAACGATTTGAGATCCTATATACATGCTTTCTAAACTGCGTTGAATAAATGAGTAAGGCTGTTTAAAACTAATTCAGAACAATGCGAGTTAGGCTGATTTTAAACTAGACTAGTTTCAGATTTTATAAACGTTGATATCTATTATTGCTAATTTTAATTCCTATAGACATGATATCTAGTCGAACGTGAAATGAAGCAGTCAGTATTTACTTGAATCCTATAGGCATGATTTCTATAAAGGTACTGATTTTAATGATGCCGGATTGTAGCCACTTAGATCCTAAGAGCATGGTATCTAAGTGTGGTAATAAACATGCAGAATTGAAGACAAATCCTATAGACATGTTATCTAAATGTAGAGTTAGACATGCAGAATTTTAAAGAAAACAGATCTTATAGGCATGATATCTAAATGTAGAGTTAAACGTGCAGAACAACAGATCTTATAAGCATGACATCTAAATGCAGAGTTAAACATGCAGAATTTAAAACAACAGATCTTATAGGCATGATATCTACCCTTAAGCATGCATAATTACCCAGCCCTTTTCACTAGCCAACACCAATGTTTATTACAAATTATTACAAACTAAATAATGAATTGCATTAGAAAAGTGTAAAAGAAGAAGTTACAACTAGAGGAAGCCTGATTCTTGACTTCCTCTCTGAGTTATGGAATAAACCACCTCAAATGCCATTTGTTCCAAAGCCTTTCTCAGACTTGAGTTTGTCAAAGTTCCCTAAGGGTCTCAAGGGACCTCGGGTAGTGCTTACACCCAATTTTGCACATCCAAATAGAGATGAGTGCAGTGTGGAAGGGCCAGCCCTTATGTGTCCAAGTTCAGAGGGAGCTCATGGGTCCCAAGGAAAGGCTCACACAAGAGGGGCAGAACCTAAGTCTAAGAGTATAGTGGAAGTACAAGAGCAGAGATTTTGTTTAAAACTAGGTTGAGAATAGTAAGGTATAAGGGTAATTTGAAAACAGTAATAGTAAAGCTAACACTACACAAAATCAACATTTTTATACAAAGGGGTCAGGGGTTTGGGAGTACATTGCAGGGAGCATATGACCCTAAGAGGGGTCAGGTTTGGACATGCACAACAATAGCTGGTGCTGGCATGCCCATAGACCAGCCGGAGAACACAATACACAGAGGGGATATGAAGCATATGACCCCAGGGAGTGTGAGGTTTGAGTCATGTACAACAATGTCTAATGCTGACATGCCCTCAAACCAACCAAAGAACACAAACACATAGGGGATATGGGGGTTTGGGATTCACAAGTCATAATAAGTGACTGTCAGAGTTCATACATAAGAAAATACATTAATTCAGAAGAGGAAGGGGCATATTTCAACATGCTTGGTAATGTAACTGGATTAAACGCAAGCATGAAACAAGCAAGAGTGAAGGAAATAGTAAAGAAACATGTTGTTGTTGATGCTGGAAAATTAATTAGAACATACCAGTAAAGAGGAAAATGGAGAAAGAAAAGTAAGCAAATTTCCACAGCCTAGCCTTGGCTTTCGGCCGGCTAGACAAGGCAACAACACAAGTAGTAACAGAGAAAAAAGAGAGAGCTTTGAGCGAAGTGTGTGTTCTGAACTCAAGTGGTTCGTTCGTGTTTTTGAAAGAAGAGAGGTGCATGGTATTTATAGTTTTGAAAACAGATGAGGAATAAGGTAATAAGTAAAGTTCTACCACAAACATGGAAACAATCACAAGTCAGAATCAATTACACAAGTGACTCCCTTTAATTAAGGAGTCACTGTTTAACGGGTAATGATAGATTCAAAATAAGGAAAGAAGATCAATTTAGAGACAAACTGATTATTGCCATAAAAGGAGTAGTAAAAGCATTGAGTAAGTAATCAAGTCTAAGCACAAAAATATGCTTATTTTGGGAAAAGATTCAGTAAGGCAAAATAAGGAAACGAATCAATTAACTTTCACAAGCGAGTGAAATTAGAGTTCATAAAAGAAATGTTTTTGAAATCAGTCACACGATTGAGATCAATCAAAGAAGAAACATGCTTCTGCACTTAAGTATATAAGAAAAGTGAACAGGGTCATCAGACATGCGAGGCCAAGCACAATGGCAAAAGAGATAATCACAAGCATGCAGTAGTGGCAGAAATAAGCTAGGGTTCAGTAGTAAAGCAAATATTCGAAGCATAGTAATCAAGTAGGTCAAGTCACATTGAATTCAACAGTAAAGAAAACAGAGTATCAGAAACATGCAAAGGTCTCACAGTAGTAGGTGAGGAAACCTTTTGAAAAGTTAGGGTTTTCGACAAAAGTTGAGTTAGAAAGATAGTAAAACTCAGAATCAAATGAGTCACATAAAGAAAAGAAAATCTAAAACAAAAGCTTTCAGTCGAGTCAAGTCTCAAACAAACAATTTCAGCCCAAAGACCTAGGGCTTTTCAACAACAATCAAGTTTTAAAATGGTAACACAAATAAATCAAACAAGAACAAGGAACTTAATTAAACAAGTATACATTTAAACAAACAACTTCAGGATTCGAATGAGACCCAAAAGAAATTAGGGTTTTCAACATGCTGACTCAAGTAGAAGGAAAGCATAACAAATAGTTCGAACATAGTAAAGTCATAAAACAACATCGAGAATCAGAGAAAAGATTTTTGAAATAACTTAAAGGAAAAACCTAATCAGAACAATGAAGAGTCATTTGAAAACAACGTTGAAGAATCTTCGAGAAAAATGCTTAAAAGTTCATGGTAAGCACAGATCTAAGGTAGATCTGAAAAAAATTGAAAGATCTTAGAGATTAGGGTTTCAGAAAACCTAAAAGAAAGCGAGAAAGATCTCGAAAGTTAACGATCTAACCAGAAAATGCCAAGGACCCGCCTTGAAAGGCCATGAATGGCCAGGAAAGGTCGTGGATGGTCAGAGAAAGGCCATGAACACTAGTCGAGCAAGGACTGGACCAAACTCCTTCGAAGTCTGGTCGCGAAATCATAGAACCAAACACATAGGAGCCACAGAAGGCTGGTACAAGTCTCAAATGACCACAGAAGGCCATGGATTAGGTATGTATCAGGGTGGATTAGGGTTTGGATTGATGGTGGCGGCTAGGGTTTGTAGGAGTTTCAGAGAGAGTTGAGAGAGAAGAGGGATTCAAGGGCGGCGGTAGATGAGAAATGAGATAGGTCTAGGGGTCGTTTGGGGTTAAAAAAGGAAAGGGGAAACGAGAGTCGTTGATCTAAATGATCAACGACTGGGATTAAAGGGTTTAGGTGGGGAGTCCTAGTTGGGTCATTTAAATTGGGGTAGGGGGTCGGGTTCGAGTTGTAATTGGGTTGGGAAATTGGGTCTAATTTGGACTCAATTTCAGGCTATAATTGAAATGAAATTGGGCTATCATTTAAATAGCCATTTTCCTCTATTTAAAATAAAAAAATAGTAAATTGATTTCTGGAAATAAATTAAAAGTACTAAAATGATTGATGACATACAATTATAAATTTAAAAATACGGGACTTCATTTTCATGAATATAAACACAATTAAATCCAAAAAGAGGCTAATATTGCAATTATGCAATTTAGCCTTTAAAAATACTAAATACATTTGTAAAAATATGCAAAAATTATATTAGCTATATTTTAGCATAAATGTAAAATTCCAATAAATGAATTACCAAAAATAATAATTTTGGAAATAATTATTGTGTTTTTATGGATAAAATAGGGAAATAAATTGATTTAAAACCCTTTAAAAATTAAGGAAAAAATATTAAATCATTTGGACATACTTATTGATGTTTTAAGCGTCAACACTACACAAGAGGGAGGGGGAGTGATTTGTGTAGTACCTAATTTTCGCTTAACTGAACTATAGAAGAACCTGGTTCTTCTAGGTATTCCAACTACTACTGTTTGTGGAATAATAAATACAGAAAATAAAGAACATAAAGATTTTTACGTGGAAAATACCTGGCTTAAAAGGTAAAAAAACCACGACCTACTATTCAGTAGGATTTTCCCAAACTTCCACTAAAATCACTGAGCCAAAACAACATTTACAAAAACTCTTTGGAAACCTAAGTATTAACTCTAATCCTGTTGTGGCACACAACCTCAACTGTTACGACAACTTCAAGTTAGCTATAACTTGAACACTATTTGCTTCTATGAAAGCTGAAAGGTACAACTTTAAACCACCTACTACAATTGAACTAGAATAAAAGATAGACACAATGGAACTAGTTCTTCTATCTCGTTCAAGTAGCTTCAGGAGTGCACACTTAAATCATACATAAATTGCTTGCAAAATTGCCTTGCTCTTTTGCTCTCAGTTTTGTTTAACTTCTGCGTATGTGCAATACCTGTAAAAGAGAATAATCATTGTCATTTAATAAGTTAGTAATCAGAGTTTGATTGGGACTCGATTGCTGATTTTCTATCGTAGAAGAGTTCATGAAGATCTCAAACTCTAACACTATCTTTATCCTGGATTGTGTTCTCTTCGTATAAGGAGACTTTCTCCCCATATCTAATATGCAACCTTTTTGATCAGATCAGGAGATATTGATGCTTGATCAATAGGACTTATCTTCTTCACGTGCATCTCACATGCATAGATTGGATCATGACTGTGCTTCACAAAATGGACCTGGTCCATTGTCACACCTCCTTTTTTACACCCTGAGAGGTATACAAGGGAATTTTCTAATTTAAGTGACATTATTCGAAATGAGATTATTTATTTAATTCTTAGAGTCGCCACTTGAAATATTTTAATTGGTGTCCCAAGTCACCAGTTTATTTTAAATCCCAAATCGAGAAAATTTCGACTTTCCTTTTGAAGTCTGCGAACCAAAAATTCTAGGTAAGGAATTCTGTTAACCCGGGAGAAGGTGTTGGGTATTCCCGAGTTCCGTGGTTCTAGCACGGTCGCTTAGCAATTTATATTTGGCTTAATTGTTTAACTACTCATTTTTAAGACCTATGTGCAATTATCTTTTTACCGCTTTTAATCACTTGAATTATGTGTAATTAAAGAATTGAGTTACGCATACGTATACTCTTTTCTTTTGGCGCGTCAAAATCATGTCACGCGAACGTGTCCACGATTAATAACACTTTTGTTGATTTATTAAGAAAGGTTTGGTCAAAGTTGTGCGAACGCATCCCTCGGGTTACTTTTAGAATTAAATTTGCAATTATGTTACGCGAACGTATACATAATCGCAATACTAATCTAAATCGGGCCTAAAGCAAACTACGATATTTAATTCTTAAAAGCAACATTTGTGAGAGACATGAATTTAAGGATTTGTTTATCATGGCATGCCTCAAATTATTTCCTTTTACAAGAAAACTTAATTATTCAAGGTCACCTAGAATACTCTTATTTAGGACTTAATTCATCAAATGCTAACTAATCATGGGAAAGGTCTAAAGAGTATTTTTGGGGCAAACGAAATGGGCCAGAAATGGCCCAGCTTTGAATTAGCTTTGAGAGATGAAAGATGGAGCTCACAAATGGCCCAGAAATTAGAAGTCTAAGACACAATTGTAGGTTCTGAGACAAACAACCCACATTGGGCTTGGATCTTTTAGGCGGGCCCAGTTGTGCATTGGCACCGGCTGGGCCTATCCACCTCTTTGCATTAAAACCTTAACCAAATTGGACAAGAAAAAGAAAAGCAAGGAGTGCAGTTCACTTAAAAGAAACTTCTAAAAATAAAACACTTTGAATTCGAAGTTTTTGTCCTAATGCTATGACTTGCAAAGGAAAAAGTAACAAAGGCATGCATTTATATCAAAACTTAGGAAATGCATTTTACACATTATTAAATTTCTGGGCTTAAAGCCCTGGCTCAACAGCTTAAGTCTTTGAATCTGTTCGAATGGATCTCGACTTGGGCCTGGCTATAAGCCTGGCCCAATCGCTGCTATGAAACATGAACAATGGGTCTTAATTGTAATGACCCAATACTTAAACAAACCAGAAAAAGGAGACTGAATTTTTAGAGTCATAGAAGTCCATTTACAATATTTGCAAGCCCCGAATATAACAAAATTTTTAAACCCAACACATTACGTTACACTTTTTGAATATAACTAAATATACTATATGGAACTACATTAATCAGTCTACAAATTTATAATGTTCAGTCTAGTTTATTATAAATCCCCAAAATTAAGTAAGGTAAAGATATAAATTACATTAGTGCCTTAAACTAGATTACGTAAAAAAGAAATTCTTAAACTGCCGCTGCTCCAACTTCAAATGAGTTAAGATTCTCATGAATTTGACCATGTGGAGGGGTCAGATTCACAAGACATCTTCAAATGTAGAAACCTACAATGTAACCAAGTTAATCCTAACACAAATTGAGTAGAAGGAAACAAACAATGCGTCCATAAGTCTAACCATATTGAGGGTCAACCTTATAAACAAGCAATGATTCCCAAACCATGATTTATTCTATGGCTCTCATTTCAGTAAAGGAGAAGAGAGGGGAAGGGAAATAACATAAACATATACTGAAAAATCTAGATTATTATGCACTATTAAGGGATGAATCTGACATTTTGAAGGGTCAGATTCACTTCCCTTTTGTGCTTCCATAAGAGGAAAGCTTTGGACATAGGTTTCAAAGGTGCATATACATACTGATTTAGTGATCCAATGATGTGAGTTTTGACATATGAATATAGCACAACATCACATTTTCCATGGTTTAAACTCAACAATCATCTAAACTAAAACCTGGTCAATTTACTCTTAATCCAAACAATCATGATTCCCAGACCAGGTATCAAAAATCAGCTAAACAAACAAGTTCCAAATGTAGATTTTTAAACACCAAAGTTGATTCAATTCAAGATGGACATTGTACATACCTGGAAACTGAAAAATATGACTGAAAGAAATGACCAAATAAAGGTCAAGAAAGCCAAAATAGAGCTGGAAACCCAAACTTCAGCAGTGAACCAAGCAAGACAACAACAACAAAACCAGAAAATGAACAAGAGACTCAAAATTAGAAGACTAAGAACCAGCTTGAAATCTAACAGATCCAGCTAAAGGACTAAGAGTGTTTCTACTTCAAACCATGTTTCAAGGTTGAAAAAAAATAAGAATTTTTTTATGCTTTCCAAGCTAATTAGAGTATGAAGTTTTTCAGAGAAGAAATGGAACCTTTTCAGAAAAATTGTTGATGAAAATGTGCATGAGAAACTATCTTTTTGCAGAGAAATAGAGGCTATATATAGGCTGTCTAAAGGGAGGGCATCTTTTAGCATATTCCTTATCCTAAAGAATAATAGTACAGTCCTTTTTAACAGCCCTTGGTACAACTGTTCCATTTTCAGCATATTTTTAAACAACTAGGACAGTTGTACACTTTTCCTAAAATATCTAATTTTTAGCCCAACTAAAAACCCCTTTTTACCCTTTAAGTTATCACTTATTTCAGGTTTTACCTAAACTTCTTAATTCAAACGGGTCCCTAAAGTTTCTACTTGTTCATTTAAGCCTTAAAAGTCTTGAAGAATCAGAAATCAGACTAATACTTTTCTAATAGAAACAAAAAGGCAAATTGAATCAAAAGGCATTAATAATCCAACAATTGGAACTCACATTGAACAACCTATTTCAAATTTCCAGTAAAAAAAGGAATCAAATGATGCTAAAAATGCTGACACTAACAACAAACCAATTGAAAAAGGAAACTGAAGCCTTAGAGGATATTAAAACCTAATTGATCTAACCTATTCTTTAATTAACTAGACAAAACATGGGAAGAAGAAAAGAAATCAAACAAACATCTTATAATCCTAAATTCAGCCCACTTGATCTAAAACAGTTAAGATTAATTATCATGCTGAGCATGCTTCATATGAAACTAATTCGTAATAAATTCTAGATTAACAGGGAATCAACAAGCTAATTGAACGATGCATATAAACATGAATGAAAAATGCTAATTACCCTACAAATTAGAATGACTCTTGAGCTAAATTAACAAACTAAATGCAATTTCAAACAAACAAACGAAATGATTTTGAGACAATCTAATGTGCCCTAGAACAAAATTAACAATTCGAACAATTCAGAGAAAAAATCAGTTTTCAACATCACTCAGAAATCAATTTTAATAGAAGTAACTTAGGAATTATTCTATGAAGCAAAACTGACTCGACATTTGAAAGGAGAATAAGGGGAAAAGAAAGAATAGAAGGAAAAGGGAAAGCAAATGATGGAAACTTACCAATGACTGGAAGAAAAATTATCAAAACCCTTGGATTCTGCCTTGGCCTTGACCAACAAAAATCTTTTCTTTTAATAGATTCAGCCTTGCATGGCTTTGGCTAGATCTTCATGAGAGAAAGGACTCTTGGGAGCCTCAACTTTGAAAGAAAAGAGAAACAAAGGAACTTTGGGGTCAATTTGGGGTAATTAGGGTTTTTGAGTTTGATCCTTATATCTGAAATTCGAACACACTGGAGGTGATTCGAGGGGTTATAAGGATAGTTTGGGTCTTTAAAAGGGGTAGGTATCATAGGGTGTGAATCCGAAACGATTTGGAATAGTTCAAGTTTTGACCGAATTTTTGATTTAAGATTCGAACGGACCAGGCTTGATTTGAAGGAAATGGAGTGAAGATATGGAATGGGGAGATGTAGGGGAGTTTGTGGTATTATTTTGGGACTGATTCGACCACCGGAACCGCCGTGAGGCAATTTCTGGTGGGCGGTTTGCGGCGGAGGCAGTGGGGGTTTCATGGGCGGCTAGGTGGCGGAGGCGGTGAGGGTTCTGTGAGGGAGATGAGAGACGAGACGGGGGGTCTACTTCGGACACTTTTATGGTAAATAGATGACGAGTTCCGAGCCGTTGGATGATTGAAGTCCAACGGCTGTGATTAGAGCGTGACCAAAACGGGGTCGTTTGGCTTCAGGTAGGTTTGGACGCGGGTTTGGGCCAGTTTTGAACTGGTAAAAGGGTGTTTGAACATTTGGGCTTGGAGGACACTTAATTAAAGAGCCTAAAATCAGATCCTTTTAATTCTTTTCTTTTCTTTTCATTTAATTTCTAATTTTCTTTTTCTTTTTCAAATTAAAATAAACCTAGATTATCTTCTAAAAACTAAATTAATCTATTAAAATAAACTAATTACACTTCATAGTAATTATAAAAATTAATTAAGTCCTAAATTAAGAGAAAAGTATAACAATTCGAAAATTAAAGAGTTAAAAATGCCAAATCAACCATTTTTTTGTGATTTTTCTAGTTTTGTAAAACAACTAAATTACTAATTAATCTAAAAAATTTAAAATTAAGTCCTAAATGCAAATGCAATGTATTTTTGTATATTTTATGAATTAAATAAAAATTAAACATGCGCACAAAAATGCAAATAATCAGAAAAATCCTACAATAAATCCTAGAATAACAAATAATTTAAAGAAAAATCTAATTCTTTAGAATTCTGTTGGAGTAATTCATGTGAGGCAAAAATCACGTGCTCACAGCTGCCCCTCTTTGCTCGGAGACACAAAGGGTTTTCAGGCAAAGATAAAATGAGCAATTATGAGGGATTTTTTCCCATTTGAAACTCCATGAGAAGCATTTTTGAAAAGAGCCCTGACCGAACCTTGCTTCAAAGGCTGCCTACATATCCTTGGTTATAAAGGAATCATGTCAGTGTAGTTCTAGAAGTTTCGGTAGTTGGGACTACAGGGAAACTACGATTTCACTGTTGTCGCTGCTGCTACTTCTTGCTGAACTGCTTATTACACCAAAATGAAAAGTAAAAAGCTAAACTAGCTAAACCTATCAGCTATGAGTTACAAGATTCCTATCTATAAATCTCTTGAAGCTTGATCTTGAGTCTTGGCTGGTTCTTGCTGTAGACTCCGATCTGAATCTTGATGCTTGTTAGCTGTGACGCTAGTTCGTTCTTCAGCTTTGGATCAAGGCGGGACATGCAAAGCTTGTGATTTCAATCATATCTTGAGCAGTCCGCATCCTTTTCCACTTCAACACTTTGAGTTCATTTCTTTTTGCTCTTTTCTTATTTCCTTTATTTTGGATTGAGACTCATTCTTTTGGTCGTCTCGAACCCTGTGCCTCGAGGTTAAACCAGCTCAGACACCAAAACAAACAAACGAACAAAATTTTCTACCCCAGTTTTCACTAGGAAAATTTCGTGAGTTATTGTAACGAAAACCCTACACTATTTCTCCATTGAAAGCAATAAAACAAAGATCGTGTGTCTTTAGGAGGAGGAGATTAGGTAATGGAGCCCTGTATCTAAAATCTCAACTAGGGATTGGAGCCTTATGTGGACAAAAGGCGACTAGGAAATGGAGGCCCTATGTCTAAAATCTCAACTAGGGATTGGAGCCATATGTTTGCAAAAGTTGACTAGGGAATGGAGGCCCTATGTCTATAAATCTCAACTAGGGATTGACGCCCTATGTTGGCAAAAGGAGACTAAGGAATGGAGGCCTAAAATCTCAACTAGGGATTGGAGCCCTATGTTGGCAAAAGACAACTAGGGAATGGAGGCCCTATGTCTAAAAATGTCAACTAGGGATTGGAGCCCTATGTATGCAAAAGGCGACTAGGGAATGGAGGCCCTATGTCTAAAAATCTCAACTAGGGATTGGAGCCCTACGTTGGCAAAAGGCGACTAGGGAATGGAGGCCCTATGTTTAAAAATCTCAACTAGGGATTGGAGCCCTATGTTGGCAAAATGCGACTAGGGAATGGAGGCCCTATGTCTAAAAATCTCAACTAGGGATTGGAGCCCTATGTTGGCAAAAGGAGACTAGGGAATGTAGGTCATATGTCTAAAATCTCAACTAGGGATTGGAGCCCTATGTTGGCAAAAGGCGACTAGGGAATGGAAGCCCTATGTCTAAAAATCTTAACTAGGGATTGGAGCCCTATGTTGGTAAAAGGCGACTAGGGAATGAAGGCCCTATGTCTAAAAATCTCAACTAGGGATTGGATCCCTATGTTGGAAAAGCGTAAAAGATTGATATTGAGGATTTTAAACTACATTTTT
This sequence comes from Nicotiana tabacum, assembly GCF_000715075.1. Taxonomy (NCBI): domain Eukaryota; kingdom Viridiplantae; phylum Streptophyta; class Magnoliopsida; order Solanales; family Solanaceae; genus Nicotiana; species Nicotiana tabacum. The sequence goes on along the minus strand of NC_134086.1, from coordinate 88,853,546 downwards.
CTTATGGAATGAGTAAATGCGGGAAAAAATTGGGAGGGGACTTCCCTTTTTATGGATTGTTGCTGCAAATCTGTTTCTTGCACTTGCGCATTTCTTTTTCCTTTTTGGTTGCACATGCTTCTTGCATGGTTGCTTTGGATTGCACCTGTTTCAAAATTTCAAACAAAGAACAATTGTTAGTTTGAAACAGTGGTTGGTTTTGTGGCCTTGATTGTTTTTGATCACTTGATCTCGGCCTAACCTTTTTGGTGAGAACTTCCGCTGCTTGCTGGCTTTTCTGTAGATTGATCTCTCTCCTAAAATCGAGGAACTCAAATTTCCAAACTTTTCAAATGACGGTTCAACCGTGTGGGGCCTTTGTCCTTTCACCTTATTCTGCCTCTAGGGGCTGTTGACTTTGGATTTCTTTTCATTTTCAATGACTTTGATTTCAAAGCATCGGCCATCATGGCCAGTCGAGGTCGACTTGATGCACCTATTGAGGCTAGGTACTTTTCTTTGGACTTGGCTTTTATTAAGCAGAACCCAATAAAACCAATCTTGCCACCTTTTCTTTGTATTAGTTTCGGAACAGAATTAGACCGAAAGGGATTCAAAGAAAGGTAAACAAAAGATAAGAAAGTGAGTTTAAGGAGAAGTGTCCCTTTCGGGGAGGAGAGAAGGACTTATCTGGAGTGCATGCAGACTTCAATAGACATGACATGCTTCTTGGACTAGATACATGATCTGCACAACTATCCAACTTCTCATAAACCCACCCATGTTTTAAAATCGAGAAACCTTGACAGGACTCTTTCAATGCCAATAGTGGTGAGGGGTTTCTTCTTTTCGATCAACGCCGCCCCGGGTTTTCGCCAATCTACCTCTCTCATTTCTCTTCTTACCGTCGTCTTATAGTGCTCTTTACGAGTTTTCACTATCAAGACTCTCTCATTTTTCAGTTTCTCTACTCACCATCGTCTTACGATGCCCGTAGGTTTTCACCGATAAGACTCTCTCATTTTATTTCTCTCATCTTTATTGCATCAAATCCAAACAACTGCGTTCTCTAATTTTGAACACCTTTTGCCGATTGGTCTGAAGGACTTAAACAAGTTTTGATTAAAAAGAATTTGGATCGAATTATAACTTTGGAACCATTTAGACGAGATTATCACTGAACCATTATAACATCTGCCCCAGTTTCACTTTTTGGGGGAAATTGGATTTTTGTTTTGGTGTGACTGAACCCCAGAGAGAGGCTGCCTATGTATACTTTCGGAATCAAGTCGAACGTAGTTCATGGAAACATTGTTTTTGATTTTTCTTTCGTTTTTCTGATTTGTTTTGTTTTGTTTTCTCTTTCTTTTTCCTTTTTCTTTTGTTTTTGATGCTCTTTTTTTTACAATCGTCTTCGAGTTCCAAAGAGGGTAATGAAAGAAAGGTAACCAGCTTAAAGGGTTAGCAAAGAATTGGAATGTTTGGGGTAGCGAGAATGAAAGCCTTCATCATCCCAATCAGATAATGTTATTGCTACAGAAGGAATATACATAGTACCTTTTGACTGCATCTACATTTATAGCTGTTTTAGGGTCATTTCCTTCAATGTCTCCTAGATATAATGCCCCTTTTGGTAACAATTTTCTGACAATGTATGGGCCTTTCCAGTTAGGAGCAAACTTTCCTTTTGCTTCCTGATAATGGGGAAGAACATACCTTAAAACGAGTTGCCCCACTTCAAAGTTTCTAGGACGCACTTTCTTGTTGTATGCACGGGCCATTCTTTGTTGGTACAACTGCCCGTGGCAGACTGCGGCCATTAGCTTTTCATCGATCAGGGTTAACTATTCCAGACGGGTTTTGACCCACTCACTGTCTTCAATTTCAGCTTCAACAATGATCCGGAGAGAAAAGATTTCAACTTCCGCGGGTATTACGGCTTCAGTGCCGATTGATGTGCGCATTGTAGTACGATATCCCAACAATGAAAATGGCAACTTTTCATGCCACTGCCTAGAGCCTTTCTCAAAATCTTTTTGATGTTCTTGTTTGCTGCTTCGACGACACCATTAGCTTTGGGCCTATAAGTGGTAGAATTCTGATGCATGATCTTAAACTGCTCACATATCTCCTTCATCAAGTGACTATTCAAATTCGCAGCATTATCCGTAATGATAGTCATAGGGATACCGAAACAGCAGATGAGATTGGAATGCACGAAGTCTAACACAGTTTTCTTGGTGACAGACTTGAGAGTAATTGCTTCCACCCACTTTGTGAAGTAATCGATAGCGACCAATATGAATCTATGCCCATTTGAAGCTTTTGGATAGATCGGCCTGATGACGTCCATACCCCAGGCAACAAATGGTCAAGGTGCTGACATGGGATGCAATTCTGTTGGTGGTGCATGAATCAAATCACCGTGCACCTGACACTGATGACATTTTCGGACGAAATTGAAGCAATCTTTTTCCATAGTCATCCAGTAATAGCCTGTTTGGAGGATTTTCTTTGCCAAAACATGCCCATTAATGTGGGGTCCGCACACTCCTGCGTGTACTTCATACATGATTCTTCTGGTCTTTTCGGCGTCAACATATATTAACAAATTGAGATCCAGAGTCCTTTTGTATAAGACATCACCGCTCAAGAAGAAACCACTTGTGAGCCGTCTAATGGTCCTCTTTTGTTCTCCACCGGCTTTCTCGGGATATTCTTTAGTTTTCAGAAACCTCTTTATATCATGATACCATGGCTGAATATTTGGTTCTACCTCAACCGTATTGCAGTAACCGTTCTTTTCCCGGATTTGGATTTCCAACGGGTCAATGTGGTCATTGCCTGGGTATGGCAACATCGAGGCCAAAGTAGCAAGCACATCGGCTAACTCATTGTGAAACGAGGAATGTACCTGAACTCAACTGACTTGAACCGCCTGCTAAGATCTTCCACATGTTGCCTATAGGGAATAAGCTTGATGTCCCGGGTCTCCCATTCTCCCTGAACTTGTCAGATAATCAGATCCGAATCTCCCATGATTAATAGTTCTTTGACACCTTGGTCGATTGCCATGTTCATACCCATAATGCAGGATTCATACTCGGCAATGTTGTTTGTGCAGAAAAATCGAAGCTAGGCTATGGCTGGATAATGCTGACCAGTGGGTGAGATCAAGATTGCCCCAATTCCAACACCTTTTGCGTTCACAGCTCCATCAAAGAACATTTTTCAAGCATGGGTGTCTTCTAATGTTATCTCAACTGAATTTATCTCTTCATCCGGGAAGTAGGTGCTCAAAAGCTGGTATTCATCGTCAACGGAGTTTTTAGCCAGGTGATCTGCTAACGCCTAGGCTTTCATTACCGTGCGGGTGACGTAGACTATGTCGAATTCAGTGAGAAGGATCTGCCATTTTGCTAACCTCCCTGTGGGCATTGGCTTCTGGAATATGTACTTTAAAGGATCAAACCTGGTGATGAAGTAAGTGGTGTAGGCCAACAAGTAATGCCTCAGCTTATGAGCAACCAAAGTTAAAGCGCAACAAGTTCTTTCCATCAAGGTATATTTCGCTTCATAACTTGTGAACTTTTTTCTCAAATAGTACATCGTGTTGCCCGAGGACACAACCGAAGGAATTCTCCAAGACTGTTAGGTATAAAAACAAAGGCTTCCCTAGTTCAGGTGGGACCAAGACTGGTGGGTTCGACAGATATTCTTTGATTTTGTCAAAGGCTTCTTGACACTTGTCTGTACATTTGATTGCCGCATCCTTATTCAACAACTTGAATATGGGTTCACATGTGGATGTCAACTAAGCAATGAACCGACTGATATAGTTCAACCTGCCCAACAAGCTCATCACCTCTTTCTTAGTTCTTAGAGGCAAATCCCGAATTGACTTTATCTTTGTTGGATCTAGCTCGATGCCCCCCCTACTGACTATAAATCCCAAGAGTTTGCTAGACGGAACCCCAAATACACATTTAGCCAGATTTCGCTTCAGGTCATACTTGTGCAGCCGCTCAAAGAACATTCTCAGGTCCCAAACATGGTCTTCCTGTGTTCTAGATTTAATGATCACATTGTCCACGTACACCTCGATTTCTTGGTGCATCTTGTCATGAAAGATGGTAGTCATGGCCCTCATATAAGTTGCCCCAGTGTTCTTCAGAGCAAAAGGCATGACCCTGTAGAAATCGGTTCCCCAAGGTGTTTTAAATATTGTCTTCTCCGCATCTTCCTCGTACATTAAGACCTGATGATACCCAACATAACAATCCACAAAAGACCGTATCTCATATTTGGCACAGTTATCAATGAGGATGTGGATGTTTGGCAAAGGGAAGTTGTCTTTGGGACTTGCTTTGTTCAAGTCTTGATAGTCAACGCGCACCCGAGTTTTCCCATCTTTCTTTGGTACGGGAACTACATTAGCCAGCCATGTGGTGTATCGGACCACTCAGATCACCCCTCCTTCAACTATTTGGTAACGTTTTCTTTGATCTTGTCACTAACGTAAGTTTTGAACTTTCTTTGCTTTTGTTGGACAGGGGGATGATCGGGGTAAGTCGGCAACTTGTGGACCACCAAATCAACACTCAATCCTAGCATGTCATCGTAGGACCAAGAAAACACGTCTTTGAACTCAAACAAAAGTTGGATCAAGGTATCCCTAGTTCTTTCATCTGTGTGAATGCTTATCATGGTCTCTTGGACCTCTTCTGAATTACCCAAATTTACCGGCTTAATTTCATTTATGTTTGGCTTAGGTTTATTCTCAAGTTGCTCCAATTCTCGATTTATTTCCCTAAAAGTATCCTCTTCATCGTATTCCAATTCTTGGTTCATTATTTCATAGTTACATAGCATGTTTGGATTAGGGCATGAAGTCCGCAAGCATGTCATGTTATTTAAAGCCACATTATTAGAATTGAAAGAAGAAATAAGAAAAAGTAACAAAAATCAGAAAGAATAAAGAGAGATGAACGATGAAATATTGATTTCATTTCATTGAATATTTGAAGATAATAGGGTTTACATTGGAAATTAAAGATAGGAAACTAAAGAAAACATCCGAGTTACACCTTGAAGTAACTCATGATGTAGAAAAAATGGCAGGACTGGACTACCGGGATTCCCGCCTGATTGGGAACGGAGTAGCCTTCCAATTTTGCAGCTTGGCATTGGGTTCCATGTATAGCACCTCAGCGGTGCTTTAGCCTTCCCTTAGTTGGACCACGTGGGTTTCATACAACATCTTCCTTATAGCCCCATAGATTTCTTCAATTTCCTGGGCCATGAAGGCCTTATTGCTCTTTTTCATTATACTTGGGCCTGACGAAAGTTCTATAAAGATGCAGAACCGACTGAGGCAAGACCCAACCATTGTTCATTCGTTCATCTGCCCATTTTCCATCAGCTAGCATGGGTTGGAAACCTACTCTAAAGAACTTCTCACTTGCAGCCAGAGTGATAGGTTCGGTGATTCCTTGCAATGATGCCCCGAGCCCCTTCCCGGGTTTGTAACCATGCCTGATCATTTCCTTGGCAACCATAATTTATGCATTTGAGAGAAAGGGTTGAGGGCAAGGGTTTCCTTCTTCACATTGGTCTGCGACCACAACCTCTAAAGTTTGATAGACTATGTGTTCACTTCCTTCCCTAGCCTCATGACACGGGACTGACGGGTCCTGGTAGATTGGCTGCTCATCTTCTCCGTGCACTACAATCTCCCGGTCTTCATGTTCGAATTTCACCATATGGTGGAGAGTAAAAGGTACAGCCCCTGCTGTGAGAATCCAAGGCCACCCCATGAGGAAATTATAGGAAGTATCCATGTCCACGACTTGAAAAGTCACCTCGAAATCTACTGGACCAATAGTCAAGATTAGATCGATCTCACCTATGGTGTCTCTTTTGATATCGTCAAAGGCACGCACACAGACGTTGTTGGGATTGATTCTCTCAGTACCAATCTCCATTTGTTGCAGAGTTGATAGAGGGCAAATATCTACTCCAGTACCGCCATCCAACATGACCCTTTTCACATAATATCCCTCGCATTTAACTGTCAGATGAAGGGCTTTGTTGTGGGTGGCCCCTTTCGTGGGCAAATCATTCTTTTTGAAAGAGATTTGATTGACTGCAAAAAACCTTTCCGCCATCGTCTCTAACTGTTCTACAGTGGTTTCAATGGGTACATATGCTTCGTTGAGAGTTTTGATCAACACTTTTTGATGTTCAGTGGAATCCATTAGTAGAGACAACAAAAAGACTTGAGTTGGAGACTTCCGAAATTGGTCAATTATCTCGTAGTCTTCCATTTTCATTTTTCGGAAAAACTCTTCTGCTTCTTCAGCACTTACTGGCTTCTTGGGTGGGAAACGCTTCTTTGTGGAATTATTCACTTCCTCTAGATTGAGGTATTTTTCAGCCGAGTTATTTTCCTTAACTTCTCCTGAGATCTTTTTACCTCTATAAGTTACTACCACTTTGTTGTAGTTCCATGGAACGGTAGTGGGATCTGTCATGGGCCTTTGTAGTGCGTGGCCAATAACCACGGGCTCATTCGGCCTTGGTGGGATTATTGGCCCCCGCACCACGTAGGTCCCTTTAGGCACATACATTTTCGATGCCTTGTTTAGCTCAAAATTTCTAGGAGGGCTTAATGACATCTGTTCTTTCTTGTGGCCTCGGGGAACATAGAGAACGACATCTTTTGAGGGCGCTGCCCGAGTTTTTGTTTCCACTTTCTTTTCTGTCTTCTGAGGGGTGGGTTTAGTCTTCTTCTCCCCCTTATCTTGTCTTGCGATAGCCCTTGGCTTCTTTTCCACATTGGCTATGGCAATGATGGATTTTAGAGCTAGGTCAAACTCTTTATCTTCTCAAATCATTCCAATAACCGGCCCGTCATTGTGAGCCGGTAATGGATTGTTGATTACATTAGTATCGTCTTCGTCCTTTAGTACTATTCTCTTTTGTTCTATTAGATTTTCCATAGCCCTCTTCAGAGTTCAACAATCATCTGTATCATGCCCTTCTGCCCCTGAGTGGTAAGCACATCGAGTACCGGCTCTGTAAGCGGGCGATGTCGGGTTCTACCTGGTTTGGGGTACAGGCTGCAACAAACCCATCCAGACAAGTTTGGGGAAAAGGCTGGAATATGATTCACCAATGGGTGTGAAATTTTCCATCTTGGGTGGTTCCCAGGTGCGGGCATTGTAGGGGAAGTTGTTCTGTGGAGGTCGGGGATTATACTGAGCTTGGTGAGGAGGTTGATTTCTGGGAAATGGAGCTTGGTTTTGATTGAATTGTGGTTGTGTCCTAACGTAGGGTTGGGAATCCATCATTGCATATGGATGAGGAACCATAGCATAGGCCACATCCTGATGGGGATAGTAATGTTATGAGGTTCTTTCAGAGAAATAAGGTTTGGGTGGACGGGGTTTTCTTACACTTGAAGTTGCCATTGCTGCTTCTTCCTTCTTCTTTCGGTTTGCTACACCTCCAGACCCGCCTTAAATTGCTTGGGAGGTAGCCCTTATAGCAGACTGGCTCAAGATTCGCCTTTTTTTAAAACCATTTTTGATCATTTCACCAATTTTGATGGCCTCGGAAAACGGTTTCCCCATCGCGGACATCATATTCTGAAAATAATCAGCCTCTTGGGCTTGAAGGAAGACACTAACCATCTCTGTTTCGTCCATTGGAGGCTTGACTCTAGCAGCTTGTTCGCGCCATTTGACAGCATACTCTCGGAAGCTCTCCGAGGACTTCTTCTTTAGATTTGACAATTAATTCCTGTCAGGGGAAATGTCGATGTTATATTGAAACTGCCTGACAAAGTCCCGAGCCAGGTCATCCCAGATGTGCCAATGAGATATATCCTGATCCATATACCATTCAGAAGCAATGCCGACCAAACTCTCTCCAAAGTAAGCTATAAGAAGCTCCTCTTTTCCGCCCGCTCCCCTCAATTGGTTGCAATACCTTTTAAGGTGGGCTATGTGATCCCCATACCCATCATATTTTTCAAACTTCGGGGTTTTGAAACCTAAGGGTAAATGTACATGCGGGAACATGCACAGGTTAGCGTAAGATACGCTCTTTTGTCCACTCAGACCCTGTATATTTTTGAGACTTTGGTCCATGCTTCTCATCTTTCTGGTAATCTCCTTTTGTTCAGGGGTTTTTGTGGTTTTCTCCTGCCCTACGGTAAACTCATACCGAGGTGGCTGAGGGTAAGCATTGGTAGTAAGCTGGGTAGGTTCCAATGAGAAATATGGTGCTTGAAATGTGAAAGAAGATGGATCGAATCTAGGCCTGGGTAGAGTAGGTTGTGCCGAAGCTGAACAAGGTGGCGCGGTGAATATGTTTGAAGCCTCACTTGAAGTTAACACCTGGGGGCGAGTCTCAGAAGATGTTCCAGCAAAGTGGGCTGAAATGGTAGGATATCCCAGTGGGGTATTTGGATAACTTATGGGGATGTTGGAGGTCCCACTTGTCCTGGGAAGTATCTCGGGGAATCCAGGTATCGTACTCGGTGGTTCTCTGCCATTGGACCAGGCGTCCCATATTTCCATCATGCGTAGACACAGAATTCTGTTTTCCTCGGCAGTTGCAAATTCTGAAGTTGGGATAGCCGAGATCGGGCTATCCTCTGGGATAGGAACTGTTGGCAAGTGACTCTCCGATGACATTGCAACACTTCCTTTTGATCTGGTGAAATACTGATGTGAAGCCAGATCACCACAAAACCAACCACCTTAATATAAACCCTGGACTTAATAGTAGACAACAAACCGGTCAGTTTGGAGCAATTAACACATAGGTAATCGCACGTTGGGGGTGCGATGCACCTATACAATTAAATGTGTTTCTACATGTTTCGCAACGGTTGCATGTTTCATCCCGTCTTTACTTATTTTTCCCAATTTTCGTTTCTTTCCACTTTGGCTCTTTGATGCCTCTCCTCTGATTCCTATTTTCCTTTCTTCCTTTTTTTTTGTTTTTCTTTGGCTCTCTTTTTCTTTCTTTCGGTTTTCTTTTGGTTCTTTCTTTCCATATCCCTCTTTTATTTGATTTATTTAGAAAAAAATCATGACCGCATCTGATGAGGATTGCCTATATATCACGACGCCGTGTGAATCAGATCATTACGTAGTTCAAGAAAATAAATGCGAAAAATAAAGAAACAATTTTTTTGGGAATTTCCAATTTTCATTAATAAAACCTCTACTTTACTGAATTACAAAAGACTCGAAACATACTTTTTCTAGGAATTTAAAACTTCAGACAGACTCGAAACATACTTTTTTTAAAATGAAAGTACAGACTCAAAAAAGAAAATACAATCAAGAGTACATCAATGCCTCCAAACCTATCCTAGGAACACCAACTGGTTTTGCAGCGGGCCTGCGCGCCATGTCATCTTGGAGCTGATAGAGATCCTCTATTATCTGGCGGACAAAGATCATTACAGTGGCGAAGAACATAGATCTGGTCATGTCCTCACAGTCACTGCATTTCATCGTGATGTAGTCGGCGATCCTTCTGACCCTTTCCCTTATGATGCCCTTTTCTTACAACAAACATCCAATCTGCTGGGATCTAGCCTCTAAGACTTGGGTGGCATGATTCTGCTCTTGCAAATGCTGTAGGTCTCCCTCCAGCTGTCAATCAAAGCATAGAATTGTTCTCTCTCGGCTTTGAAGCTCTTGGTTTGTTTAGCCATTTTACTTTCGAGGTTGCCAATATCCTTTTCCCAACCTGTGACCCCTCTTTCATATCTTTTTTTCATCTGTTGAACGAAAGGAACACGTCCTTATATGTTTTTAGCCAATTTATTTTGCACTTTTGCTAACTCAGACTTAGTTTTCTGCAAATCATATTCACAGTCTCACATCTTTTGTGTAAGGTTGTAAATGCGCCTTTCATCTTTCCTTCTTCTTCCCGAATTCTCATCTGCTATTCTCAGCTGTCGAACCTGAGCTCTGAGAGCTTCATTCTCTTGAACTAGCCTTTTCCTCTCACCCTCGGCCTGTCGTGCCGGTAGATCATTATAGAAGGTGACATTTCTCAACTCTTCTCGCAAAGCGTAAATGCTGGCTTGATATTTCTTTTCCTTTTCTCCCTAGACTAACCTTTCCTGAATTTTGTCATCAAAAGCTTGAACATGGGGCCTTTTGTCAGGCCTCTCAGGTTCAAGCTCGGGCTCGGGCTCCAGCTCATTGTTCACATAAAAACTTCTTTCAAACCAAGCAACATAATTGGGATCAACTTTGACCTTAGCCGGGTCTGGTACCTGGGTCTCACTTTTTAGATATCGACAACCATTTCAGTCCCTTTGAACTAAAGCCTCGGGTAGCGTTGCTTCTGGGTGAAATTCAATGACTTGGGTGCTTAGATCTGCATCTTCGGGTATCACCTGATATCTTCCCAGCTGTCTCAGAACTCTTTGTGGTGCATATGGTTGTATACTTCTCACTCCCATCATCATCAAGTAGCCCTTTGAAGTGGTCATGTATATGATTTCTTTTACCGGGAGCCATCCTATGGTCCATTCAATTTGATTTGCTCCCAATTTTCTTAAATAGGAAACCCAAGCTTCGACCCCTTCTGGTGGTTTATAGCCTTCCACCATTTCCTCATACTTTTTGATGAAATTGTTCCCGTTCGAAGCATATCTCATGAACTTAGGATGACGGCGAAGGTGTTCGATCATCCACATTTGAAGAAGAACATTGCAACCCTTGAAAAATTGAGCTCTAGATTTGCACAAGGTTAATGCCCGGTAAATGTCTGCCAGTACTAATGGGACAAGTGTGTGATCTGTTTTGGTGACGAGGATCTGTGTGATTCTGGCCATACGAATGTCTAATGTGCCTTCCGTATTTGGAAAGACCATGACCCCTAGAAATGCCACGATGAAGGCAAACCGACGATGAAATAGCCATATGCTCTTGTCTTGTTTGTTATCCAACCCTTTTTCATGTGCTTCAAACCCGGCTGAGTGCTCGAACCTGAAGTACAAGAAGTAGAAAGAACAACACCCTTTTCTCATGTGGGCCTTATTCATTTGTTTGCTAATATTCAGAAGATCGAAGAACTTGTGTACAGATGGGGCCCTTGGAAATATGAGTTGCTGCTTTCTTAACTCTTGGCCAAAATCAATATACTCGGCTATTTCTTCCAAAGTGGGTGTGAGCTCAAAATCTGAGAAACAGAACACATTGTGAACAGGATCCCAGAAAGTTACCAAGGCTTTAATTAAATCCTCCCGGGGTTTGATGTGCATGATGTCTATCAGAGATCCCAATATTCTTTCACCCAAACTCGTCCATCTTCATCTAAATCATCCCACCACCTGTGAAGCTGCAACCAAGCCCGTTCTATGACAGATTGTGATTAATCCTGGGCAGTATTCATTTGTACCTGGGGGGATTTAAGGTTAGGGTTGACTCTAGTGGACTCTTTTTGCAAAACAAGTTATCTGAAGAAAATCAACGGATAAAGACCCCTTTTATTGCTACTTTTAGCAAAAATGATCATTTTTGCAAACATGGCCCCTTCACAATTCCGAACAAATTTTGAGGCCGAGGATATGTATTTAGTTGAAAAAGACACCTTTTAAACAAACTTGCTTGTTCCTCCCGAAAATAGCCTTTCGACAATTAAAATGTAATCTAAGGCTATTCCGGTAAGAAACGACTTAAAATACAACCGAAGCTGGGTCGACTTATTGTTTTGTCCAAAGCCTTGAACCATCATTTATTTTATTATTTGTAAAAATGAGGCCGAACCTTATGTGGATTGCCTACGTATCCCACATCCGGTGAGAATCAGACCTGCGTAGTTCCGTCAGTTTTGACACAAAAACATGATATTTGACTCACTCTTTTGAAATACATTTTCCTTTTTCTTTCTTTTTTTTCAAAAATTCGGCAGAGTTTTGGGATAATTTTAAATACCGGGATTTTTAGAAACTGGGTAAAATCTTTCTCCTACCTAACTCTTGGGTTTTATCTTTATTTCCTTTTCCTAGCCGGTCAACATGCAAGCCGAAATAGATAAATATTCACATAGCACGTAGGATGCATCCGGATGGTCTTTATTTTGGGTACACCTGTCCTAGACGGACCCAACCCCTGTGTTGAGTCCCTAGGGTCAAATGCACATGATGCAAATAATCGTTCCTACTAGGGATCCGACATGAGATTGCATTATTCTAGGTTTAAAACCCAAATTTTGTGGTCTAGACTTGCGTTACCCGAGCGGACAACTGGGGCCGAAGAGGGGGAAACATACCGGGAGCACTAAAGTCTACCCGGCCTTGTGTTGGCCCATCCTTGATCTATTTGGTATAATTTCTATAGAAACAGCGGGTCACGCGAACGTGTACACCATTTTCTGAAGACTTAGAGGGGTGGCGTAAGAAGATATTTAAATAAAGTTCAAGTAATGTCAAAGCAGTAAATGATAATTAGCACATTAAGTCTACAAAATACAGTAACATCAACAATAAAGCCAAATAAAAATCGCATTAACAAGCTCGAATTCTTGAACCCTGAACCGGAAGTTCTGGGTTCTTATCCCCAGCAGAGTCGCCAGAGCTGTCACACCTCCTTTTTACCTACACCCGTAAGGGATATAAGGATGTTTTCCAATTTAAGTGACATTATTCGAAATGAGATTATTTATTTAATTCTTAGAGTCGCTACTTGGAATATTTTAGTTGGTATCCCAAGTCACCGGTTTATTTTAAATCCCAAATCGAGGAAATTTCGACTTTCCTTTTGAAGTATGTGAACCAGAAATTCTAGGTAAGGAATTGTATTAACCCGGGAGAAGGTGTTAGGTATTTCCGGGTTCCGTGGTTCTAGCACGGTCACTTAGCAATTTATATTTGGCTTAATTATTTAACTACTCATTTTTAAGACCTATGTGCAATTATCCTTTTGCGGCTTTTAATCACTTGAATTATGCGTAATTAAAGAATTGAGTTACATGTACGTATACTCTTTTCTTTTGACGCGTCAAAATCATGTCACGCGAACGTGTCCACGATTAATAACGCTTTTGTTGATTTAGAAAGGTTTGGTTGAAGTTGCGCGAACGCTTCCCTCGGGTTACTTTTAGAATTAAATTTGCAATTATGTTACGCGAATGTATACATAATCACAATAATAATCTAAATCGGGCCTAAAGCAAACTATGATTATTTAATTCTTAAAAGCAACATTTGTGAGAGCCATGGATTTAGGGATTTGTTTATCATGGCACGCTTGAAATGACTTTCTTTTACAAGAAAACTTAATTATTCAAGGTTACCTAGAATACTCATATTTAGGACTTAACTCATCAAAAGCTAACTAATCATGAGAAAGGTTTGAAGAGTATTTTTGGGGAAAACGAAATGGGCCAGAAACAGTCAAGCTTTGAATCAGCTTTGAGAGTTGAAAGATGGAACTCACAAATGGCCCAGAAATCAGAAGTCCAAGATACAATTGCAGGTTCTGAGACAAACAACCCACATTGGGCTTGGATCTTTTAGGCGGGCCCAGTTATGCATTGGCACCAGCTGGGCCTATCCACCTCTTTGCATTAAAACCTTAACCAAATTGGACAAGAAAAAGAAAAGCAAGGAGTGTAGTTCACTTAAAAGAAACTTCAGAAAATAAAGCACTTTGAATTCGAAGTTTTTGTCCTACTACTATGACTTGCAAAGGAAAAAGTAACAAAGACATGCATTTATATCAAAACTTAAGAAAGGCATTTTACATATTATTAAATTGCTGGGCTTAAAGCCCAGGCTCAACAGCTTAAGTCTTCGTATTTGTTTGAATGGATCTCGACATGGGCTTGGCTGTAAGCCTGGACCAGTCGTTGCTATGAAACATGAACAATGGGTCTTAATTGTAATGACCCAATACTTAAACAAACCAGAAAAAGGAGACTAAAATTTTAGAATCATAGAAGTCCTTTTACAATACTTGCAAGCCCAGAATATAACAAAATTTCTAAACCCAACACATTACTTTACACTTTTTGAATATAGCTAAATATACTATATGGAACTACATTAATCAGTCTACAAATTTATAATGTTCAGTCCAGTTTATTACAAATACCAAAATTGAGTAAGGTAAAGATATAAATTACATTAGTGCCTTAAACTAGAAACAAAAAGGCAAATTGAATCAAAAGGCATTAATAATCCAACAATTAGAACTCACATTGAACAACCTATTTCAAATTTTCAGTAAAGAAAGGAATCAAATGATGCTAAAAATGCTGACACTAACAACAAGCCAATTGAAAAAGGAAACTGAAGCCCTAAAGGATATTAATACCTAATTGATCTAACCTATTCTTTCCTTAACTAGAGAAAGCATGGGAAGAAGTAAAGAAATCAAACAAACATATTATAATCCTAAATTCAGCCCCACTTGATCTAAAATAGTTAAGATTAATTATCATGCTGAGCATGCTTCACATGAAACTAATACGTAATAAATTCTAGATTAAGAGGGAATCAACAGGCTAATTGAACGATGCATATAAACATGAATGAAAAATGCTAATTACCCTACAAATTAGAATGACTTTTGAACTAAATTAACAAACTAAATGCAATTTTAAACAAACAAATGAAATGATTCTGAGACAATCTAATGTGCCCTAGAACAAAATTAACAATTCGAACAATTCAGAGAACAAATCAGTTTTCAACATCACTCATAAATCAATTTTTAACAGAAGTTAGAAATTATTTTCTAACAGAACTTAGGAATTATTCTATGAAGCAAAACTGACTCAACCTTTGAAAGGGGAAAAAGGGGAAAAGAAAGAAGAGAAGGAAAAGGAAAAGCAAATGATGGAAACTTACTAATGACTGGAAGAAAAATCGTCAAAACCCTTGGATTCTACCTTGGCCTTGACCAACAGAAATCTTTTCTTTTAATAGATTCAGCCTTGTATGGCTTTGGCTGGATCTTCATGAGAGAAAGGACTCCTGGGAGCCTCAACTTTGAAGGAAAAGAGAAACAGAGGAACTCTGGGGTCAATTTGGGGTAATTAAGGTTTTTGAGTTTGATCCTTCGATCTAAAATTCGAACAAACTGGAGGTGATTCGAGGGGTTATAAGGATGGTTTGGGTCTTTAAAAGGGGTAGGTATCATAGGGTGTGAATCCGAAACGATTTGGAACAGTTCAAGTTTTGACCGAATTTTTGATTTAAGATTCGAACGGACCAAACTTGATTTGAAGGAAATGGAGTGAATATATGGAGTGGGGAGATGTAGGGGAGTTTGTGGTATTATTTTGGGACTGATTCGACCACCGGAACCGCCGTGAGGCGATTTCCGGTGGGCGGTTTGCGGCGGAGGCAGTTAGGATTTCATGGGCGGCTAGGTTTTGGATGTTTGAGAGGAGGGGGGCGAAGTGAGGAGAGGGGGGGGGAGGAGTATGATGGGGGGGGGGGTTAGTCTCTCTTCGGAAACTTTTATGGTAAGGGACAAAACAGTTACGAGTCGTTGGATGATAGAGATCCAACGGCTGTGATGAGGCGTCACCAAAACGGGGTCGTTTGGCTTCAGGTAGGTTTGGACGCGGGTTTGGGCAAGTTTTGAATAGGTAAAATGGTGTTTGAGCGTTTGGGCTTGGAGGACACTTAATTAAAGAGCCCAAAATTAGATCCTTTTAATTATTTTCTTTTCTTTTCATTTAATTTCTAATTTTCTTTTTTCTTTTTTTTCAAATTAAAATAAACCTAAATTATCTTCTAAAAACTAAATTAATCTACCAAAATACACTAATTACTCTTCATAGTAATTACAAAAATTAATTAAGTCCTAAATTAAGAGAAAACTATAACAATTCAAAAATTAAAGAGTTAAAAATGCCAAATGAACCATTTTTTGTGATTTTTCTATATTTGTAAAACAACTAAATTACTAATTAATCTAAAAAATATAAAATTAAGTCCTAAATGCAAATGCAATGAATCTTTGTATTTTTCATGAATTAAATAAAAATTAAACATGCGCACAAAAATGCAAATAATCAGAAAAATCCTACAATAATTCCTAAAGTAACAAATAATTAAAAGAAAAATCTAATTCTTTGAAATTCTGTAGGAGTAATTCATGTGAGGCAAAAATTACGTGCTCACATCCATAATTGAGTTCTTTTGCCAATTTTCAAAACTTCACCTGTTCTTGGGTCAACACTTATATATGCGTACATATGCTATTTTGAAGGTATTTGCATATTTAAAAATATATAAGGAAAAATTGGGTATAAACAGCACCTGCGTTTCTTTTACCGCACCTACGGTCTCGCAGGTGCGCTCAACCTCTCGCACTTGCAGATTCTGGTCTCCAAGCTCCTGGCCACATCTGTGGCTCCTCTATTTCTTCTGCAATCATGCACCTGCGGTCCCCAAACCGCAGGTGCGGTTATGACAGACTTCAGCAGCTGAAGGTGCTTCAAAATCTCCCAAATCCTTCCGTCAAATTTCCAAAATCATCCCGAGGCCCCCGGGAACTCAACCAAAAGTACGAACAAATCATATACAAATATTCAAACTTGTACCAACCTTCGAAATACTCAAAACAACATCGAATCATCAAAGCACTATCGGATTCAAGTCTAAGAATTCCAAAATTTCCAACTTCCGTTTTAGATCAAAAAATCTATCAAACCTCATCCGAATGACCTGAAATTTTGGACTCATGTCCTAAATGACACAACAGACCCACTCCAACTTCCGAAATTCCATTCCGACCCTAATATCAAAATCTCATTATCAATCCGGAAACTTCAAAAATTCTACTTTCGGCATTTCAAGCCTAATTAAACTACGAACCTCCAAAACACAATCCGAATACGCCCCTAAGCCAGAAATCACCCAACGGAGCTAACAGAACCAACAGAATTCCATTCCAAGTCCGTTTTCACACTGTTCCGAATACGGTCCAAATTCTAAAGCTTAAACTCTCATTTAGGGACTAAGTGTCCCAAAACACTCCGAAATCCAAAACGAACCTTCCCGGCAACCAACAATAGCAGAAACAAATAGGGGGAGTGCCGTTAATAGGGGAACGGAGAATTAATTCTTAAAACGACCGGCCGGGTCATTACATCCTCCCCCTATTAAAATATTCATTTATCCCCGAACGGGCATAGAGACATACCTGAAGTAGTGAAAAGATGAGGGTAACGGCTGTGCATATCCTGCTCGGTCTCCTAATTCGCCTCCTCAACAAAGGATAGATCTTTGTCTAACTAGACTAAACTAAAATCCAACATGTGCGAGTAATCATCGTGATACTTCCGGAGCATCGAAACATGAAATACCGGATGAACCCTTGCCAAGATGGGAGGTAAGGCAAACTCATAAGCAACCTCCCCATCACGTCGCAATATCTCAAAAAGACTAATAAACCACTGACTCACCTTCCCTTTCTTCCCAAATCTCATAAAGCCCTTCTTAGGCGAAACTCGAAGCAGGACCCGCTCTCTAACTATACAGGAAACATCAAGAACCTTCCGGTCTGCGTAACTCTTTTGTCTGGACTGGGCTGTACGAAGTCTATCCTAAATCACCTTAACCTTCTCCAAAGCATCCTAAACCAAGTCTATCCCCAATAATCTAACCTCACCCAGCTCAAACTAATCCACCGGGGATCTACACCGCCTACCATACAAGGCCTCATACGGTTCCATCTAAATGATGGACTAATAGCTGTTGTTGTAGGCAAACTCTGCCAGTGGAAAGAACTGATCCCAAGAACCTCTAAACTCCATCACGTACGCACTGAGCATATCCTCAAGAATCTGAATAGTGTGCTCGGATTGTCCATCCGTCTGGGGGTGAAATGTTGTGTTCAACTCCACCCGAGTACCCAACTCATGTTGTATGGCCCTTCAAAACCATGATGTTAATTGAGTACCTCGGTCTAAAATGATGGAAACTGGAATACCATGTAGACGAACAATCTCCCGAATATAAATCTCTACCTACCGCTCTGAAGAATAGGTAGTACACACAGGAATGAAATGTGCGAACTTGGTCAGCTGATCCACAATCACCGAAATGGCATTGAACTTCCCCTAAGTCTGTGGGAGTCCAACTATGAAGTCCATGGTGATCCTCTCCCACTTCCACTCTGGAATCTCTATCGGCTGAAGCAACCCACCCGGTCTCTGGTGCTCATACTTCACCGGCTGACAATTGAGGCACCAAGCTGCAAACCCAACTATATCCTTCTTCATCTGCCTCCACCAATAGTACTGCCTCAAATCCTGGTACATCTTCGCGGCACCCGGATGAATGGAATACCGCGAACTATGGGCCTCCTCTAGAATCAGCTCCCGAAACCCATCAACATTGGGTACACATACCCGACCTTGCATCCTCAATACCCCGTCATCACCAACAGTCACATCTTTGGCATCACCGTGCAGAAAATTGTCTTTGAGGACGAAGCAAATAGGGGTCATCATACTGATTCTCCCTAATACGATCAAATAAGGAAGATCGAGGGACCACACAAGCTAGAACCCGACTGGGCTTCGAAAGATCCAATCTCACAAACTGGCTGGGTAACGCCTGAACATCCATCGCCATGGGCCTCTCCGCTGCTGGTAGATAAGACAAACTCCCCAAACTCTCCGCCCGATGACTCAAAACATCAGCCACCACATTGGCCTTGCCCGGGTGATACAAGATAGTAATATCATAGTCCTTTAGTAGCTCTAACCATCTCCTCTGGCACAAATTAATGTCCTTCTGCTTGAACAGATGCTGCAAACTCCGGTGATCAGTATAAATCTCACAAGGAACACCATACAAATAATGATGCCAGATCTTCAAGGCGTGAACAATAGCAGCTAACTCGAGATCATGGACAGGATAATTCTTCTCATGTACCTTCAACTATTTGGATGCGTAGGCAATTACACTACCGTCCTGCATCAATACCGCTCCAAAGCCAATCCACAAGGCATCACAATATACAATATAAGACCCCGAACCTGTGGGAAATATAAAAACTGGGGCTGTAGTCAAAGTTGCCTTGAGCTTCTGGAAGCACACCTCACACTCTTCCGTCCACTAGAACAGAGCAGCCTTCTGGGTCATCCTGATCATAGGTGTTGCAATTGATGAAAACCCCTCAACAAACCGACTGTAGTAACCCGCAAGCCAAGAAAACTGCGGATCTCTGTAGCTGAGGATGGTTTGGGCCAACTCTGCATTGCTTCTAGTTTCTCCAGATCCACTTGTATACCCTCACTCGATACCACATGACCAACGAATGCCACGGAATCCAACCAAAACTCACATTTTGAGAAATTTGCATATAAATTCTTTTCCCTCAAAGTCTGAAGCACTATCCTCAGGTGCTGCTCATGAGCCTCCCGACTCCAAGAGTTTACTAGAAAATCATCAATAAAGACAATGACGAATAAGTCAAGATATAGCTGAAACACACTGTGCATCAAATGCATGAAGGCTGATGGGCATTGGTCAGCCCAAATGACATAACAAGGAAATCGTAATGACCATACCGAGTCCTAAAAGTAGTCTTTGGGATGTCTGGCTCCAAAATCTTCAACTGATGGTAACCTGAACGTAAGTCAATATTAGAAAACACTCGTGCACACTGTAGAACCATCCTTTTTCTTAACGAACAAGACAAGAGCACCCCAAGGTGATACACTAGGCTGAATAAAACCCTTATTAAGCAATTCTTGTAACTGATCCTTCAACTCCTTCAACTTAGGAGGGGCCATACGATACGGAGGAATAGAAATGGGCTGAGTGCCCGACAACAGATCAATGCCAAAATCAATATCTCTGTGGGGTGGCATAATTGGAAAATCAGTTGGAAACACATTAGGGAAGTCTCATACTACTAAGACTGAATCAACTATAAGGGTATCAACACTAACATCTCTCACATAGGCCAGATACGCGTCACACCCCTTCTTAACCATTCATTGAGCTTTAAGGAAAGAAATAAATCTACTAGGAGTGTGATCTAAAGTACCCCTCCACACTACTCGTGGTACACCTGGCATAACCAGCGTCACGGTTTTGGCGTGACAATCAAGAATAGCATAATGGGGAGAAAACCAATCCATGCCCAAGATAACATCAAAATATACCATTCTGAGCAATAATAAATTGGCTTTGGTCTCAAAACCACTAAGAGCAACCAAACACGACTGATAAACGCGGTCCACAACAAGAGAATCCTCTACAGGAGTAGAGACATAAACAGGGGAACTCAAAGAATCTCGAGGTATGCCTAAATGCGAGGCAAAATAAGAGGACACATAGGAATAAGTGGAGCCTGGATCGAATAGAACTGATGCACCTCTATGACAAACCGGAACAATACCTGTGATGACAGAATCAGAAGCGACAGCCCCAGTACGGGCAGGAAGAGCATAATATCTAGCCTGACCTCCCCCTCTAGGGCAACCTCTACCTCCTCGACCTCCACCTCTAGCTGGCTGAGCATGTGGGGTAGTAACGGGTGCTAGAACCATAGCTTGGGAATTCTACGGGGCACGTTATGGCTGAGGAGTCTGTGGAAGTGCTTCCCTCCTAAGTCTAGGGAAATACCTCACCATATGGCATGTGTCACCACACTCAAAATAAGATTTGGGAGGATGTGGTGGCTATGATTGGCTCGGGCCAGGTCTGTTGGACTGACCACTGAAAGCACCCCGTGCTGGAAGCGCACTAGATACTGGAGGTGCATAATAAGGCTCCTAAGGTCTAGGAGAAGCTGGAATACCACTGGCTGCTGGAAGAGCTGAATGAACGGGGCGACTCATATAACCCCTACCATGACGAACTGCAGCTGGAGCACGGGCACCAGAATAATGGCCCGACTCTCGAGACCTCTTGGCCTCCCTCTCCTCTCTATCCCGAGCATGCATACCCTCCACTATTCTAGCAAAGCTCACGAAATAGCATACTCCCTGAGGCTCTGAGGAACAAACTCTTTCAGGAACATATCTGATAACTGAGTCCAAGTAAGGGATGTTTCCTCAACTGGACAGTCTAACTCAAACGTACGCCATCTCTGGTAGGCGGCTCCTCGAAGATGGAAGGTAGTGAAAGAAACCCCACTCGATCCTGATATACCCATAGTGCGGAGGATACAGTGACACTCCTCCAGAAATCCCAAGGTATCATCTAATGCTACACCTCTGAATACATGAGGCTTATTCTTCTTGAACCTCCCAAGCCTCCGCTGCTCATCCTCTGAAGGCGTTGCCCTATCCTCGGGCTGATATGGGACTGCAGGCGGTACCGGTATAACCTCTGGGATCTGATCAACCTGAACCCGCTGCTCAGGAGTGCAGGCGGCGGGAGTCTGTGCTCCTCCCCCGACCTAGGATGTGGCTGCAACAAGGGGAATCATCCCTGCCTAAGCTAGAGTGGTGTACGTGCTCACGAACTATGCAAGAGACTCCTGAAGAGCTGGAATAGTAGTAGCAGTAGGTGTATCGTGTGCCTGGACTCCGGTTGGAGCTGCTGGTGGCTCCTCTGTAGCAGCTCGCGTGGGTGCTCTAGTTGCACCATGGGCGCATCCTCAGCCTCTACCTCGGCCCTCACCTCTAAAGTCTCTAGCATGGGGCGCGAGTGCCTGGTCATCTCCGATAGCACGTGTCCTCACTATTTGTGAGAGAATAGAAGATAGAAGTTTAGAATTGTGATATCAAAAATCTCGCAATATAAGGAAATCAAATGAAGTGAAATTTTCCTAACAGTTACATAGCCTCTCATAGATAAGTACAGACGTCTCCGTACTGATTCGTGAGACTCTAATAAACCGGCTTGTGATTCATGACTCCTATGAACCTAGACTCTGATACCAACTTGTCACGACCCAAGTTCTCCCTCTGTGAACTGTCATGATGGCACCTAGTCTCTACGACTAGGTAATCCTAACGATTTGCGGAACAAGAAACGAAAGATAAAAACTAGCCAAAAACTGCAGAGTAAACATAAATAAAGCGTTTAAGATGTTGCTCGGCATATGCAATATTAACTCTCAAACTAAAACAACTCCCGAAACCTGGAATCTCATGAAATCACAAGCTGTTGAATAATTACAAGTTTTCTAACTCCAGAATGTCTAAACAAAAGTAAATACATGATAGCTAAAACTAGAGGGGAGAATAGAGAGGGACTCCTCGGTCTGCGGATGCGACAGATATACCTCGAAATCTCTAAAGATCACCTCGCCTCACTAATGGTATGGCTGAGCCAAAGAACCTGGATCTGCACATGAAAAACATGCGCAGAAAGTGAATGAGTACACCACAGTGGTACTCAGTAAGTGCCAAGCCTAACCTCGGTCGGGTAGTGACGAGGAAAGTCAGGGCCCTACTGATTACAAATGAAAAACAAGGTAAACAGTATAAAATACAACAATATAATTAAAGTGATAACAACCTATAATGAATAAAAATACAAAAAGAATCTAACTCAGAACACAGAAATAGCAACAGGGGATCTTCCGGGATACCGTCCCGCAGTCCGAAACATAAATGTCCAGAGGATCTCCCGATATATCATCCCGTAGTCCAAATTATAAATGTGCAAGGAAAACTCCCGGAATACAAAATCCGTAGTCCCAAAGTAAATATTCAGTACGGGGAATCTACCGGGTTCTGTCCCGTAGTCCCAATCATAATTGTGCAGGGGGATCTACCGGAATATCGATCCATAGTCCCAAAGTAAACAAGCAGGGGGTCTCCCGCGATATCGTCCCGTAGTCCCAAAGTAAACACACAACAACAACACAAAGAATATCCATGTTAACCTATTGTAGAAGCTGCAACAGTTGTCACATTTTCCTGAGTAAGTGAATGCACTCCTGGTATATTAGTACCTCCCTAGTGTCTCTCTTCATTTGTGTTAAACACAACATTTGCTTGGACATTGCCCTGAAATTTCCTCTGCCTTGTAAATTTAAAATCTGGACAAAAACCATGAATCCTATAACACTTATCAATGCTATGGCCAGGTTTCCTGCAGTAAGCACAAATTCCAGCATTCTATTTTTTTTATTAAAGTCAAAATTATATTAATCAAAAATATATATGTACAATGCCAACTAGTTGTTGACCAACTACTATCTTGAATATAAGTCTAGTCCTAGGTTACACATTTCATCCATGCCTACTACAAATCTAGGAATTGCTTATAAAACTGAAAATAGAAGATGTACATATCATTACATACAACGGAACTAAGCAAATCTATCTAAGTTGTGTAATGTTTGCTACTAGGATGGATATCTTCAGCCTCTAGTGTACACGTGAAGGACAATCTCTCTGCAAATTTTGTGCTCCTCAAAAGTTCCCTGTTGGAATCTAATCATGTTCCTTTCCCTCCAAATGATGTATACTAGCATAGCAAACACATAGCTAGCAATGACACCTAACCCTGTCTTCTTTCTAGCCATTCAACATGCCCAACTAAGCTCCTCTTTCAAGCCAGTTATGTTCCTTTTCATGCCCTACCATACCAGTAGTTTGCACCACACTCTTCTTGTTACTGAGCATTCAAATAATAAATGCTCAAGTGTTTTAGTAGCTGCTTTGTAGAAAGCGCAATACTGAGACACCCACACTCCTATTTTATATAGTTTATCCACTGTTGCTAGTCTTTCATGTGCAGTCAGCCATAAGATGAATTTGAATCTGGGGTGGATGCTTGACTGTAAGACTATGATCTTCCAAGGAACCTTTTGATACTGGGTGATCATCATGAGGTAGGACTGCTAAATCGAAATTTCCTTGTGCACATGCAATATCTTCAGTATATCAATCAAAAATCATGCATGGATTGATTCTCTAAGGTCTCTCTAGTCTCTAAGATTTTTCTGATCACCTAAGATGCAGCCTTAGTTGTAGGAATATGCTCTAAATTCTGCTTTTGATTTACTAGTTATGCACCCATTTTATTCACAAGAAGTCTTTCTTCATTGCAACAACCCGTAATTGTTTCATTATAGCAGCTTTGTTCCAAGTGTATAAGTTTATGACATTTAGGCCACCTGTAGTTTGGGGCATACAAATGTTTTTCAAGAATACTAGTGTTTCTTTGTGATGGATGCCTCTCCAGTCCTTAAGAATGATCTCCACATTGTTTCATTCATCTTCATAACCTTTTTACGAAGGAGGAATATTTGTGCCTAGTAGGTTTGAATACCAAACAACATTGATTTGATCAGTTGTAGCGTGCCAGAGTAATTAAGCAGCCTTGCAAACCAACAACTGATTCTTGCTATGATCTTTTCAATTAGAGGTAGGCATTGATGAACAATTAATTTTTTTTAGTGGATAGCGTTACTCCCTAATTCCAACATTCTTTCTAGGATTAAAACCTCCCTTCTATCCCTTGTTCTCATTGAATCGTCTTCCATTTCCCTATAGGTTTGTAGCAAGGAAGGATCCAGAATCTCCTGGATAGACAGGAGTAGCATGAATCTCCCTTTGTTTCTCATCATGTATCATAAGTGAATAACCTGTCCAATGGAAAGTAAGGGTGAAAACAATAGTATATTACTCCTTAACACCTATGAATGTGTCATTTAAACCTATCAAAAACTGTAGCAACATTTCATCTTGATGTTCCTTGAATTTTTAAACCTTGAAACCACAGTCACATTCACAAACACATGCAGAAAAGTATTCAAAGCATCAAGCTCTAGAATTACCTTGCACCATTCCTTTTGTAACTGAAATCACGTAGCACTATTTGTTTGTCCAAAACTATATTCTAAATCACTCCATAAGTCCTTCTCACTTTGAGAGAAAAGTACACTCTCAGCTATCTCCTTAGACAGAGAATTGAGTGGTCATGGCACACTCTCACCTATCTCCTTAGATAGAGAATTGAGTACCCATTCTGGGTCCTTCTTGAATGGATCAATAAAAATAGTTGAAGCTTTAAGGCCTGAGAGCTAAATCCAAAGTAGAACAAGCCCAATCACAGTAGATTCCAATATGTCTTGACCTGTTTTTGTATGATATACACCTCTCTACAGACACAAAGTAACATAAGTAAAACCAGTCGCCTTTGTCTCTTTGCATACCACCATCAGAAAGTTCGAGAAAATGACCATTTTTATTTCTAACACCAACAACAAACAACATGTTAATCAGCCAATTGATTTCAATTTGATGAAACAATTGTATCAACTAAAATAATATATTAGCAAGTGATAATCACAATATAATCGATCCTAAACGTAAACTAATTAAGACCAGAAAATAGAAACAAAGAGGCATGAAAAAAATTGAGGCTCTACCACAAGTTGAGGCTCATGATTAATATCTAAAAATTAGTTTGATCATTAACTGTTCAACAAACTACCAATCAACATAAACAAAGATAACTAATAAATAATGTACTCACTAGAAACTCTAATTAACATTGATTGATCAAATCAAAAAAAAATTAAAAATTAACAATAAAGTGGCTTGTAATAGTATAGTTACAAGTTAGTAAGGGATTAAGAGGTTAATTCCTAGGTTACAATAGGTTGTAATCTAAAGATTGCTCAGTAGTGAAGTTGAAATCCTATAAGGGTAGGTCGTGGTTATTAATCCCTTGAGCAAGGAGTTTTCCACATAAATATCGCATGTTCTTTATTTACTACTGATTTACTGTGGGAACAGATAGAGAACCCGGTTCCCTATACTGTTTGGTCTTATAGTTTGTTCCTTAATGTGGGAACTGTTATAGAACTTGGTTCTCTATACAGTTTGGTTGACTCTTAGTTTCTATCAATACATATATATATATATATGTTTTTGTATGTGTGTGTGGGGGGGGGTCTTTATGCTTATTTGTGTATGTGTAGGTTTTCAGAGTTGATTGATAGTTTAATAAATGGGGTAGGGATCATGCTAGTTGAATCTTAAAGAAATTGTGCTAAAAATTAGCCCAAATCAGAGGCCAATTTGATTGACCCAATCTAGATCAAGTCCATCCCATATAGAAATCTAAACAACGTAGTTTTATGACAAAACTACATCATTTCGTCTAGTGATCCAAAGATCAAATCTTGGTCATTTAAGATCTTTTGATCCAACGGTTCTGAGGCCCTCATCACCATGGTATTTAAACCCCAAAACCCTGAAATTTTACCCCATTTCCCCTATTAGTCTCATTTTCTTCTCCCTCTCTCCTCTCTCTCACCCCTTCTCTATGCTGCCACTTTTCCCCACCGTGAACCAACATCGAAAATCACCATTCGACGGCGAAAGACCTCCAATCGGTCCCATTTTTTTTACCATCTCCTTGTCTCCTCCTCCTATTTCCATATCTCTAACCGGAATCCTCAAACTCCTCTGAAACCTCCACAAATTCGGCTAAATTTGAGACCTTAGACACGTAAATTTTCTTTCTTTCTCAAATTCTTTGCAAATTCGATCACACAAACCTCACATAAACGTGTAGATCTCCTAGATATCTACACTTCAATTTTAGTTTCACCCCCGAAAGGCACCACCATTTCCATCCAACTACCCTTACTGTTGGTTCACTGTTGCCATTGCCACCCTACTACTGCCACTGCTCCTCCGCTCTAGCCTTATCTCCATCTAAAGGCACTCGTTTCCTTCTAGCACGATGTTGAAACTTGTTTGTTTTGGCGCCTTCTAAAAGGAAACGTGCTCTTTAATGTCAAACAACCCCTGCTCGATATTCTCGGTATCTTCTCACCCCTTGAATTTGCATCGAGCATGATCGTTAGGTATAATCATCATCCCCTTGTTTAACTTCTGACTTTTAATA
Source organism: Nicotiana tabacum (assembly GCF_000715075.1). Lineage (NCBI taxonomy): Eukaryota > Viridiplantae > Streptophyta > Magnoliopsida > Solanales > Solanaceae > Nicotiana > Nicotiana tabacum. Next base: position 88,826,728 of record NC_134086.1, on the reverse strand, counting down.
GCAGTAGAAAGACTATAATAACCCGACCAGTCATTTTAAAAATTAACTCCCTGTTCCCCTATTAGCTTCATTCCCCGTGTTTGTTTCTACTATTGTAAGTTGCAGGGAAGGTTCATTTAGGTTTTCGGAGTGTTTTGGGACACTTAGTCCCTAAATGAGAGTCTAAGCATTAGAATTTATACATAGTCGAAACAGTGTAAAGACGACCTCGGAATGGAATTCTATTGGTTCTGTTAGCTCCGTTGGGTGATTTCAGGTTTAGGGGCATATTTAGATTGTGTTTTGGAAGTCCGTAGCTTAATTAGGCTTGAAATGCCGAAAGTCGAATAGATTGACACAAAGAATGGCATCACACGATCGAGGAAAGGAGCTTAGTATCAACAACAAAGAGACACTGTTTTTTATATGCAACCAACGGCTAGTTTTTATACATTTTAGAGTTCATTTTGTGATACTAGTGTTGAGTTCATTGCTCAACATTGGTAATAGGTTTTATGTTGTTATAAAATTTTATTTCTTTCATAGCGTAAGACCCTCTGACAATGGATTTTGTTTTTTGATTTTATATATATATATATAAAATTAGCCCTAGGCACACCGCCTAGTGGATTGCAAAAAAAAAAGTTAAAATTGGTCAAACGAACCCCAAGTCTAGTACCTTTGTATCTAGGCAAAAATTTAATTTTGTTCCTTTTTTTAATTCCTATTTTACATTTTATGATTGTAATGTAAAAGAAAAGTTGTGGCATTATAGGTTAAGCCACATGCCTTTGAGCTATATGAAGAAATTTTTTAATGTTTCTGTTCCCTCATGTTTCAATTATTCTACTCCTTGTCTTATTTGTCCTATGTCTTGACAATCCAAGCTTCCTTTACCTTCAAGTTCTATATCAACTAAAAAGATTTTTGAACTAATCCATGTGGATACTTAGGGACATTACTAGGATCCTACCTATGATGGTTATAAATATTTCCTCACCATAGTTGATGACTACAATAGATGGACATGGACTTACTTACTAATTACCAAATCAAATGCTTTCACTACCTTACAATCTAGTTTGGCCATAATAGAAAGGCAATTTCATATAAAAGTTAAGATAATAAGATCATATTATGCTTCTGAATTGGGGTATGGTAATGTTCAAACAGAATTCTTTCAATCACAGGGAATTTGACATCAAACCAGTTGTGTCTCAACTCTACAACAGAATGAAGTTGTGGAGAGAAAGCACTTACTAGAGACATCTAGAGCCTTGTTATTTTAATCTCAGTTGCCTATATCAATTTGGGGGGAATTCCTACTCATAGCCACCTACTTGATCAACAGATTCCCTTCTAATGTGTTAAATTTCAAGACTCCTTATGAAGTCCTTATGTGTTGATGTTGTTTTTGTTTAAGTAGTTTGAGAGACGTGTTAGTTAGTTTATAAGCTTGTTTGGTTTGTTTGATAGCCAAGTTATTGCATTCTGAATTCTGATTAGTAGTAGTTTATCATAGGGACTGTCTTAATTGTTTTAGGCTTTGAATATTTGAGCTAAATGAGAGAAAATGGGAAGAAAGGGAGAGTACTTTAGTGTAGGGTCTATGTTTGGTGGCTTTTACTATTGAGGATTATTTTGAAGTATAATACTCCAAAAGACTGTTCAGATTTGGTGAGCGAAAACTGTTTCTTGGGTAGATTTTTGGTTTTGGACGGATTTTCTGTTAAAGAGTTATCATTTTAGACAGATTTTTAGTAAATGGTCCTTTCTCCTCCTATATAAAGAAGAGTTTCTTTCCTCACTATGGAGATACATCTTTTTACATATCTAAGAAAGAAAGAGAGAGAGAGAGAGTAAATATCAGCTGAACATCTAATAGTAAGCTGGAGAGTGTGAGCTTTGGGAGTGATTCTTAGAGTGTAAAAACATTGAAGGGAAAAAAGAGATCATTTAGGCAATCTTAAACTTGTTAGTTTCTAGATTCAAGTGTTGAAGTTGTTGTTGGTTTCCTGTTGCTGTTGGTCTTGTATAAATTGAATTCACGTGCGACAAAGGACAACTCACACGTCAATAGTATCAATACCTTGGTCTGCACAGACAACTCATGCGCCAATAATATCAATATATAGATCACTACGGGAAACTCTCCTGCTGCACGAACAACTTACATGCCAATAATATCAATATATGGATCTGCACGGACAACTCACGTGCCAATCATATAACTTCGTCTGGCATGGTCAAAGGCTCCCAGTCCGAATCATATCACACAGGAGCAAGTATACAAGAACACATGAGGAATAATGGATAAATATCGGATTTCATGCTCCTAGACTGGTATAATGGCATGCTAAAGTGTAGGCTTGTGCAGTGTGTGCTATCATAGCTCAAATCGGCAAGTTATCATAGAAATATTAATTAACAAATTTAATCAGGGAATTAGCCTCTTCGTAACCTCAAGTATGGCTCAAATAGCTCCCAAAAAATGATACAATTATGAGAAAATATTATAGCTTTAAGCTTACAGTCAACTCTAGGAATATCATAGCCTGAGCATTTCCCGAGCATGAATAAATACCTTGGTGCTCGCACATGGGCTCAGGCCCACACATATGTGCACCCATAGCGCGTGGCTATCACAATGAATTCAGGAAACTAGTGCCTCAACCAAGTTTAGATAGAATTCTTAAACAATTTGATACAATCAACACAAGTTACTAGAATAAATTCCATATGAAAATGCTAAGTTTTAACTCAAAAGATGAAAAGTCAAGTCAAACTAGTGGGAAAATTCAATGATAATTCAATAATATTGAATAAAATTTATCACAAATGGCTTACCTCAAGAAGTCTCATGATCTCTCAGAAATCTCCCCACCCCCACCCCCGCAAAGTTTGAAAGGTCCAAAAATGAGAAAGAATCTCGGACCCTTCGAATTATACACTGCCCAGGGGTTTTGCACCTACGACCTATTTCTTTGCTTCTGCGATACCGCTTCTGCGGTCAAAATTCCCGCACTTGTGGAACTCACTTAACCCCTCGCTTGATCCCTTCTGCATCCCCAGCCTCTGCTTTTGCCGAATCGCATATGCGGCCTCAACTCCACTTCTGCAGATATACTCCTGCCCCTACGCCCTTCGCACCTGCGCTCCCTTTCCTCGCTTCTACGCTATCATAGGTGCAAACAAAACCATCGCACTTATGACCACTGCCAGCTTACCTTCTAGGCCGCTTCTAGGATTCCCTTCACATACCTGTGATCAAAACCTTCGCAGGTGCGATCACACAAGTAGGCAAAAATCCATATTTTCTCCAAGTCAAAGTTTTGATCCGTTAACCATCCGGAATCCATCTGAGGCCCCTGAGACCTCAACCAATTATGCCAACACGTCCTAAAACATGATAACAATTTAATAGAGTCCTCAAATTATATTAAGTATCATCAAAAACACGAATCACACCCCAATTCAAGCCTAATGAAAACTAACGAATTCCAGCTTCTATGATAGATGCCGAAACCTATCAGATCAAGTCCGATTGACCTCAAATTTTGCACACAAGTCATAAATGATACAATGGACCTATTCTAATATCCAGAATAAAAATACGAGCTCAATAACTACAAAGTCAATCCTCGGTCAAACTTCTCAACTTTCCAAACTTCTAATTTTTTCAACTTTCGCCATTTCAAGCCAAAATCAACAACGAACTTCCAAAAACATTCGTAAGTCCAAAATCACCACACTGAGCTATCAGAACAATCAAAATTCCATTTTGGAATCGTTTACACATAAGTCAATATCCGGTGAACTTTTTTAACTTAAGCTTTAAACATTGGAACTAAGTGTCTCAGTTCATTCCGGAACATCCCTGGAACCAAACCAACTACCCCGACAAGTTATATAACGACAAATAAGCATAAAATAAGCAGTAAATAGGGGAACAAGGATATAACACTCAAAAAGACCGGCCGGGTCGTTAGATTCTCCCCCTCTTAAACAAACGTTCGTCCTCAAATGAGTTTAGAATCATATCTGAAGTCTCAAATAGGCGTAGATATTTGTCCCGCATCTCTGCTCGATCTCCCAGGTAGCCTCCTTGACTGGTTGGCCTCTCCACTGCACCTTCACTGAAGCTATGTTCTTTGACCTCAACTTTTGAACCTGCCGATCCAAAATGGCCACCAGCTCCACATCATAAGTCAAATCACCATCCAACTGAACCATGATGAAGTCCAATCATGAGACGGATCTATGACATACTTCCGGAGCAAGGATACAAGAAACACTAGATGAACACTTGATAGACTTGGCGGCAATACAAGCCTGTAAGCCACATCCCCAACCCTCTCAAGTACCTCAAAAGGCCTAATATACTAATGTAACCTGGGGTTTGATACCAACTTGTCACGACCCAAATCTCACATGTCATGATGGCGCATGTCAAAATACTAGGCAAGCTGACAACCATAATGTCACGACCCAAGTTCGCCCTCCGTGAACTGTCATGACGGCACCTAGTCTCTATGACTAGGTAAGCCTAACAATTTGCGGAACAAGGAAACGAAAAATAAAACTAGCCAAAAACTGTGGATAAAACATAAATAAAACATTTAAGATGTCGCTCGGCATATACAAATGTAAACTCTCAAACTGAATCAACTCCCAAAACCCAGAATCTCATGAAATCACAAGCTGTGGAATAACTACAAAATGTTCTAACTCCAGAATGTCTAAACAAAAGTAAATATAGGAGAGCTAAAGCTAGAGGGGAGAATAGAGAGGGACTCCTCGGTCGGCGAATGTGGAAGATATACCTCGAAGTCTCCTCGCCTCACTAGAAGTATGGTTGAGCCAAAGAACTTGGATCTGCATACAAAAAACATGCGCAGGAAGGGCATGAGTACACCACAACAGTACTCAGTAAGTGCTAAGCCTAACCTCGGTCGAGTAGTAACGAGGAAGGTTAGGGCCCTACTGATTATAGATGAAAAACAAGGTAAAACAATATAGAATATGACAACATAATTAAAAATACTAACAGTCTATAATGAATGAAAACAAAAAAGGAATCTAACTCAGTACATAGAAATAGCAACAAGGTATCTCCCGAGATATCGTCCCATAGTCCCAAACATAAATGTCCAGAGGATCTCTCGGAATATCGTCTCGTAGTCTGAATCATAAATATGTAGGGGAAACTCCCGAAATACCAATCTGCAGTCCCAAAGTAATTATCCAGTACAGGGGATCTACCGGGTGTTGTCCCGTAGTCCCAAATATAAATTTGTAGGGGGATCTACCGGAATACCGATCCGTAGTCCCAAAATAAACATGCAGGGGGATCTCCTGGGATATCGTCCCGTAGTCCCAAAGTAAATCACACGACAACTTCAGAAGAGTTTACCATTCTATTCTAGAATTTAGGCAAGAAATTCTACTATAACATGCTCCACGGAGTACAAGTAGGCAATTAAAGCAGGTAAGACAGTTAAACCACATAAGCATGCTTTTCCTAAACTAAGCAAGAGGCTTCAAGTAAAAATGTTGCTCAATTACAAGAAAACATAGGTATTAACTTAATGAAAATGGGATTTCAACAATTAACACATGTACGCACTCGTCACCTCACGTACACAGTACTCACATAACACAATACAAAATCCTAAGGGGAGTTCCCCCACACAATGTTAGGCAAGCCACTTACCTCGAACCAGCTCAATCAACTCGAAATCACATTTTTGACACGAGTACCCGACTCGAAATGGCCCAAATCTATTCAAAGTGATTGCATAATGTAAATAAAACTTCAAGTAACTAATTTAACTAATTAATTCGAAGCTAATACATGAAATTAAAAAAACGCCCAAAAAGTCCCTCGGGACCATGTCTTGGAATTGGATAAAATTCACAAAACTATAATCCTTGCGCTCTCACGAGTGAATACATACCAAATACATCAAAATCCGAACACAAACGACCCCTCAAATCCCTAAATCAAAGTTTCCAATTTTAAACCCTAAACCCCCAATTTTTAACCACTAATTCCATAAATTTCTTGTCTAATCAGTAGAATATCACCATAGAAATGAGTTTTGGTTCCAAAAATCTTACCTCCACGAAGTTCCCTTGAATTCCCTCTTCAAAATCTCCCAAAAGCTCTCAATCGGACTTGAAAATGGTGAAATAAAGCTGAAAATCACGAAGGAAACCTTATATAGGTTCTGGCCTAGGGATTCCGCACCTGCAGCCTTTTTACCGCTTTTGCGGTACTGCTTCTACAGTTTAGCCAAACGCATCTGCGGTTTCCATTTAAAATCCTGGGACCACACCTGCGCCTCACCTACCGCACATGCGGTCTTGTAGGTGCATGCAACTTACAGCACCTGCGACTTCTGGTCTTCTAGCTCTTGGCCGCACCTGTGGCTGATCTTCCGCTTCTATGATCTCGCACCTGTAGTCCCCAATCTGTTGGTGCGGTTATGATAGAAACTCAGCAGCTTTAGCTGCAAATTCTAACTTCCAACTCCGCGACAACCATCCGAAATTATCCCGAGGCCCCCGAGACCTCAACCAAAAGTACAAACAAGTTATATACTACTATTCAAACTTATACCAATCTTCGAAACACTTAAAACAACATTGAATCATCAAAACACCCTCAGATTCAAGCCTAAGGGTTCTAAAACTTCCAAATTCCGCTTTCGATCAAAAAGTCTATCAAACCTCGCCCGAATGACCTGAAATTTTGCACTCACGTCCCAAATGACACCACGTACCTACCCAACTTTTCAGAAATCCATTCCGACCCTTATATCAAAATCTCACCATCGAATCGGAAACTTTAAAAATTTAACTTTCGATATTTCAAGCCTAGATAAGCTACGGACCTCCAAAACACAATCTGAACACGCCTCTAAGCCCGAAATCACCCAATGGAGCTAACGGAACCGACGGAATTCCATTCCAAGGTTATCTTCACATTGCTCAGAATATGGTCCAAATTCTAAAGCTTAAGCTCCCATTGAGGGACTAACTGTCCCAACACACTCCGAACTCCAAACAAATCCTCTCGGTAACTCATAATAGCAGAAATAAATATGGGGAAAGCAGTTAATAGGGGATCGGGGCATTAATTCTTAAAACGATCGGCCAGGTCATTACATTCTCCCCTTCTTAAAACATTCTTTCGTCCTCGAACGAGCATAGAGACATACCTGAAGTAGTAAAAAGATGAGGGTAACGGCTGCACATATCCTGCTTGGTCTCCTAGGTTGCCTCCTCGACCGACTGACCCTACCATATAACCTTCACTGATGCAATGTTCTTTGACCTCAGCTTCCAAACCTTCCTTTCCAATATTGCCACTGGCTCCTCAACATAGGGTAGATCCTTGTCCAATTGGACTAAACTGATATCTAACACGTGCAACGGGTCACCATGATACTTCCGGAGCATCAAACATGAAATACCGAATGGACTCCTGCCAAGATGGGAGGTAAGGCAAACTCATAAGCAACCTCTCAAATACCTCTCAAATGGACCAATAAGCCGTGGACTCAACTTCCCCTTCTTCTCAAATCTCATAACTCCCTTCATAGGTGAAACCCGAAGCAAGACCCGCTCTCCAACCATATAGGAAACATCACAAACCTTCCGGTCCGCAAAACTCTTCTGTCTAGACTGGGTTGTGCGAAGTCTATCCTGAATCACCTTAACCTTCTCAAAGGTGCCCTGAACCAAGTCTGTGCCCAATAATCTAGCCTCAGCCGGCTCAAACCAACCCACCAGGGATCTACACCGCCTACTATACAAAGCCTCACACGGTGTCATCTGAATGCTGGACTGATAACTGTTATTGTAGGCAAACTCCACCAATGGCAAGAACTGATCCCAAGAAACTCCAAACTCCATCACACACGCACAGAGCATATCCTTAATAATCTGAATAGTGCACTGGGACAGTCCGTCCGTCTGAGGGTGAAATGTTGTGCTCAACTCCACTCGAGTTCCCAACTCCTGTTGTATGGCCTTCCAGAATCGTGATGTGAACTGAGTACCTCTGTCTGAAATGATGGAAACTGGAATACCATATAGACGAACAATCTCCCGAATATAAATCTCCGCTAACCGCTCCAAAGAATAGGCAGTACACACAGGAATGAAGTGCACGAACTTGGTCAGCCGATCCACAGTCACCCAAATGGCATCGAACTTCTTCAAAGTCCGTGGGAATCCAACTACAAAGTCCATGGTGATCCGCTCCCACTTCCACTCTGGAATCTCTATTTGCTGAAGCAACCTACCCAGTCTCTAGTGCTCATACTTTACCTACTAACAATTGAGGCACCGAGCTACAAATCCAGATATATCGTTTTTCATCTGCCTCCACCAATAGTGCTGTCTCAAGTCCTGGTACATCTTCGCAGCACCTAGATGGATGGAATACCGCAAACTATGGGCCTCCTCTAGAATCAACTCCTGAAGCCCATTGATATTGGGTACACATACCCGACCCTGCTTCCTCAATACCATGTCATCACTAATAGTCACATCTCTGGCATCACCGTGCAGAACCTTGTCCTTGAGGACGAGCAAATGAGGGTCATCATACTGACGCTCCTTGATACGATCAATTAAGAAAGACCAAGAAATTACGCAAGCTAGAACCCAATTGGGCTCCGAAAGATCAAATCTCATAAATTGGTTGGCTAAGGCCTGAACATCCATAGCCATGGGCCTCTCTGCTGCTGGTAGATAAGCCAAACTCCCTACAATCTCCGCCCGACAACTCAAAGCATCGGCCACCACATTGGCCTTTCCCAAGTGATACAAGATAGTGATATCATAGTCTTGCAGCAGCTCTAACCATCTCTTCTAGCGCAAATTAAGATCCTTATGCTAGAACAGATGTTGTAAACTTCGGTGATCAGTATAGATCTCACAAGGAACATCGTACAAATAATGACGCCAGATCTTCAAGGTGTGAACAATAGCAGCTAACTCGAGATCATGGACATGATAATTCTTCTCATATACCTTCAACTGTCTGGACGGATAGACAATCACCCTACCGTCCTGCATCAATACCGCTCCAAGGCCAATCCTCGAGGCATCACAATGGACAATATAAGACCACGAACCTATAGGCAATATTAATACCGGGGTTGTAGTCAAAGCTGTCTTAAGCTTCTAGAAACTTGCCTTGCACTCTTCCATCCACTGGAATGGAGCACATTTCTAGGTCAGCTTGGTCATAGGTGTTGCAATAGATGAAAATCCCTCAACAAATCGACGGTAATAACCCGCCAAGCCAAGAAAACTGCGAATCTCTATAGCTGAGGATGGTCTGGGCTAACTCTACACTATTTCCACTTTCTTTGGATCTACCTATATACCCTTACTCGATACCACGTGACCAAGAATGCCACGGAATCCAACCAAAACTCACATTTCGAGAACTTGGCATATAACTTCTTTTCCCTCAAATCTGAAGCACTATCCTCAGGTGTTGCTCATGATCTTCCCGACTCCGGGAGTATACCAGAATATCATCAATAAAGACAATGACGAACGAGTCAAGATATGGCCTGAACACACTGTGCATCAAATGCATGAAGGTTTTTGGGGCATTAGTCAGCCCAAATGACATAACAAGGAACTCGTAATGACCATACCGACTCCGGAAGGTATCCTTCAGGATATCTAGCTCCCGAATCTTCAACTGATGGTAACATCAATGCAAGTCAATCTTAGAAAACACTAGTGCACTCTGTAACTGGTCAAACAGATCATCAATACGAGGCAAAGGATAACGGTTCTTCACTATAACTTTGTTCAACTGGCGATAATCAATGAACATATGCATAGAACCATCCTTTTTCTTCACAAACAAGACAAGAGCACCCTAAGGTGATACACTGGGCTGAATGAAACCCTTATCAAGCAATTCCTATAACTGATCCTTCAACTCCTTCAACTCAGGAAGGGCCATACGATACCGAGGAATGGAAATGGGCTGAGTGCCCGACAACAGATCAATGCCAAAATCAATATCTCTATATGGCGGCATGCCCGGAAGGTCAGCTGGAAATACATCAGGGAAGTCCCGTACTACTGGGACTGAATTAATGGTAGGAGTATCAACACTAACATCTCTAACATAGGCCAGATACGCATCATGCCCCTTCTCAACCATTCGCTGAGCCTTAAGGAAAGAAACTAGAAGTGTGATCTAAAGTACCCTCTCCACTCTACTCGCAGTACACCTAACATAGCCAGCGTCATAGTTTTGGCGTGATAATCAAGAATGGCATAATGGGGCGACAACCAGTTCATTCCCAAGATAACATCGAAATATACTATGCTAAGCAATAATAAATCGACTCTGGTCTCAAAACCACTAAGAGCAACCAAACACGACCGATAAATGCGGTCTACAACAAGAGAATCCCCCGCAGGAGTAGAAACATAAATAGGGGGACTCAATGAATCCCGAGATACGCGTAAATATGGGGAAAAATAAGAAGACACAAAAGAATAAGTGGATCCTGGATCAAGTAGAACCGATGCATCTCTATGACAAACCAGGACAATACTTGTGATGACAGAATCGGAGGTGACAACCTCAGTACGGGCAGGAAGGGCATAATATCTGGCCGGGCCTTCCCCTCTAGGGAGACCTCTACCTCTAGCTGGCTGAGCAGGTGGGGTAGCAACTGGTGCTAGAACCATATCCTGGGAACTCTGCGGGGCACGCTGTGGCTGGGGAGTCTTTGGAGGTGCACCCCTCCTAAGTCTGGGGTAATCCCTCACCATATGGCATGTGTCACCATACTCAAAACAAGCTCTGGGAGGACGTGGTGGTTGTTACTGGCTCAGGCCAGGTCTGCTTGACTGACCACTGAAAGCACCCCGTGTAGGAGGTGCACTAGATATTAGAGGTGTATAATAAGGCTGTTGAGGTTTAGGAGAAGCTGGAATACCACTGGCTGCTGGAAGAGCTGAATGAATGGGGCGACTCATATAACCCCTACCATGATGAATAGCAGCTGGGGCACGGGCACCAGAATAATGTCCCAACTCTCGAGACCTCTTGGCCTCCCTCTCCTCTCTATCCAGAGCATGCATACCCTCCACTCTCCTGGCAATGCTTACCACCTACTGATAATAAATATCCATCTCCAAATCACGAGCCATGCTAGACCTGATGCTAGGAATGAGCCCCTCAATAAACCGGCGAATCCTCTCACGAGCTGTAGCAACCAAAGCTGGTGCATGCCTAGCCAAGTCAGTGAAACGAACAGCATACTCCAAAACAGTCATAGTGCCATGGCGCAAATGCTCAAACTCTACGTGCCATGCATCCTTAAGGCTCTGAGGGACAAACTCTCTCAGGAACATATCTGAAAACTGAGTCCAAGTAAGGGACTCTACCTCAGCTGGACTGTCCAACTCAAAAGTATGCCACTACTAGTAGGCTGCTCCTCGAAGCTGGAAGCCAGTGAAAGAAACCTCACTCGATCCTGATATACCCATAGTGTGGAGCATACTGTAACACTCCTACAGAAATCCCAAGGCATCATCTGATGCTAAACCACTGAATACAGGAGGTTTGAAGCCATTGAAGCCTCTGCCCTACCCTCGGGCTAAACTGGGGCCACAGGTGGTACCGATATAACCTCTAGGATCTGATCAACCTGGACTCGCTGCTCAGGAGTGCGGGCGATGGGAGTTAGTGCTCCTCCTCCACCCTGGAATGTGGCTGCATCAAGGGGAATCAACCCTACCTAAGCTAAAGTGGTGTACATGCTCACAAATTGTGCAAGAGTCTCCTAAAGAGCTGGAATAGTAGTAGCAGTATACGTATCAGGTGCTTGGGCTCCGGCTGGAGCTGCTGGTGGCTCTTCTATGGTAGCTCATGCGGGTGCTCTAGCTGCACCACGTGCGCATCCTCGGCCTCTACCCCGGCCCCGAACCTCTAGCAGCTCTAGTAGGGGGCACGGGTGCCTGGTCATCTCCGGTAACACGTGTCCTCACCATCTATGAGAGAAAAGAAGATAGAAGTTTAGAATTGTGATATAAAAATCTCGCACGACAAGGAAATCAAATGAAGTGGAATTTTCCTAACAGTTACATAGCCTCTCGTAGATAAGCATAGACGTCTCTGTACCGATCCGCGAGACTCTAATAAATCGGCTTGTGATTCATACTCCTATGAACCTAGAGCTCTGATACCAACTTGTCACAACCCAAGTTCGCCCTCTGTGAACTGTCATGACGGACCTAGTCTCTACGACTACGTAAGCCTAACAATTTGCGGAAAAAGGAAAAAAATAAAACTAGACAAAAACTGCGGATAAAACATAAATAAAGCGTTTAAGATGCCGCTCGGCATATACAAATGTAAACTCTCAAACTGAATCAACTCCCAAAATCCGGAATCTCATGAAATCACAAGCTGTGGAATAACTGCTAAGTGTTCGAACTCCAGAATGTCTATACAAAAGTAAATACAGGAGAGCTAAAGCTAGAAGGGAGAATAGAGAGGGACTCCTCGGTTTATAGACGCGGCAGATATACCTCGAAGTCTTGAAGATCGCCTTGCCTCACTAGAAGTATGGCTGAGCCGAAGAACCTGGATCTGCACGCGAAAAACATACGCAGGAAAGGCATGAGTACCCGATCCTAAGTGAGTTCACCCACACAAGGTTATGCAAGCCACTTACATCGAACCAGCTCATTGAACTCGAAATCACGCTCTTGCCATGAGTACCCGACTCCAAGTGGCCCAAATCTATTCAAATTGATTGCATAATGTAAATATAACTTCAACTAACTAATTTAACTAATTAATTCAAAGCTAACACGCGGAATTAAGAAAAACGCCCAAAAAGTCCCCCGGGCCCACGTCTCGAAATCGGATAAAATTCAAAAAACTAGAATCCTTGCACTCTCACGAGTGCATACATACAAAATACATCAAAATCCGACCACAAACTAACCCTCAAATCCCTAAATCAAATTCTCCAATTTCAAACCCTAAACCCCCAATTTTTAACCACTAATTCCATAAATTTCTTGTCTAATTAGTAGAATATCACCATAGAAACGAGTTTTGGTTCCAAAAATCTTACCTCCACGAAGTTCCCTTGAATTCCCTCTTCAAAATCACCCAAAAAGCTCCCAATCCGACTTGAAAATGGTGAAACAAAGTTGAAAATCGCGAAGGAAACCTTATATAGGTTCTGGCCCAGGGATTCCGCATCTGCGGCCTTTTTTATTCTTCTACAGTACCGCTTCTGCGGTCTAGCCAACCGCATTTGCGGTTTCCACTTAAAATCCTGGGACCGCACCTACGCCTCACCTACCGCACCTGCGGTCTCGGAGGTGCGTGCAACCTATCGCACCTGCAACTTCTGGTCTTCTAACTCTTGGCCGTATCTGCGGCTGCTCTTCCGCTTCTGCGATCTCGCACCTGCAGTCCCTAATCTGCAGGTATGGTTATGATAGGAACTCAGCAGCTTAAGCTGCAAATTCTAACTTCCAACTCCCCGACAACCATCCTAAATTATCCTGAGGCAGCCGAGACCTCAACCAAAAGTGCAAACAAGTCATATACCACTATTCAAAGTTATACCAATCTTCGAAACACTTAAAATAACATCGAATCATCAAAACACCCTCGGATTCAAGCCTAAGGTTTCCAAAACTTCCAAATTCCTCTTTCGATCAAAAAGTCTATCAAACCTCGCCCGAATGACCTGAAATTTTTCACACATGTCCCAAATGACACCACGGACCTACCCAACTTTCCAGAATTCCATTCTGACCCCTATATCAAAATCTCACAATTGAACCGGAAACTTCAAAAATTCAACTTTCGGCATTTCAAGCCTAAATAAGCTACAAACCTCCAAAACACAATTTGAACACGCCTCTAAGCCCGAAATCACCCAACGGAGCTAACAGAACCGATGAAATACCATTCCGAGGCGTCTTTACACTACTCCGACTACGGTCCAAATTCTAAAGCTTAAGCTCCTATTGAGGGACTAAGTGTCCCAAAACACTCCGAAACTCCAAACGAATCCTCCCGGCAACTCATAATAATAGAAATAAGTACAGGGAAAGCAGTTAATAGGAGATCGGGGTGTTAATTCTTAAAATAATCGGTCGGTTCGTTACACATAATCATTCACACATTTGTTAAATTGAAAACATTATAAATTATACTTAAGAGGGAAATATCATAAGTACTGATACATAAATACCGTGTCTCAATACAATACACTCCCAAAACCTGGGTGTCACTGAGTACATGAGCATCTAAATGACAACATAGTCTGACTAATGAAAACACTATCTAGAAATATAAAACAATACAAATAACTGAAAGGAAAGAGAGTTAAGGTCTGCGGACGCTAAGGCAACTACCTCGATAGTCTTCGAACTGAGTAACCTCAAGTATGGCTCAACTAGCTCCCAACAATGATACAATTATGAGTAAAACATTATAGCTTTAAGCTTACAGTCAACTCTAGGCATATTGTAGTCTAATTATTTCCCCTAGCACGAATAAATACCCCGATACTCGCACATGGTTCAAACCCCACACATATGAGCCCATAGCGCGTAGTTATCATAAATAATTCAGGCAACTAGTGAACTAACCGAGTTTAAATAAGATACTTACTTCAAGCAAATTGAATCACTCCTCTAGCAAGACCTTGCCTTGCCAATCGACTCCCAAATGCCTCGAATCATGCCATAAATAATTCGACACAATCAACATAAGTTATAAGAATCAATTCCATATGAAAATGCTAAGTTTAAACTCAAAAGCCGAAAAGTTAACTCAAAAGTCAATATAGGGCCCGCGGTTCGGAATTCGATAAATGTTACAAAATACAAACGCCCATTCAACCACGAGTTCAAATTTACCAAATTCTGACATCAACTCGACCTCCAAATTCTCAATTCTTATTTTTAAATCCCTGGTCCATAATTCCCGAATTACACCTTAAATCACTTAAACTAGTCGGAAAATTCAATGATAATTTAATATTAATGAATAAAAGTTATCACAAGTGGCTTACCTCAAGAAGTCCCATGAAATCTCTCTCAGAAATCGCCCCCAAACCAAGCTTGAAAGGTCCAAAAATGAGAAAGAATCTCGGACCTTTTGAATTATACACTACCTAGGGGTTACGCACATGTGGACCATTTCTTTGCTTCCGCGATACCACTTCTGCGGTCAAAATTTCCGCACCTACGGAACTTACTGAACCCCTTGCTCAATCGCTTTTGTGGCCCTAACCTCCGCTTTTGCGGAATCGTACATGCAACCTTAACTTCGCTTGTCACAACCCCAATTACTGATCGTGATGGCACCTATCACAGTACTAGGCAAGACAACAAATCCGTAACTACAACCCATTTGCTATTTACATAAAGCCATTTTCTAACATAAGTTTTTAAATGCGGAATTCATCATAAGTATTAAAAGGACAGTAATATGCGGAAAATCAACATAACAGATACTACACAGCCCCAACAAATCTGGTGTTACGAGTCTAGAGCCTCTAATACATAACTGAACATCTAGTACATCAAGTCTAGGAAATGTGAAAAATAAACTGGTTAGAGAGGAGAAGACAGGGTTGCGGACGCCATGCAACTACCTCATAATCTCCGGCGAACACTGATTCAGCGGAAATCCCTCACTCTTCCCCTCGGGCACTTGGATCTGCACACAAGGTGCAGGGAGTAACGTGAGTACGCCAACTTAGTAAGTAACTAAAGTAAATAAGGACTGAAAGTAGTGATGATCAGTTCAAAAATATATATAAATGGATAAACAACGAAATAACATGTCCTCTTTACAGTTCAAAAATCATTTTCTGACATAAATTCATCTCTTTCAGTTTAAAACATTAAAATCAGTTTCTTAACAATAAATCCAGCAGAGGCTATTTAAAAGCAGAGTAAAATCAGTGAAAGCATCATAACAAGGCCTCTCGGGCAGCCGCTCAGTCACTCGGGACTCAACTCTCGTCACTTAGTACTCACTCTCAACACTCGGCTCATATATATATATATATCTCATAATAACAGAAATTATAGTAACCGTTGCGGCATGCAACCCGATCCATATATTTATAGTCGACTACGCTTACTGGGGGTGTGCAGACTCCGGTGGGCTCCTACGGCCCAAGCGTCATATCGCTGCGGCGTGCAGCCTGATCCAATATATATATCGCTACGGCGTATAGCCCGATACATATAAATATCGCTGCGGCGTGCATCCCGATCCATGATATATACATATAATATCCTCACAATTGGGTTCTAAACGTCTCTCAGTCATTAACCTCACAGCATCTCGGGCACAATAATAGAAGGTAGGGATCTTAGCCCAAACAATCCTAACATTTAGGAATAGAGTGATAAAACCAGCTTTAATCTTTTAAACAGGTAAAAACATGACTGAGGACATGGTTTTTAACAAGTAAAGTGAGGAAAAACAGTCGAAATACCCTAAGGGTTCTACAGATTGGCACAAGGCCCCAAACATGGCATACAACCCCTAATATAGTATAAATGACTGAAACATAGAATAATATAGATTTCCAAATCAATTACGCGGGTTAATAGTCGCTACGGGATGGACCAGGTCACAATCCCTACCGGTGCACGCCCACAGGCTCGTCACCTAGCATGTGCGTCACCGCTTTTATCAAATCAAATACCGGGGTTTTGTACCCTCAGTTCCAGATTTACAATGGTACTTACCTCAAATTGGTAAAAATACTACTCCATGATGCCTTTGCCCCTCAAATCGTCCTCCACTCGCGTCGAATCTATCAAAAATCAGAACGAATACGTCACAATATGCTAAGAGAACAAAGCCCAAGCGAAAACAATTGAAAAATACCAAAAATCAACAAAACCTGAGCCCCGGGCCTACATCTCGAAACTCATAAATTTTTACACCAGTAGATTCCTTACTTCCCCACGAGTTCATACATATCAACAACATCAAAATCGGAGTCCAAATGACCCCTCAAATCCTCCATTAAAGGCCTCTTAAATTCAAGCCCTAATCCTTCATTTTTCGCCCTTTAATACCATTAATTACAACCTTAATTCATGAAATTCTACCATAGGAATGTGTTTTGAGTCCAAAATCCTTACGTCAATGAAGTCTCTTTGATTTCTCTCTTAAAAATCGCCCAAAGCTCCCAATTTCAAGTTCAAAAATGGTTAAACCCTTCTAAAATTGCAAAGGAAGAAATATATACCTTCGCCCAGTATTTTCGCATCTGTGGAACTTTAATTGCACCTGCAGTACCGCATTTGCAGTCTACCCTCCGCTTCTGTGGAATTCACTAAGGGACCAGGCCCCGCTTCTACGAAACACCCTCCGTATCTGCGACTCCGTAGATGCGGCTAACCTGACCGCTTCTGCGGTCCCTAACCAAATCCTCCTCGCCCGTTTTTTCGGCCAATCTACGCACATGTGGCGCCTCATCTGCGGTCCCCAAATCATAGATGCGAAAACACCAGAAGCAGCAACTTCAGCAGCTGCAACTACACTTCAACTCTTCCATTAACCATCCGAAATCACCTCGAGGCCCCCGGGATCTCAACCAAAAGCACCAACATAACCCAATACCTTATTCAAACTTGTTCCAATCATGAAAAAACCTCAAACAACATCAAATCTACCAAATCACACCAGATTCAAGCTTAAGTTTCTAAAATCTTCCGAAATACGCTTTTGATCAAAAACCCAACCAAACCACGTCTGAATGACTTGAAATTTTGCACACACATCCCAAATGACACAACGAAGCTACTACAACTCTCGGAATTCCATTCTGACCCTTATATCAAAATCTCACCTATCAACCGGAAATCGCCAAAATATCAACTTCGCCAATTCAAGCCTAATTCTATTCTGGACCTCCAAAACCTATTCCGATCACACTCCTAAGTCATAATTCAACTCCTAAAGCTAACCGAACCATCGGAACTCACATCCGAGCCTCTATCACATAAGTCAACATCCGATTGACTTTTCCAACTTAAACCTTCTTAAAAGAGACTAAATGTCTCAGACTTCACCAAACTCATTCCGGACTCGATCTAACCAACCCGATACCACAAAACATGGATAACGAAGCATTAAAAAGCAGAAATGGGGGAAATAAAGCAGTAACTCGTGAGACGACTAGCCGGGTCGTCACATCCTCCCTAACTTAAACAAACATTCATCCTCGAACGGGTCAAGAAACATACCTAAAGCCTCAAATAGGTGAGGATATATGCTCCGCATCTCCCGCTCGGTCTCCCAGGTAGCCTCCTCCACGGGCCGACCTCTCCACTGCACTTTCATTGAAGCTATATCCTTTGACCTCAATTTTCAAACCTGACGACCCAAAATAGCTACTAGCTCCACATCAAAGGTCAAATCATCATCCAACTGAACTGTGCTGAAATCTAGAACATGAGACGGATCCCCAATATACTTCTGGAGCATAGAAACATGAAATACTGGATGCACACTCGACAAGCTGGGTGGCAAAGCAAGCTCATAAGCCACCTCCCCAATCCTCCGAAGCACCTCAAAAGGCCCAATGAACCGAGGACTCAATTTTTCCTTTCTTCCCAAATCTCATAACACCCTTCATGGGTGAAACCATGAACAAGACCTTATCGCCAACCATGTAGGACACATCTCGAACCTTCCTATCAGCATAACTCTTTTGCCTCGATGTACTGTATGAAGCCTCTCCTGGATCACCTTTACCTTTTCCAACGCATCTTATACCAAATCAGTCCTCAATAGCCTAGCCTCACTGGGCTCGAACCAACCAACTGGAGATCTGCACTGCCTCCCATACAAAGCCTCATATGGAGCCATCTAGACTCGACTAGTAGCTGTTGTTATAAGCAAACTGTGCAAACGGTAGAAACTTATCCCATGATCCTTCGAAATTGATGACACAAGCACGCAACATGTCCTCCAATATCTGAATAGTACGCTTAAACTGTTCGTCCATCTGAGGATGAAAGGCTATGCTCAACTCTACCTGAGTACCCAACTCTCTCTGCACGACTCTCCAAAACTGCGAAGTAAACTGAGTACCTCTATCTGAAATGATGGAAACTGGGACACCATGCAAGCGATCAATCTCTCGGATATAGATCCCTGCCTACCGCTCTGAAAGATAGGTAGTACACACAGGAATAAAGTGCGCGGACTTGGTCAGCCAATCCACAATCACCCAAATAGCATCGAACTTTTTCAAAGTCCGTGGAAGTCCAACAACAAAGTCCATAGTGATCCTCTCCCACTTTCATTCAGGAATAACCATCTGCTAAAGAAAATCACCCGGTCTCTGATGCTCATATTTCACCTGCTGACAATTGAGACACCGAGCTACAAACCCCACAATATCTTTCTTCATTCTTCTCCACCAATAGTGCTGCCTCAAATCCTGATACATCTTCGTGGCACCCAGATGAATGGAATACACCGAGCTATAGGCCTCCTCCAGAATCAACTCCCGAAGCCCATCCACATTGGGCACACAAATCCGGCGTTGCATCCTCAACACCCCATAATCACCGATGGTCACATCTCTGGCATTATCATGCTGAACTCTATCCCTAAGGACAAGCAAATGTGGATCATCATAATGGCGCTCTCTGATGCGATCATATAAGGAAGACCAAGAAACCACACAAGCCAACACCCGACGGAGCTCCGAAATATCCAACCTCATGAACCGATTGGCCAAGGCCTGAACATCAACTGCAAGAGGTCTCTCCCCAAATGGAATATATTCCAAACTCCCATACTCATTGCCTTTCGGCTCAAAGCATCGGCTACCACATTGGCCTTTCCCGAATGGTACAATATAGTGGTATCATAATCCTTAAGCAACTCCAACCATCTCTGATGCCTCAAATTAAGATCATTTTGCTTGAACAAATGCTGAAGACTGTGATGATCAGTGAACACCTCACAAGATATGCCATACAAGTAATGCCTCCAAATCTTCAATGCGTGAACTATGGCAACCAACTCCAAATCATGAACGCGGTAGTTCTTCTCATGGGGCTTCAACTAACGAGAAGCATAAGCAATAATTCAACCCTCCTACATCATTACACAACCAATTCTCACTCTCCAAGCATCGCAATACACGGTATATGAACCTAAAGTTGATGGTAAAACCAACAATGGAGTTGTGGTCAAAGTTGTCTTGAGCTTCTGAAAGCTCTCCTCACACTCGTCCGACCATACAAATGGAGCACCCTTCTGAGTCAACTTGGTCAAGAGTGATGCGATAGATGAGAATCCCTAAACAAATCGGTGATAATAGCCTGCCAAACCAAGAAAGTTGTGAATCTCTTTGGCTGAGGACGGTCTGGGCCAACTCTGAACCGCCTCTATCTTCTTCGGATCAACCTGAATACCCTCACTAGACACCACGTGCCCCAATAAAGCCATTGAGCAAGCTAAAACTCACACTTGGAGAATCTTGCATAAAGATTCTCCTCCCTCAATCTCTGCAACACAACTCTTAAATGCTCCACGTGCTCCTCCTAACTATGCGAATACACCAGAATATCATCAATGAAGACTATGACAAACGAATAAAGATAAGGCCGGAACACGTTGTTCATCAAATGCATGAACACTGCTGGGGCATTGGTTAGCCCAAAATACATAACAATGAACTCATAATGACTATATCTGGTCCTGAAGGCAGTCTTGAGAATATTCGAGTCCCTGATCTTCAACTGGTGATAACCCGAACGGAGATCAGTCTTAGAGAACACTTTCGCTCCCTGAAGATGGTCAAATAAATCATCAATACAAGGTAAAGGATATTTGATCTTAATTGTTACCATGTTCAATTGCCTATAATCAATGCACATTCTCATTGTGCCATCCTTCTTATTCACAAACAGAATCGGCGCCCCTTATCTATGAGTTCCTGAAGTTGCTCTTTCAATTCCTTCAACTCCGCTGGTGCCATACGATACAGCGAAATAGAAATAGGCTGAGTGCCCGGCACCAGGTCAATACCAAAATCAATATCCTTATCTGGTGGCATGCCCGACAGATCTGCAGGAAACACATCGGGAAAATCCCTCACAACTGGAACAGAATCAATGCTGGGAGTCTCAGCTCCGACATCCCTTACAAATGCTAGATATGAAAGACAACCCTTCCCAACCATATGCTGGGCCTTAAAGAATGAGATCACTCTACTAGGAACATAATCAGTCACACCTCGCCACTCAATCCGTGGCACACCCGGCATAGCCAAAGTGATTGTCTTAGCATGACAGTCTAGAATAGCACGACACGGAGACAACCAATCCATGCCCAAATTGACATCAAAATCCACTATGCTCAATAGCAATAGATTCACTCGGGTCTCCAGACCCCCAATAATCACCACACATGACCGGTACACATGGTCTAGAACAACAGTATCTCCCACTGGAGTAGATACATGAATAGGTGAAACAAAAAACTCACGGGGCATATCCAAATAATGAGCAAAGTACGATGACACATAAGAAAAGGTGGAATCAGGATCAAATAATACAGAGGCATCTCTGTGGCAGACTGAAACAATACCTGTAATGACAGCATCTAAAGCGATAACATCTGGTCTCCCTGGGATAACATAAAAATGAGCCTAACCACCGCCTAATCGACCTCCCCTTCTAGGGAGACCCCTGGCTACCTGACCTCCACCCCTAGCTGGCTGGGCAGGTGGTAAAGTAACTGGGGCAGAAGTCGAGGGCTGACCCCTCTACTGAGATTGTCTATCCTGAAGACGAGGGCACTGCCTCCTCATATTCCCAAACTCTCCACACTCATAACAACTCCCTAGTGCTAGAGATGGGGACTGAATGGAACCCCTGGCATCGGAATGACCAGCAGAAGAACCTGGCATGGAAGAACCCTGGAAGGATGGAGCACGAGATGAGCTCTGAGCTGGAAGGGCACTAAGTGATGACTGGCCCTGCTGAGATCCATGATAACTATGACCCGAAGATGCCCCACGGTAACCTGGGCAAGCTGAATGAGCCTGCCTGAAAGAACGACCTTGGCCCTGTTAGAACTGACCCCTTGAAGGAGCACTGCTGGAGCTACCAGATCCCCAAGGCCTCTTGGCCTCTCTTTCCTCTCGCTCCTGTTGGCGAACCAACTCAATCTCACGAGCGATGTCAACAACATCCTCGAAGGTAGCACCTGTCACCCTCTCTCTAGTTATGAGAATCCGAAGATGATACGTGAGGCCATCAACAAACCTCCTGATCCTCTCTCGATCTGTGGGAACCATCCAAACCGCATGACAGGCTAACTCAGAGAACCGCATCTCATACTGCGTCACTGACATATCCCCCTGACGCAGCTGCTCAAACTGCCTGTGCAACTCCTCTCGGCACGACTGCAGTACATACTTCTCTAGGAGAGAACAGAGAACTGCTACCAAGTAAGGGGCGCTGCACCAACATGCCTATGCCTCTCACACGCCTCCCACCAAGTGAAGGTAGCCCCAGAAAACTAAAATGTAGTAAATGCCACACCACTAATCTCAAGAATCCCTACTGTACGAAGCATCTGCTATCACTTATCCAAGAAACCCTGGGCATCCTCGCCCTCTGCACCACTGAATGACGGAGGAGCCTACCAAACCTCTCAAGTCGACGCTGCTCATCATCTGGCATAAGTGATACTATAGTACTAGGCAAACCGAAATCCGTAACCACAACCCATTTGCTATTTACATAAAGCCATTTTCTAACATAAGTTTTTAAATGCGGAATTCATCATAAGTATTAAAAGGACAGAAATATACGGAAAATCAACATAGCAGATACTACACAACCCCAACAAATCTGGTGTCACGAGTCTAGAGCCTCTAATACATAACTGAACATCTAGTACATCAAGTCTAGGAAATGTAAAAAATAAACTGGTTAGAGAGGAGAAGACAAGGCTGCGGACGCCATGCAACTACCTCGTAATCTCCAGCGAACACTAATTCAGCGGAAAGCCCTCACTCTTCCCCTCGAGCACCTGGATCTACACACAAGATGCAGGGAGTAACGTGAGTACACCAACTCAGTAAGTAATTAAAGTAAAAAATAACTGAAAGTAGTGACGAGCAGTTCAAAAATATATATAAATGGATAAACAACGAAATAACATGTCCTCTTTACAGTTCAAAAATCAGTTTCTGACATAAATTTGTCCCTTTCAGTTTAAAACATTAAAATCAGTTTCTTAATAATAAATCCAGTAGAGGCTATTGAAAAGCAGAGTGAAATTAGTGAAAGCATCATAACAAGGCCTCTCAGTCACTCGGGACTCAACTCTCAGCACTCAGCTTATATATATATATCTCATAATAACAGAAATTATAGTAATTGTTGCGGCGTGCAGCCCGATCCATTATTTATAGTTAACTACGCTCACTGGGGGTGTGCAGACTCCGGAGGGGCTCCTACAGCCCAAGCATCATATCGCTGCGGCGTGTAGCCCTATCCAATATATATATCGCTGCGGCGTGCAGCCCGATCCATATAAGTATCGCTACGGCGTGCAACTCGATCCATGATATATACATATAATATCCTCACAATTGGGTTCTCAACCTCTCTCAGTCATTAACCTCACAGCATCTCGGGCACAATAGTAGAAGGTAGGGATCTCAACCCAAACAATCCTTACATTTAGAAATAGAGTGATAAAACCAGCTTTAATCTTTTAAACAGGTAAAAACATGACTGAGGACATGGTGTCACGACCCAAAATCCACTAAGGGTCGTGATGGCACTGGACACCGCTGTCAGGCAAGCCAACCAAAATACTTAATTAAATTCCAATTCTTGTATTTGCTGAAATCATTTTTCTTTATACATTAAATAACAAATATTGAAATTTACAGAAATAACCATGAAGTCTTTAACAAACTTAATATTGAAAAATCCCATAACCATTCCAGAACCCGGTGTCACAAGTGCATGAGCAATTTCTAAGAAATAATATAATACAACAACCGTCCCGAATACAACGTTGGACAGAAAATAAATACAGTAATCTGAACGAGACTTGCTGGCTGCGGGTAGTCTCGGGAAATGCAGCTCACCTAAGTCTCTGTATCAACCATGTTGCCACGCCCACTAGGCCATTAGTGATGCAGGTGCCTGTGCAACAAATATGCACAGAAGTGTAGTATGAGTACGAAAACAACATGTACCCAATGAGTATCCCGTCTAATCTCGAAGAAGTAGAGACGATATGGTCAACTTCGACACTTACTAGTGGTCCAATAATGATATATTATTAATGCGAATAATCATGGATTTATTAGGAATGACAGTAATTTCAAGTAAGTCACGAACAAGGGGAAAGTTCCTTTTTATATTAAAAGTCTCCGGATACATAATCCATTAGTTTTCAATTATCTCAACTCGGGGAGGGCAAGTATCAATGTCAATAAATCTCAAGGCAAGCAATAAAAGCATGCGCAAATCATGCCGAGGTCGTACGACCCGATCCAACAAAAATGTAAAATGTGCACTGCTGAAGGTCGAACAACACGAACCATAGATGCATCTATTACCCCGCTTGCGCATCATGCATGCGAGACGGTCAACATTAAATAAACAAATATCCCGCTTGCGAATCATACATGCGACGCGGGCACACATAGATACACACAGTCAGACATCCAATTAAGAGTTTATCGGGAAATGTTTATTCCAATAAAAGCCAATTCTCTTTTAATGATATAAGAAAAGTGAGGTTTAATCTATTTAGAAATTTATTTACTAATTCAATGTGATTTAAGAAATTCAAGTTGTCAATAAGTTTACAAATAATCCAAGTATAGCCTACGTTTGGGTCTTAGACTACCTGGACAATAGCATAATAGTAGCTACGCACGGACTCTCATCACCTCGTGCGTAGGTAGCCCCCACAAATAGGAGCACATAACCAATTAACTCAACTATGGGGACAATTCCTTTTTACAAGGTTAGAAAGGAGACTCACCTCGCTCTAAAGATCCATAACCGACATTCCACGCCCTTCCGAAGACTCGAATCGGTGCACAATGCTCCAAAACTAGTCAATAATTATGAAAATCCATTAATATATGTTCACTCATTATGATCCAATTCATAGCAATTCCTAACCCCGATCGAAAAGTTGACAAAATTGCCCTCGGGCCCACGTGCCCGGATTCCTAATTTTTTTTAAGATAAAGTTTACCCATAATCTCACAAACCCAAATATATGATTTTCTCTTATTCCATACCCAAATTCGTGGTTAAATTCCAAGGATACTAATTTTCTAGGTTTTCCTTCAAACCCCAAGTTTCTACAAATTTCATGCTCAAATCCATACATAATCAATGTATTTAACTCAAGATAGGTAGGGATAGCTTACCTTGTCGTTGATGATGAAAAACCTCACTTGAAGCTCCCCAAAATCGTTCGTACCAAGAGGAAAATGAGAGAATAATGGCCAAATCCCGACTTTTAAAAACACTCACTGCCTCCAGCATTTTCCGCACCTGTGGTCGCTTGACCGCTTCTGCGGTTCCACAGGTGCGACCACCTACCCGCTTCTACGGCTCCTTACCAGGCTGGCCTTTTTCGCTTCTGCGTCCTATCTACCGTAGGTGCGGTCCCGCATTTGCGGTCCCAGCTCTCTTCCGCCAATACCGCATCTGTGACCATAGGGCCGCTTCTGCGATTCCGCACTTGCGGCCCAATTCTCGCAGGCGCGGTTATGACAGCAACCAACAACTTCAGCCTTCCAAGAATTCCATTTTCGATCTGTTAACCACCCGGAATCCACGAGCCCCCCCCCCCCCAGGACCCCAGCCAATCATACCAACTAGTCCCAAAACACGTTACGGACTTGCTCGAGGCCTCAAATCCTATCAAACAATGCTAAAACCATGAATCGACCTCCAATCCAAGCTTTATGAACTTTAGAACTTCAAACTTCTACTATCGATGTTTAAACCTATCAAATCACATCTGATTGACCCCAAATTTTGCACACAAGTCACATTTGACATTACGGACCTACTCCGACTTCTAGAATCGGATTCCGACCCCGATATCAAAAATTCCACTTCCGGTCAAACTTCTCAAAAACCTTCAATTTTCTATCTTTAGCCAAATGACTCCAAAATGACCTACGGACCTCTGAATTCACTTCTGATCGCGCTCCCAACACTAGAATCACTATACGGAGCTACTCCCAGACTCGGAATCCTAAACGGACATCGATAACACTGAAATGCACTTTAAGCCAAACTTATGAAATTTCTTCCAAAAATGCTAACTTCCATAATAGACGCTAAAACGCTCCCGGGTCATCCAAAACCCGATTCGGGTGTCCGAAATGTTCATACGAACTTGCTGGAACCTTCAGATCCCGATTCCGAGGTCATTTACTCAAAAATCCAATCCAAGTTAATTCTTTCAACTTTAAGCTTCTGAAATGAGAATTCTCTTTCCAAATCAACTCTGAACTTCCTGAAATTCAATTTCGACCATGCGTACAAGTCATAATGCCTGAAATGACGCTGCTCAAGGCCTCAGACTGCTGAACGACGTGCTAGAGCTCAAAACGACCGGTCGAGTCGTTACATTCTCTCCCACTTAAACATACGTTCGTCCTCGAACGTGCTAAGAACTGTGTTGGGGTTGTCCGAAATCACTGTTTAACTCCTCATGCACCTTCCCGTGCTACCACAACTCAGTTGAGCACATTAGCTCGATCAATTCTGAAGATTTTCCCTTTTATTCAAGCAAAATAAGCCTTAGACCCCAATTCCAACGTCCAGAATTCTAAGCTAGATCTGTTTCCAATATACGCTCACCACATCAATAACTACACGCAGCACCAAGACATGACTGCATACGTTAGCTGAATTCACGTCTAGCACCATTTTACTCATAGGACCACAATAACATCCTCTAATCAATTTAGTCGAAATTCCATCACTTTGATGCTCCCATTGCACCTCATGACATACATAGTCTTGCTCTAACTCTTACAATACCGCCACGATGAAAGAGATGTGTAGAAATTCATAACCACTACTAAATCAATAAATCATCGGTTTTATACTCCTGACAAGAACCATCACCCCCTTCTGAACCAAATAATGGTCTTAGCTCCTTAATATACTTCATATAATTAGATTGCACTGATCCTAAATCCAATGACCTCGTCTCACCCAGTACGAACTGCTCCAGCAATAAGCCACCCTGAACATGATCAAAAGTTTCATATGATGCCTCAATATGCCAATAGGCTACCAATTCGAACGTGATACAAAAGGAAAGCGAACTCTGAAAAGGAAATCCAATTACCCCACTCGCGAATTAAACATGCGATGCGGGCACACAGCTAATATGAGCTTTCCTCAGAAAATAGGAAACAAAACACATAAAAATATATATAGGAATTTGTACTCAATGTCACACTATTGCGGTGCGTAACCCGATCCAAACGACATACCCATGGCGGCGTGGCACCCGATCCACACATAAAATTCACAAAGGAGTTACACACCGAGCCAGATTGCTCATTACAACAAAATACCGAATATCGGTCACAAGCACACTAAGTGCATAATACTACCCCTGGGGAGACATATAGCACCATAGGCTACAAAACTCAAGCACAACTGAGGTGCGATATACGATATGAATCTCGAGAGCCATATTGCTCATATAACATCATCTCTGCGCGGAACCTCAACACATAAGAAATTCACCAAGCCGTCACGTAACTCATACGACGCAATATATCATTACACGAAATAGCACCCCGACTACTCTTCCATAAGGAGCGCATTGTTGAAATGAACACATCTGGCCTGATATAGAGCCCATATTCACATTTAAATCCATCCACCGACCTCAAGTCGATCCTGATCGTACCAAACTAGGCCAATAACCTTTCAAAGGTCCATACTAACTTCCCTTTTCTCATAACACCCAAGAACAACCATCACAACCGGAGTGATCCCCCACAGTCCACAACATAATAAACTGAGTGCCCTCCAGACATCAAATTCTCAATTTAACGACATTACTGCAATCGTCATACTCGGTTTAACTTCTTCAATCAATCAAGTGACTACATGCCACACTTATACAACCTTCTCGTGGGGCATGCTCCCACAACCTTCCGTAACAGATAATAGGGTTGTACCTCCAAACCACCCGGCCATACTAACGCTGAAAAGCGATCAAAAATCCTTAACCAGGAGCAAAGCCTTTTTCACAAAACATCGATCTCAGGTGACGCTGAAGACAATACCAACTTACCTTAAACATCGAAACTCCTTTCCTGCTCATTCGAGCTCGTGACATCCTTGACAACACCGAATTGCAACCTTGATCTTCACTACAAATTCCGTACCACTCACTGCACCCCATGCCAATATATGCTAGTACAAGAATTTCATCATAACTCCTGAATCACTATTACGGTAAACACTTCATCACCTAGAAACTTTCCACTTAACTCACTTCCGGAGAACCATAGCAACACATAGGTGAATTCTCATAACCGTAAAATATACAAATCTCTAAGTAGTGGTCTAAGCCACCATAGCCCTTCCGGGATCCGCCTACATATAATAGGCCATAACAGAGGAATACTTCTGAATAATATCAATTACGGCGTCCGACAAGCCTCACACATACCGTCACAAATCACTTGCATAACTTGATCACGCTGAAGGAACTGATCACTGCCAGCAATATGCCAATTCAACTATGGCTAACCAACCTATCTGCTTTCCAATTTATCCTTGATTGCCTTGGAAATAATAATAACTCCATTAAATACATACACACTCCATCTGCACTCATCCCGAGTGTCCTTGAATCACGAGACCACGCTGTCTCCAATCCTACGAACTGTCTCACACCTCCCTTGTGCGCACATTCGCATCCTCAACCAGTATGCCCATTCTGATATTCCCTCTATGAATCTGAAGTCTCTTCTCATTCTCCTCCCAAATGCTACACTGTAAGTCAAAACATCATAGAACATTCTAGGCCTCTTCTCATAAGCTGCTACAAAAGCTTGATTCTTAACCGTACTCGTAGGCTCAAAATCATTAGGCATTACTCTTTAACTTTTGAATTCACTAGGACCGTTGTTGAGAGCCACCCGCACTGACTTGGCCTCGAATATAATCAACTCCATGAATCTTCTAGCACATAAATACCCTCTCGACGAAGCACCCGACAGAATCACTTCCCTTGAAACCCGCATCTATACAAGGCATAAATCTTGAATCCTTCCCCAAGTCTGAACATAAGCCAATAAGGCCAACCATAGCACACCTTTAACAATCCCTTTGCTTAAATTACCACTTATGTCCTTTTCCCAAAGCTGAATTAACCCATCAATATGATAATAACCAGAAATCGCGCAAGTAGTTAACCATGCAACCCAATCATAGGCGGTGGGAGTCTCCCACTTAGCTCGAAGCCACTGCTGCACACTCTGGAATTCACCAGGATTCTTACTCTCTTATTGACATAACCTTGCGCAATCAACCGCCAAAATTCTCGGAATCTTTCTGTAAAAAACCTCTTTTTATACGCTGAATCATCAACCACATTCGCACGACTGATCTCTTCGCTGTATAACCAATAGAATTCTTCGCAGAAGCCTCGCCAACCACGCGACCGCTCACCTGCTCACAGGGAATAACCCACCTGTGGAAATCACTTCCCCACATCTTCCAACGCTGATGCATGGGGTACAATCACTGCGACATTAATAACTCATCCTAAGTCCGAGCTCACTTTCTAGCTGCACAAGTTCATTCACCCCTCGTGGACATCAATTAAATGTGCGGCAACATTCTTCCAATTCAAAGTTATGTTGTATCCTTCTTCATTTCAAACAGCTCCTTCCAGCTATATCAAACCTCCTGCCGTATAATGGCCCATACCTCAAATTAAATCCGTAGACCCCAATCACCAATCACTAAAATTCCCAAGTCATTCCAAACTCTCCTTAGGCTTCGTAGTCATCCTACCACAATTCCATATGCACCTCCGCCACTCTCCCACTTTGGCGGATCTCACCCTTTAATCGACTACTCGACCTTTGCTTCTTATACTTGGCCTTCTAAAAATCTTAGCCACCGCCTGATACTTCCCACATGTCTTTCCTCATCCTTTGCTGCTCAGTTGTTACCTTAAACAAAATCTATCTTCGTAGAACTGAACCCACAATCGCTACTAACTTTAAACCTTTCTGAAGATCATCTTTCTCGAGCCGTCAACATTAGAAACACCGCACCCCGCGATATCTAACAGTCGTTTCTCCAATATTACTTCACAATGTCCTACCCCAAGGCGAATTGCAGAAACACGCCCACTAGGCCACTAGTGATACAGGTGCTTATGCAACAAAAATGCACAGAAGTGTAGTATGAGTACGAAAACAACGTGTACCCAATGAATATCTGGTCTAATCTCGAAGAAGTAGAGATGAGATGGTCGACTTCGACACTTACTAGGGGTCCAATAATGATATATTATTAATAAGAATAATCATGGATTTATTAGGAATGATAGTAATTTCAAGTAAGTCACGAACAACGGAAAGTTCCTTTTTATATTAAAAGTCTTCGGATTCATAATCCATTAGTTTTCAATTATCTCAAGTCGGGGAGGGCAAGTATCAATGTCAATAAATCTCAAGGCAAGCAATACAAGCATGCACAAATCATGCCGAGGTCGTACGACCTGATCCAACAACAATGTAAAATGTGCACTGCCGAGTGTCGAACAGCACGAACCATAGATGCATCTATTACCACGCTCGTGCATCATGCATGCAACGCAGACAACATTAATTAAACAAATATCCTGCTCGCGAATCATACATGCGACGCGGGAACACATAGATACACACAGTCAGACAACCAATTAAGAGTTTATCGAGAAATGTTTATTCCAATAAAAGCCAATTCTCTTTTAATGATTTAAGAAGAAAGAGGTTTAATTTGTTTAGAAATTCATTTACTAATTCGATGTGATTTAAGCAATTCAAGCTTTCAATAAGTTTACAAATAATCCAAGTATAGCATGCTTTTGGGTCCTAGACTACCCGGATATTAGAATAATAGTAGCTACGCACGAGCTCTCGTCACCTCGGGCGTACATATCCCACACAAATAGAAGCACATAACCAATTAACTCACATATGGGGACAATTCTCTCTTACAAGGTTAGAAAGGAGACTCACCTCGCTCTGAAGATTCTTAACCGACATTCCACGCCCTTCCGAAGACTCGAATCAATGCACAATGCTCCAAAGCTAGCCAATAATTATGAAAATCCATTAATATATGTTCAATGAGTCATTATGATCCAATTCATAGCAATTCCTAACCCCGATCAAAAAGTTGACAAAATTGCCCTCGGGCCCACGTGCCCGGATTCCTAAATTGTTCGAAGATAAAGTTTACCCATAATCTCATGAACCCAAATATATGATTTTCTCTTAATTCCATACCCAAAATCATGGTCAAATTCCAAGTATACTAATTTTCTAGGTTTTCCCACAAACCCCAAGTTTCTACAATTTCATGCTCAAATCCATACATAATCAATGTATTTAACTCAAGATAGGTGGGGATAGCTTACCTTGTCATTGATGATGAAAACCCCCACTTGAAGCTCCCTAAAATTGTCCATACCAATAGGAAAATGAGAGAAAAATGGCAAAATCCCGACTTTTAAAAACACTCATTGCCTCCAGCCTTTTCCGCACCTGCGGTCGCTTGACCGCTTCTGCGGTTCCGCAGGTGCGACCACCTACCCGCTTTTGCGGCTCCTCACTAGGCTGCCTTTTCCGCTTTTGTGTCCTATCCACCGTAGGTGCGGTCCCACATCTGCAGCAAAACGACCGCATTTGCGGTCCCAGCTCTCTTCCGCCAATAACCGCATCTGCGACCATAGGGCCGCTTCTGCGGTTCCGCACCTGTGGCCCAATTCTCGCAGGTGTGGTTATGACAGCAACCAACAACTTCAACCTTCCAAGAATTCCATTTTCGATCCGTTAACCACACGGAATCCACCCGAAGCCCCCCCAGGACCCCAGCTAATCATACCAACCAGTCCCAAAACACGTTACGGACTCGCTCGAGGCCTCAAATACTATCAAACAATGCTAAAACCACGAATCGGCCTCCAATCCAAGCTTTATGAACCTTAAAACTTCAAACTTCTACTCTCAATGTTTAAACCTAACAAATCACGTCCGATTGACCCCAAATTTTGCACACAAGTCACATTTGACATTACGGACCTACTCCAACTTACGAATTGGATTCCGACCCCGATATCAAAAAGTCCACTTTTGGTCAAACTTCTCAAAAACATTCAATTTTCTATCTTTAGCCAAATTACTCCAAAATGACCTACGAACCTCCGAATTCACTTCTGATCGCGCTCCCAACTCTAGAATTACCATATGGAGCTACTCCTAGACTCGGAATCCCAAACGGACATCGATAACACTGAAATGCACTTCAAGCCAAACTTATGAAATTTCTTCCAAAAATGCTAACTTCCACAATAGGCGCTAAAACGCTCCCGGGTCATTCAAAACCCGATCCGGGCATACGCCCAAGTCCGAAATCATCATACGAACCTGATGGGACCTTCAGATCCCGATTTCGAGGTCGTTTACTCAAAAATCCAATCCTAGTTAATTCTTTCAACTTTAAGCTTCCGAAATGGGAATTCTCTTTCTAAATCAACTCTGAACTTCCCAAAATTCGATTCCGACCACGCATACAAGTCATAATGCCTGAAATGGAGCTGCTCATGGCCTCAGACTGCTGAACGACGAGCTAGAGGTCAAAACGACCGGTCGGGTCGTTACACATGGTTTTTAATAAGTAAAGTGAGGAAAAGCAGACGAAATGCCCATAAGGGTTCTACAGATCGGCACAAGGCCCCAAACATGGCATACAACCCCTAATACAGTATAAATGACCGAAACACATAATAATATAGATTTCCAAATCAATTACGCGGCTTAATAGTCGCTACGGGATGGACCAGGTCACAATCCCTACCGGTGCACGCCCACACGCTCGTCACCTAGCATGTGCGTCACCGCTTTTATCAAATCAAATACCGGGGTTTTGTACCCTCAGTTCTAGATTTACAATGGTTACTTACCTTAAACCGGTGAAAATACTATTCCATGACGCCTTTACCCCTCAAATCGGCTTCCATTTGCGTCGAATCCATCCAAAATCAGAATGAATACGTCACAATATGCTAAGAGAACAAAACCCAAGCGAAAACAATCGAAAAATACCAAAAATAACGAAATTAGCAAAACCCAATCCCCGGGCCCACTTCTCGAAACTCAGAAATTTTTACACCAGTAGATTCCTCACCTCCCCACGAGTTCATACATATCAACAACATAAAAATCGAGTCCAAATGACTCCTCAAATCCTCCATTAAAGGCCTCTTAAATTCAAGCTATAATCCTTCATTTTTAGCCCTTTAATCCCATTAATTACAGTCTTAATTCATGAAATTCTACCATAGGAATGTGTTTTGAGTCCAAAATCTTTACCTCAACGAAGTCTCTTTGATTTTTCTCTTCAAAATCGCCCAAAGCTCCCAATTTCGAGTTCAAAAATGGTTAAACTCTTCAAAAATCGCGAAGGAAGAAATATATACCTTCTGCCCAGTCTTTTTCGCATCTGTGGCACATTAACCGCATCTGCGGTACCACATATGCGGTCTATCCTCCACTTCTGCGGAATTTACTTAAGGGACCAGGCCCCGCTTCTGCGAAACACCCTCCGCATCTGTGACTCCGCAGATGCGGCTAACCTGACCGCTTCTGCGGTCCCTGACCAAATCCTCCCCGCCCGCTTCTGCGGCCAATCTCACGCACATGTGGCGGGGACCGCAGGTGCGAAAATACCAGAAGCAGCAACTTCAGCAACTGTAATTACACTTCAACTCTTCCATTAACCATCCGAAATCACCCCGAGGCCCCCAGGACCTCAACCAAAAGCACCAACATAACCCAATACCTTATTCAAACTTGTTCCAATCATCAAAACACCTCAAACAACATCAAATCTACTAAATCACACCGAATTCAAGCCTAAGTTTCTAAAATCATCCGAAATACGCTTTTGATAAAAAACCTAACCAAACCACGTCCGAATGACCTGAAATTTTGCACATACATCCCAAATGACACAATGAAGCTACTACAACTCTCGGAATTCCATTCCGGCCCTTATATCAAAATCTCACCTATCAACCGGAAATCGCCAAAATATAAACTTCACCAATTCAAGCCTAATTCTATTCCGGACCTCCAAAACCCATTCCGATCACACTTCTAAGTCATAATTGACCTCGCGAAGCTAACCGAACCATCAAAACTCACATTCGAGCCCTCTAACACATAAGTCAATATCCGGTTGACTTTTCCAACTTAAACCTTCTTAAAAGAGACTAAATGTCTCAGACTTCACCAAACTCATTCCGGACTCGATCCAACCAACCCGATACCATAAAACATGGATAACGAAGCATAAAGAAGCAGAAATGGGGGAAACGGAGAGGTAACTCATGAAACGACTGGTCGGGTCATCACATCGCTTCTGCGAAAAAACTCCTGCCCCTACGCCCTTGCCATCCGCGTTCCCTTTCCTCAAATCTACTCTATTGCTGGTGCGGACAAACCCATCGCACATGTGACCACTGCCAGCTTCCTTTCGAGGCCGACTCTGCGATGCCCTTTAGCACCTGCGACCTCGCACCTGTGATCAAAACCTTCGCAAGTGCAATCACACAAGTAGGCAAAGATCCAGATTTGCTGCATGTCAAATTTTTGATCTGTTAACCATCCGGAATCCACCTGAGGGCCCACGGGACCTCAACCAATTATGCCAACACGTCCTAAAATATAATACGAACTTAGTCAAGTCCTCAAATTACATTAAACATCATCAAAAATACGAATCACACCCCAATTCAAGCCTAATGAAAACTAACGAATTCCAACTTCTACGATCGATGCCGAAACTTATCAAATCAAGTACGATTGACCTCAACTTTGCACACAAGTCATAAATGATACAAACGGACCTATTCCAATTTTCAGAATTAAAATCTGAGCCTGATAACCATAAAATCAATCATCGGTCAAACTTCTCAACTTTCCAAACTTCTAATTTTTCTAACTTTCGCCATTTCAAGACAAAATCAACTACAAACTTTCAAATAAATATCCAGACACACTCATAAGTCCAAAATTGTCATACGGACCTACCGGAACCATCAAAATTATATTTTGGAGTCGTTTATACATAAGTCAACATTCGGTCAGCTCTTTTAACTTAAGCTTCCAACATTAAAACTAAGTATCTTAATTCATTCCGAAACATCTCCGGAACCAAATCAACTATCCCGACAAGTCATATAACCACAATTGAGCATAAAATAAGCAGTAAATGGGGAACGTGGCTATAACATTCAAAACAATTGGTCGTATCATTACATCGTGTTATCTATGTATATATTTAGATCTGTCATATTCTTGTTAAAAAATGCAAGCCTGAAGCACATGGCATGAATCTTTAGGCTTATTTGAAAATCTTTAATGGTAAGAACTCTAAGTGTCGTAACAATATATACACACATATATATATAGTTGTAGTTTCTATTCCATGTTTCAAAGACCGACTTTGTAATAAGCTCTATTGCAAATTTCAAGTGTTAAAGTTTAGTTGTAAATACATTAAATTCTCCGCTAGTTGTTTAAAAAGAAAAAGAAATACATCTTGAAGAGTCCAATATCAACCCCAAATCTCTATTTTTTATTATTGTTGGTTTGAAATATTAAATGTAATTTTGGTATTATGCTCACTGTTAGATTGCATTAAGGATTAACACCAATGTCCTTTGTTGTTTGATTTTTGTGGTTTAAATACGATTTATAAAAGCCAATAAAAGATGATCTTTCAAATAGAGTAATGAATAATTGGGCCATGAGATTTAATCTGCCACAAAGAGGAACTGAACTTAACTCGTTGGGCCCAACAACTTCAGCATTAAGCTGGCCCAGTTTTCTTTAAGAAGAATTCACCTAAAATAGCCTATATAGATAATTGGGCCACACGAATCCATTTCAGTTGGCGTAAAAATTGCACAGGGCGCCCTATTTGGTCTCTTCCATTTAACCTATACCTATTTTTTTAAAAAGTTTTAACTTGTATTCAGTTTTTAAACAACTTCAGCCCCTTTCTTCTTCTTCTTCTTCTTCTTCTTCTTCTTCTTCTTCTTCTTCTTCTTCTTCTTCTTCTTCTTCTTCTTCTTCTTCTTCTTCTTCTTCTTCTTCTTCTTCTTCTTCTATTAACAACTGAAAGGTACTATAATTAATTCTCTAATACTACCACCATCTTAAGAGAAATTTTCATTCTGTTATGTACACTGTACTGAACCCCAACATCGCCGGAATCCGATTATATTCTCTTTCAAAAAAATCAGCTTAGTGATATGCATAAGCTGCAGTCAACAACTTACACCAACCCTTCCTAAAGATAAACCTGAAGAGTTTGCCTTAATCTGCAAATGATGAAAACTATAAAAAAGATCCATCATTTGCTTAAACTGCAACTCATACACCAAAGAGTACTTGCCATAATATTGGACAAAACTAATGAATCCATGACAAAAAAACTTTAGCTTATATAGTGCTGAAGTTTTTACAAATGAACTAAATAACTTCAGCATCTTTTGCTGAAGTTTTTGAAAAAGCTTATCCAGGACAAAAAAACATCAGCTTATTTAGTGCTGAAGTTTTTACAAATGAACTAAATAATTTCAGCATCTTCTGTTGAAGTTTTTGAAAAAGCTTTATGACAAAACTAATAAATCCAGGACAAAAAAACTTCAGCTATTTTAGGGCTAAAGTTTTTACAAATGAACTAAATAACTTCAGCATCTTATCCAGGTTAAAAAAACTTCAGCACTGACTTTGCTACTTCAGGCCCGTCTACTAGAATGCTGAAGTTTTGCGTGATTGCCTTTGCTACTTCAGCCCCGTATGCTGAAGTTACGCGAAAAAGTGGGTACGTTTGCAATTTTTTTTGCAAAGCGGACACAAGTTAAAAAGTGACTCAAAAAGCGGGTATAGATGCAAATCCCCCTCATTTGGCTCGTTTTGCATACTAAATTGCAACAGTCCAATAAAAATAAAATTCATGAGTTTGCTCATTCTCTTTTAATAAAAAAGTTGGCCTTTTTTTTTTGAAAATTTTACCTCCTCTAGCAAAGGTTGATACCTTATTTATTATAAATAAATACCCTTTTAAAAATTTATCTCTTATAGCTGCCTTTTAATTTTTATAGCAAAATATTTATTTATGGTCACTTCCTACCTTTAAGACATTAAATATGCTGTGTATTATTAATATATCTCCCTCTATCTTCCCTCTCTCCTCATTTCTCTTTCATCTTTCTTCTCTTTTCCCCCGATTTTTTTCTCCCATGCTTTTAGAAACTCTAGAAGGGACTGTGTTCCGCCAAAGACAGATCCGACCGGCAACCACTTCCCCCTTCCTTGTTGTGTTACCCCTAACCCCCTCCTTCGGCCGGCGATTTCTTTC
This sequence comes from Nicotiana tabacum, assembly GCF_000715075.1. Taxonomy (NCBI): domain Eukaryota; kingdom Viridiplantae; phylum Streptophyta; class Magnoliopsida; order Solanales; family Solanaceae; genus Nicotiana; species Nicotiana tabacum. Next base: position 88,788,973 of record NC_134086.1, on the reverse strand, counting down.
ACAAAGTTATGTTACACATTCTAAATTTTTCTTAAATTTTGCATTGATTGTTCTATATTTATAGACTCCAAACTGGGCCGCGAGAGCAATATGGTCAAAAAAATTGAAAATAGAAGGGACATTGTTAGGTATTGTTGTGGCCTCGTGCGATGGACTTGGTTAATGTCTATATTTGTTTCACTGGTTCATGATTTCATCCATCATTTTTTTTCATTAGCAAATATTCGGTTATAAGATAATACGTAATTCCTAAAGCTAGAAGATTTACTTGATTTTGCATTGATTGTTCATGTTTGCCTTGTGAAATCTGAAGAAGTTATGTCTCTAGTTTCCGTTTGATCCTTTAAATTGGTGCTTCTTCAACAACTGTCTTTATTTAACCGGCGGTGACGTCCCACATGGCGGCGGCATGAATATCAGTGGATTGGGGACGGAGTTTGGGGCTGAGGAACTTGAAGAGTGTTACTTTTTTTTTTCCATTGTATTTCAAAATATCTCACTGTATTCCATCTATTTCATTATATTCACTGTCTTTTTTTCCATTGTATTTCATTGTACCTCGCTGTATTCCATGTATTTCATTGTATTGACTGTCGAATGTATTCATTTATATTTTTTAATTAATATAATTTATATATTCAGATGTATATATGTATCAAAATGTATCTGCATTATGTATTCGTATGTTTTTGCATTATAGATGATCTGCTATACTTCATGTATTTAATGTATTTTTATGTATTTAACTGTATTCAATGTAATTATTTAATTTCAATATATAAATCTATTTGTAAAGATACCACTAAAAAATATTTTAGTAAAGATACCACTAAACAAAGAAAGGATTGATTGAATCTCTGAAGATTGCTCTATTTTTGGGGTGTTTTTCGGTTGAGAATCTTTTCTATAACTGGAAATACAAATTTTGTGTGTTATAATTGAGTTTGTTGAGTTATATTAGGAGTCTATCGCGTTAGTTGATTCACTTACCGTTTTTAACCAACCGAATACCTTTTTTCTGCAAATTCCGTTACTATTTTCACGAATACAGCTCGCGAATACAGTCGAATACATTCTCTGTTTAGCTGGACTCCCCTGTTTTCCACCAAGTTTTTCTACTGTATTCATGAATACAGTAGCAAAAATCGAATACAGTCTATAACAACTGAAAACATAGCTATAGGAAGTACTTTAGTAAATGGTAGCTATAGCAAGCTAATAATCACTAAAACATAGTGATTTCTGAATTTTTTTCTTTTTTAGAAATTTTACCTCCTGTAGCAAAGGTTGATGGTTTCTAAAAATTTCTCTTTTTTTTTCAATAGATCAATAGAGTGGCTCAATGCCATAAAAAATCAATAAATATGAGTTAGCCTATGTTTAATGTTCATATTTAGTTACAATTTTAATCATTGCCTCTCTGAGTAATTAATTAATAACTTAATTACCTCAAATAATTTAAGCGATAGACAATTATAGGCACATTTTCAAATGTAGACCACGTGTTCATACACAATCCTCGGTCAATATTTAATTGATAAAATAGTCACGTGTGTATTCCTGCTCCTTGACTCTTTAATAATTAATTGTGTTTGACCATGTGTTCAAACTTGCTCCTTGGTTAAATACATATGATAAAAAGAATGACCTCATGTGCTTACACGCTTCTAGGCCAAAGTTAATAAAATTTAGTTAATTACTAAAAGGCAATAGAAAATTGTACTTTAGGGCAACGCCACACAGTTTACCCAAATTATTTAAGCCACGTTTTAATCAATAAAAGCGACCGTGTTAGAACTACCAAATTTGGTGAGTGCCTTACACCTTATCCTCGGTCAATAAAATTTTCTACCCGGTCTCCTATTTTCGCGAAACAATAAAAATAGAGTCAAACTTTCCATTGAATAGGGATTCAAATAAAAGGTGACTTGGAACACCAAAAATCAATTCCAAGTGGCGACTCTATAAGTACAATAATTCCTACTCAAATTTGTTATTTTAATTGAAAAAATTCTTTTAATCCACAACAATACACATAATATATTTTGCGGGTGGTAAAAATGGGTGTGACAATTGGTGCTGTAATGACCCAGCCGGTCATTTTGAGCATTTGCATTTCGTTCAACAATATGAAGTCTTGAGTAGCATTGTATGAGAAATTTATGGTTATTTTACTAAAAATTTGGGTTGCCATATTTTTTCAGATTAATTATGAAATTGCCACTGAATTCATATTTAAAAAATCTACACTATTTTCAAATATTGAAACCAACATATCTCATTCATTATAAGGTTAAATGGAGTGATTCAAAAGTCTAACTTAACTGGAATTTCTCGAGGGGAATCCATTGGAGGCATCAAAAACATGTTTTTGGATCATTTGGCACATGAAACAAGGCAGAACAACTGGGAAAAAATATTTAATATTAAGGGTTTGTTCATTTGGTCATATTTTGAGTTGGGGAACTCGGATTTGGGCAATTGTTGAGGTGATTTTCACCATATGGATTGGGGTAAGTATTCTCTACTCGATTTTGGTTATATTTTGTGAATCTATCTTCGTTTTTGGTAATTGGATTGTGAATTTTAACGAAAAAATTGGGGGATTTTGCCCAAAGTTTCATAGCGTGAATTTTTAAGTTTTGAACATCGATTCAGAGTCAGATTTTGGTGAGACTAGTATGGTTGGACTCATTATTAAATAGGTTATCGGATTTTGCGAGTTTTGTTGGGTTCCGAGGTGCGAACCCGGGTTTGACTTTTTAATTGACTTTTGTGTTTTGATTAAATATTCGACCTTTATCATTTGGATTTATCTCCTTAGGCGTGATTTGATATTCTTGAGTTTCTTTTGGCTAATTTCGAGTCGTTCGGAGGTTAGTACACACGAGATGGCATTTTTGGAGCATCGCTTGGCTTGCTCGGTATTGAATTTGTCTTGTTCGAGGTAAGTAACACTTCTAAACTTGATATAGAGTGTATGAACCCCTGAATATACGTGATATGTGTTTGGTGTTGAGGTGACGCACAGGCTAGGTGATGAGCATGTGAGTATGCACCATATGAATTGTGACTCGGTTTTTTCTATGGCACTGTGTAGTCACCTAATCTTATTCGTATCCATGAAATCTCTATATGCTAGAGTAATTGAGTTGTGTTCCATGTTAGAAATCATGTCTAGGTTATATGCTTATCCTGTTGGGACCCACTGAGGTTATTTGTACTGTTGAGTAATTTGCTTACATTACAATTACATACTCAGTCATACGCGTTCATTTGTATATCATATCTCAGTCTTTGTCACTATTTATTGATACATCACATCATCATTTTTGGGCTGATTTTCATGACATTGTGAGCCTGAGAGACAGGAGAGATTGATGACCGAGTAAAGCTGAGGGCTTGATTGTGGGGATATTAATGGGATCGGGCTGCACGTTATAGTATGTATTATTGATTCATGTTTTAGCTGCACGCTGCATCATGCTTATTTGATTTATGCCATGATTAGCTTATTATAGTGCTTAGGCTGGAATTGCCCCTTCAGAGTCTGCACATCCACAGTGAGCGAAGGTACCTACTAAGTGCGAGTGTGAGTGCGAGTGCCGAGTGATTGGGAGGACTGAGTGGCTATGAGGACTGAATGACTATGAGAAGTGAGTGATTGTAAGGACTGAGTGACTGTGAGGATTCAGTTATTGGGAGGACTGAGTGCATTGATACTCCGAGAGTATTGCACATGGTTTTGTCATCGCATTGCATTACAGTTTGCATGCATACTTGACATACAAGCATAAAGATGCATTTCCTCATGATGTACAGTATAGTGACACTCACGACATTCACATTCTCATTGACATGTAGGCATAGAGATGTACTTTCCTCATGCCATCTGATAATGAGACATCTTGACTATTGTTGAAAGTTTTTTGGGGAAAAATCACAGTTTTCAAACTTACTCATATTTTTGGTGTTTTCAGTAAAAGATTCGAGATTTACTGTTATACTTGAAAAGCATGCTTATTTTCCATATTGTGTACGAGTAGAGTTATTTCTTGTACTATCTTCATTATATTATTATGAACTGTTGTTGGTTATTGGAGTTGGAATCTGACCCTTGTCCCAGCTCGTCATTACTTTCAACCTAAGATTAGGTTTGTTACTTATTGAGTACATGGGGTCAGTTGTACTCATACTATACTTCTGCACCTTGCGTGCAAATGTTGGATGCTGACGTTGATATGTATGGCAGGAGCTAGATTTGAAGATATACCTGCGCTCCGGTCATAGCTGCCTCTTGTCCTTGGTAGCTTTAGAATTTTTAATATGTTCATGTATATTTCAAATAGATGATGTATTTATTTCATACCAGCTTTGTTAACTCTAAATCTTATAAGCTCATGATTTGTACTACCAGTTCTTGGAAATTCTTTGTATAATAGTTTAGTTGTATTATCATTTATTCTCTTAATAAATCTCATTTGAACTGGTTTATTGTTAATTGGCTTACCTAGCGGGTTGGGTTAGGTGCCCTCACGGCTAGTTAGATTTGGATTATGATAAGTTGGTATCAGAGCTCTAGGTTCATAGATTCTACGAGTCATGAGCTAGTGTCTAGTAGAGTCTTGCAGATTGGTATGATGACGTCCATACCTATCTTCAAGAGGCGATATGAAATTTAGGATAAACTTCCCATCTTACTTTCCTTATCATGCGATATTGATTCAACTTGAAGTATATATCTTTGAATTCCTTCCACTCACTCGTATGCGTATGTGAGTGCTTGGTATCAGCTGTTTATCGATGGCTTGTCATTCCATGGATGAGGTGCGAGATATGATTTTAGTGTGCTGATGATGAGCCAGTATGGAGGACTCGAGGGCGTGTTTTGACTATAGCTTGAGCACGGGGATTACGGTTATGTGAGCACGTGCTTTTGTACTTATAAGTTCGATAGTGTCCCTATTAGTGAAATTTGTGGCTCGATGAGTGGTTGGATGTATGTATGATGAGTATGATGTGACTGTGGGATGTGTTCGGATTGATTGAATATGATGAGAAGATGTAATGACCCGACCGGTCGTTTCATGAGTTACCACTTTGTTTCCCCTATTTCTGCTTCTTATTGTCTTGTCCAGTTGTATTATGTGTTATTGGGTTGGTTGGTTCGGGTTCGGAGAGGTTTTGGTAACGTTTGAGACACTTAGTATCTTTTGAGTAGACTTAAGTTAAAAGTCAACCGGATATTGACTTATGTGAAAAAGGGTTCGGATGTGAATTCTGATGGTTTGGATAGCTTCAGAAGGTGATTTGGGATTTATGAGCGTGATCGCAATGTATTTTGGAGGTCCGGAGTAGATTTAGGCTTGAATTGGCAAAATTGGAATTTTGGCATTTTTCGGTTGATAGGTGAGATTTGATATAGGGGTCGGAATGGAATTCCAGATGTTGGAGTAGGTCCGTTGTTTCATTTGTGACGTTTGTGCTAAATTTCAGGTCATTCGGACGAGGTTTGATAGACTTTTTGATCGATAACGTTATTTGGAAGTTTTTGGAGTTTCCAAGCTTGAATCCAATGATGATTTGGTGTTGTTTTGAGTGTTCCGAAGATTGAAAAAAGTTTGAATGATGTTATGAGATATGTTAGCATTTTTGGTTGAGGTCCCGAGGGCCTCAAGTATGTTTCGGATGTCCAACGGGACATTTTTGGACTTGAGGAGTAGCAATTTTTGCTGGTATTTTGTTGCAGGCATTTTGCTCTTTGCTATCGCGTAGAGGGGATCGCGATCGTGTAGGCTAATTTGGTGCAGGGGTGAAGTTGTTCTATGCGTTCACAGAGAGAAGGTTGCGATCGCGGATGTTTGAGAAGTTGTTCTTCGCGAATGCGTGGCCAGGGTCGTGTTCGCGTAGAAGAAGGCAAGCTGGTGTGCAGTGGAGGTGATTGCTCTATGTGACCGCGTGAGGCAAGACGCGATTGTGTAGGTTTGGGTGATTAAGCTTCACGAACGCGAGGGGATATTCGCGATCGTGTAAGGTAAATTCTGGTCCATCAAAGTTTGTGCTTTGCGATCGTGATGGATTTCCCGCTATCGCGATTAAGTAATTTTAATAGCTGGGCAGAATGTTTAAAAGACCATTTTCGCAATTTTTGGCCTAAGTTTACCATTTTTGACTCGGTTTTGGATCTTCTTGAGGGAGATTGAAGAGGGAATCAAAGAGAACTTCTTGGTGGTAAGAATCATGGACTTAATACTCGATCCTATTGTGATTTTTACCTAATTAATCATGAAATTTGAGGGATTTGAAGCCTAAAATTATGGAGTTAGGGTTTGGAAATTGGAGAACTTAATCTAGGGATTTGAGGGGTCATTTGTGGTCAGATTTTAGGATTATTGGTATGTATGAACTCATGGAGGATAAGGATTCCATTGATGTGACTTTTATCGAATTTCGACACGTGGGCGCGGGTGGACGGGTTGGACCAATTTTTGGATTCTTGGTATAATTTGATTATTTTCGCATGGGCTTCGTTCACTTAGCATATTCTAATGTTGCGATTCTAATTTTGGGTATATTTGGCGCGAGTTGAGGCCGGGGTGAGAGGCAAAGGCGCCACAGAGTAGTATTTCATCCAGTTTGAGGTAAGTAACTGTCACGCCTCGAGCTTGGGGGCGAGACCGACACCCAGTGCCTCACCTACCCTTGCATACCACTGGCGACTAAGAGACTCTGAAAATGTAATATCATATTTTGGCCATGGGCCACATTGCAAGATAATGTGTGATGCAAAATATAAAACTGAATAGAGACTAACGTTGACTAAACATCAACATAAAGCTTGGCCGGCAAGGCCGTCATAATTTCTACAACTGACAAGCCAAAAAAATATACGTACAGGGCCTACAAGCCCAACATACTGCACTAACTGACAGGATATATCTACAAGCCTCTACTGATATATGTACTGTGATCGGAATAGGGCCCCGACCTACTGTTAACCTATCTACATATATGCACAAGATGTATTCCAAACTACTAGACCCGGAAACTCTAAAAGACGGGGAGCTTACCGATAAGGCTGAACTCGGGCATACACCTACTGAGAAGTTCTACTCGTTTGTATGTCTGAATCTGCACGCATGAAATGCAGCGCCCCTAAAAAGGGACGTTAGTACGAAATAATGTACCGAGTTTGTAAGGCAATATACTGAAGCTGAAACTGAACTGATAATATAATAAATAAAAACAACTGGGAGTCAAAGAAAATCTGAAGATATGTTCATCTGCTGATACTGACTCAATTCTCTCAATATAGTGAGTAAAATACTGCCCGGCCCTATATGGCTCGGTATATATATATATCTGCTCTGCCATAGTAGGATCGCTCATAAGCACGCGGCCATACTAGGCTCTGTATCTTGACTAACTGGGCTCGCTGATTGGCGCTCGACCACAGCAGACTCGGTATATAACTTACCATCTGATCAAAGGTTGCCCAATAGAGGCATGCCCATCGATTATAGCTCAATGGTAATGAAAATACTTTTAATACTGTATATATGTAAACTCTCTGCTCTTTTGACCGGAAGAAGGAAATACTCAAATGAATATGCAGTCCCGATAAGAAGAATATGATAACTTACAAAACTAGGAAAATATATGTAATTTGCGAGACTAGCAAAATATACGTAAATTCCAGGATACAAATTTTTCTTTATGCCTCGTTATCAGACTTGTGTAACTACGATATCATACTAAAATGAAGGAAAAGCTTAGCCTTAACATACCTGTTTTTGCGAAATTCTTGAACGAAATTTATACTTGGATATGAAATTGGAACGAAATTGTCTTGTGCTCCTAGCGTTTTTGGCTTCCAGAAATAGAGGTATCCTCTTCACTTGAATTTTGGAGATCACTAGCAGTTTCCAATATCTCCTTTACCCAAGAATTGGAGGACTCTTCAGTCACTCTATCCTTCTCACACTCACGTTCATATATGGCTTCAATGTCTTTGAAATGAGGTCAAAGACAAATTTGGGTTCTTGGTTTGCAACGTCCTTTTTTTGGTTTGAAATCCTAGGTGGAAAATGTTTCTAATTCTTTCTAAAACATGAAAGAATTTACTTTGATTCACTTGAATTCTTAGCAGATAAAGTTCTTGGTTTTTAAAATCAAAGGCATAATGTTTGGATACTGCTTACAAAAGTCTTCTTGATAAGACTTATAATTTAGTCTTTTGAAACTTTTATAACACATGTAAAGGTGAACAATGGGTCACCTTAAATAGGGGGCCACGTTCTCTTGGGGGGTGATTTGTTAATTTTTATCCACTTATTAGTTAACCGGATAATATTTCGTTACCCAGTAATTAATCTATTACCCGCATAATTTAAGAATTACTACAAATTACTTAAAATTTTATTTATTTTCAAAATACTTCATATAGACTTTATATATTATACTATCGTGGTCATATGGTACCTTGCATGGTACTAGTTTATAATTATCGAGTATTATTACTTGATCCGTATTTTATCCTAAATTGGACATTTTCAACGAAACTCGTTTTCTCTAATTCGTGCATCCTTTATCCTTCATGACACTTTATTTATCACTTGTTATAAATAGCATAAATACATTAACGTCAAGATGATCTCACCCCCGAGTCTACGTCAATTAATTGGAGACGAAATTTTAACGTACGAAAAACACGAGATGTAACATCCTTCCCTCTTGGACTCGAATGTTCTACTCCCTGTGATCCATATAACTTTGGCAGGGTCACCTTTATAACAACACTAATACCAACTCTCCCTGTAGAAGCTTAATAATCCAACGCCATACTAGACCACAATTATCAATAACAACAATGGCCTCACATGACCAATGACAATAATCAACACAAGAATTTATATACGTACCTTATAATTATGACGTCTCAGTTGGACCCTTCTCTGGAGGAGGAAATAAGTAGAGATATCTAGACTTCATATTTTCCTCGGCCTCCCAAGTTGTCTCTTCCACATTGTTGTTTCTCCAAAGTACCTTCATGGAGGCTACCTCATTATTCCGCAGCTTGCGGATTTTTCGATCTAGGATGGCAATCGGAACTTCCTCGTATGATAAGTTCTCTATAATCTGTACATCATCCGTGGGCACTACTCGGGTAGGAACGCCAATGCACATTCGTAACATAGATATGTGAAAAACCGGATGGATAGACTCCAATTCCGAGGGAAATTCTAACTCATAAGCTACTTAGGCCACTCTCCGAATAATCTTATAGGGTCCAATATACCGTGGACTAAGCTTTCCTTTCTTGCCAATCCTCTTCACACATTTCATAGGTTACACATTTAAGAATACCCAGTCATTAACCCTGAATTCTAAATCTCGTCGCCGCACGTCAGAATGTGACTTCTGACGACTCTGAGCTATCAACAGTCGCTCCCGGATAAGCTTTACTTTTTCTATGGCCTGCTGAACCAGGTCTGGCTCATGTAACCCAGATTCTCCAACATCAATCCACCCTATGGGAGATCTACACCTGCGCCCATACAAAGCCTCGTACGGAGCCATCTGGATACTGGAGTGATAACTGTTGTTATATGCAAACTCGATAAGAGGTAGATGTTCATCCCAACTTTTTTTAAAATCCATCACACATGCTCGCAACATATCCTCGAGCGTCTGAATCGTGCGTTCGGCTTGTCCATCCGTTTGTGGATGAAAACCCATACTGAGATTCACCTGAGTTTCTAGACCTTTCTGAAATGACCTCCAAAAATGTGTTGTGAACTGGGCCGCACGGTCAGATATAAGAGATATTGGTACTCCGTGTAGTCGCACTATCTCTTTGATATATAATTTTGCATAATCTTCGACTGTATATATAGATCTGACCAGAAGAAAATGAGTTGATTTCGTGAGTCTGTTGACTATCACCCATATGGAATCAAACCTATGATGGGAATGAGGTAAACTTGCAATAAAGTCCATGTTTATCGCCTCCCATTTCTATGTCGGGATCTCTATAGTCTGCATTAGCCCTCCGGGATTTTGGTGCTCTATTTTCACCTGCTGGCAACTAGGGCATTGAGCGACATACTCAGCAATGTTCTTCTTCATATCGTTCCACCAATACATATCCTTAATATCATGATACATCTTTGTCGACCTAGGGTGAATGGAGTACCATGAATAATGTGCCTTTGACATAATCCTATCTCGTAGCCCTGCTACATCTGGAACACACAAACGACCCATGTATCTGAGAATCTCCTTTGAGTTCTAACAATGGCTTCTTCTATTGTGGAATCCGCTCTCTCAACTTGACTAACTCTGGATCCTCGTACTGCCTCTCATTTACTTCATCTATGAGAGATGATTTTGCAGTATTTTGGAGTACAACTCCTCTATTGCCAGAGTCTACTAATCGAACCCCCAAACAAGACAATTGATGAATCTCTCTGGTTAATTATCTTTTTTCGGCCTCTACATGTGCTAAACTGCCCATAGATCGGCGACTTGAGGCATCTGCTACAACATTAGCTTTCCTTGGATGGTAGAGAATGTTAACATTGTAATCTTTCAATAACTCAAGCCATCACCTTTGTCGCAAATTCAACTCTTTTTGCTTGAAGATATATTGCAGGCTTTTATGATCTGTGAACACATCAACATGAACACCATATAAATAATGCCGCCATATCTTAAGTGCATGGACAACCGCAGCTAATTCGAGGTCATGGGTCGGATAATTATGCTCATACTTCCTTAACTGCCTTGAAGCATATGCAATTACTTTCCCATATTGCATCAGGACACATCCTAACCCAACACCTGAGGCATCACAATACATGGAATAACCATCTGGACCTTCTGGAAGTGCTAAAACTGATGCTAAGGTCAACCTGTTCTTAAGCTCTTGGAAACTCTATTCACATGCCTCTAATCCCTGAAACTTAGTCACTTTTTGCGTCAGCTTTGTTAATGGTGCTGAAAGAGACGAAAAACCCTCTACGAACCTTCGGTAATATCCTGATAAGCCTAGAAAGCTACGAATCTCTGTCGGAGTGGCAGGTCTAGGCCAGGATTTCACAGCCTTAATCTTCTAAGTGTCTACCTTTATACCTCCGTCGGATACAATATGCCCCAAGAATGCTACGGACTTTAACCAGAACTCACACTTAGAAACCTTAGCATACAATTTATTATCACAGAGGGTTTGGAGTACTGCTCGCAGCTGATCCACATGCTCATCCTCTGAATGTGAATAAACCAGAATATCATCAATAAAGACTATCACGAACAGATCCAAATATGGCCGGAATAGGCTATTCATCAAGTCCATAAATATGGCAGGTGCATTTGTCAACCCGAAGGACATAACAAGGAACTCAAAGCGGCCATATCGGGTCCTAAAGGCTGTCTTGGTGATATCTTTCTCCCGAACTCTGACCTGGTGGTACCCAGACCTTAAATCTATTTTTGAAAAGCATCTAGCTCCCTACAACTGATTAAACAAGTCATCTATCCTTGGAAGTGGATATTTATTCTTAATAGTTACCTTGTTCAGTTGCCTATAGTCGATACATATCCTTAGCGAGACGTCCTTCTTCCGTACAAACAATACCAGTGAACCCCAAGGTGAGGTACTGGGTCTGATGAAACCCTTCTCTAGTAAATCTTTTAATTGTTCCTTTAACTCCTTCAATTCGGTAGGTTCCATTCTATACGGAGAGATGGATATTGGTAAATGCATTCTTGGAAGCAAATCGATGCCAAAATCAATCTCTCGCTCTGGAGGAATACCTGGAAGTTTATTTGGAAATACATCCGCATACTCTTTGACTACTGGAATAGACTGAAGTGTAGATATCTCAGCATTCGCATCTTTAACTCGCACAATATGATAAATACACCCTCCTGCAATCATTTTCCTTGCCTTCAGATAGGAAATAAAACTGCCTCTGGGTGTCCCTGTATTACCTACCCATTCAAGGACTGGCTCACCCGGAAAATAAAATCTAGTTGTCCTTGCTCGACAATCAACCATGGCATAACAAGCTGCCAACCAGTCCATGCCCATGATAACATCGAAATCCAACATCTCTAGTTCAACTAGGTCGGCTAAGGTCTGACGACCACAAACTGATACCGTACAACCTCGATAAACGCATCTAGCGATAATCGATTCTCTGACTGGTGTAGATATCGCAAAAGGATCACTTAGTATTTCAGGCACTATACCAAATTTCCTCGTGACAAATGGGGTAATACATGATAAAGTAGATCCTGGGTCTATCAAGGCATAAACATCGTGAGAACAAATAGTCAACATACCTATCACAACGTCTGGTGAGGACTCTTGGTCCTGTCGACCTGCTAGCGCATAGATACGATTCTAGTTACCACCTGAACTGGACCCTCTACCTCTGCCTCGACCTCTGCCAGCTGAAGACCGAGACTCGTGCCCTGAAGAATGCACGGACATAGTTGATCCTGTTGTTGAATTTGCTGGTTTCGCCATACCCCCAGAATCTCTATTTGGGCAATCTCGCATCATATGCCCTGAACGTCTACATGTATAAAAAGCATCGGAACCAGTTCGGCATTGGCCGAAATGTCCTCTACCGCAGATGGCACACCGCGGCAGAACTGGCCATGTCTGCCTAGAACCTCATTGTCGCTGCACTTGATGCCTGGGAGCTCTCACCTGGTCCTGACCAAGTATGGCATTCATACCTTTGTAACCCTGTAGTTGAGGTGGCAGAGGTCTAGGTGGCCGTTCGAAGTACTGGGGCCTGTAACTACCTTGAGACTGCTCCTAAGACCTAGAAAATCTCATCCTCTTACGCTGCCCTGACTCAGACCTCTCCGTACTCTACTGCCGATGCCTACCCCTCTCTATATTCTAGGCAAATGCCTGAATCCAGGATATATCCATATTATATTCAATGCAGTAGTGGCACACGCCTCGGTCAACTCTGGGGCCAACCCTGCTATAAACCTGTGGATCTTGTCCCGCATAGTAGCAACTATAGATGGTGCATATCTAGCCAATGAGTAAAAACAGATACTATACTCTCTAACACTCATATTGCCCTGCTTGAGGGCTAGAAACTTATCGAGTCAGGCCTGTCGGATCTCTCGCGGTAAGTATTGGTCAAGGAAGGCATCTGAAAAATTCTCCCAAATAGCAGGAGGTGCATTACGTCCCCTAGACCTTTTTCATCCCTCATACAAAAGGATGGCTATATCTTAGAGTCAAAAAGCTACTAACTCAACTGCCTCTTTCTCCGTGGCATGCATAACCCGAAAGATCCTATGAAGCTGATATATAAAATCCTGTGGGTCCTCCTTCTGATCTGTTCCTGTGAACTTTGGGGGATTCAAAGCAATAAACTCTCGGACCCTTGAACTCCCAGATCCCTCAGAATGTCCTGCACTAGCGGATGCCCTAGCCTGTTGTTGGGTAGCTACCAACTGTGCCAACAAATGCACCATACTCCTCAAGTCTTGATCTGATGGAAGCGGAGGGGGAACTGGATGTGCGGTTTCCCTAGGAATCTCCTCAGGTGGAGGAGGAGCCGGTAATCGCTGGGTAGGGGTCTCTCCATATGACTCTGATTGAGCCCCATCTGTTGGGGGTACCCTGCTAGTCACCTCACCTACTGTTGTTTCTCTCCTCTGGCTAGCCGTAGTCTTCCTAGTTACCGTCATCTGTGAATGCAAACATCAACACGTAAGTTTAACTCAAACTTCCTACAACTCAGTGCTACAACACGATTCAGATTTTAAAAAAGGGTAACCAACTCCTAAATGCCCTATAGTCCCCTTCTTATATAATGTGGTGCACCACACAACTATAAACAAGACCCTACTAGACACGGCTTGTAAACTCCATAGGACAGAATTGCTCTGATACCACTTTTTTCACGCCCTGAGCCTGGGGGTGAGACCGGCACCCAGTGCCTTACCTATCCTTGCATACCATTGACGACTAAGAGACTCTGAATATGTAATGTCATATTTTTGACATGGGCCACATTGCAAGATAATGTGCGATGCAAAATATAAAATTGAATAGAGACTGATGCTGACAAAACGTCAACATAAAATAGGGCTGGCAAGTCCGTCATAATTACTACAACTGACAAGCCAACAAAATATACGTACAGAGCCTACAAGTCCAACATACTGCACTAACTGACAGGATATATCTACAAGCCTCTACTGATAGATGCATCGTGATCGGAACAGGGCCCCGACCTACCCTTAACATATCTACATATATGCACAAGATGTATTCAAAACTACTAGACCCGGATACTCTGAAAGACGGGGAGCTTACCAATAAGGCTGAACTCGGGCATACACCTAATGAGAAGGTCTACTCGTCTGTATGTCCGAACCTGCATGCATAAAATACAGCGCCTCTAGAAAAGGGACGACAGTACGAAATAATGTACCGAGTATGTAAGGCAATATAGTGAAGGTGAAACTGAATTAATAATATTATAACTGAAAACAACTGGGAGTAAAATAAAATCTGAAGATATGCTCATCTGCTGATACTGACTCAATTCTCTCAATATAATGAGTAAAATAGTTGCCCGACCCTATAAGGCTCGGTATATATATAAAGTTGCTCTGCCTTAGTAGGCTCTCTCATAAGCGCTCGGTCATACTAGGATTTTTATCTCGACAAACTGGGCTCGTTAATAGGCTCTCGGCCACAGCAGGCTCGGTATATAACTTACCATTTAATCAGTGGTTGCCCAATAGAGGCCTGTCCATCGATTATAGCTCGATGGTAATGAAAATACTTTTAATACTATATATATGTAAACTCTCTGCTCTTTTGATCGGAAGAAGGAAATACTTCTGAATATGCAGTCCCGATAAGAAGAATATGGTAACTTACAAAACTAGGAAAATATATGTAATTTGTGAGACTAGCAAAATATACGTAAATTACGAGATACAAATTTTTTTTTATGCCTCGTTATCATACTTGTCTAACTGCAATATCATGCTAAAATGAAGGAAAATATTAACATTAACATACTTATTTTTGCGAAATTCTTGAATGAAATTTATACTTGGATTTGAAATTGGAACAAAATTGCCTTGTGCTCCTAGCGTTTTTGGCTTTTTGAAACAGAGGTATCCTCTTCACTAGAATTTTGGAGATCACTAGCAGTTTCCAATATCTCCTTTTCCCAAGAATTGGAGGACTCTTCAGTCACTCCATCCTTCTCACACTCACTATGGCTTCAATGTCTTTGAAATGAGGTCAAAGACAAATTTGGGTTCTTGGTTTCCAACGTCCTTTCTTTGGTTTGAAATCCTAGGTGGAAAATGTTTCTAATTCTTTATAAAACTTGAAAGAATTTACTTTGATTCACTTGAATCCTGAGCAAATAAGGTTCTTGGTTTTTAAAATCAAAGGCATAATGTTTGGATAATGCTTACAAAAGTCTTCTTGATAAGACTTATAATTTAGTCTTTTGAAACTTTAAAGACACATGTAAAGGTGAACAATAAGTCACCTTAAGGGGGGGGGAGGCTTGAGGCTGCCACATTCTCTTGGGGGTGATTTGTTAATTTTTATCCACTTATTAGTTAACCGTATAATATTTCATTATCGGTTAATTAATTTATTACCCGCATAATTTAAAAATTACCGCAACTTACTTAAAATTCTATTTATTTTCAAAATACTCCATATCTACTTTATATATTATATTACCGTGGTCATATGGTACCTTGCATGGTACTAGTTTATAATTATCGGGTATTATTACTTGATCCTTATTTTATCCCAAATTGGCCATTTTCAATGAAACTTGTTTTCTCTAATTCGTGCATCCTTTAACCTTCATGACACTTTATTTATCACTTGTTATAAATAGCGTAAATACGTTAATGTCAAGATGATCTCACCCCCGAGTCTACGTCAATTAACTGGAGATGAAATTTTAACGTACGAAAAACACGAGATGTAACATCCTTCCCCCTTGGAAACATTCGTCCTCGAATGTTCTACTCCCCGTGATCCATATAACTTTGGCAGGGTCGCCTTTATAACAACACAACTACCAACTCTCCCTGTAGAAGCTTAATAATCCAACGCAATACTAGACCACAATTATCAATAACGACAATGGCCTCACATGACCAATGACAATAATCAACACAAGAATTTATATACGTACCTTATAATTATGACGTCTCAGTTGGACCCTTCTCTGGAGGAGGAAATAAGTAGAGATATCTAGACTTCATATTTTCCTCGGCCTCCCAAATCGTCTCTTCCACATTGTTGCTTCTCCAAAGTAACTTCATGGAGGCTACCTCATTATTCCGCAGCTTGCGGATTTTTTGGTCTAGGATGGCAATCGGAACTTCCTCGTATGATAAGTTCTCTATAATCTGTACATCATCTGTGGGCACTACTCGGGTAGGAACGCCAAATGCACTTCCGTAACATAGATATGTGAAAAACCGGATGGATAGACTCCAATTCCGAGGTAAATTCTAACTCATAAGCTACTTAGGACACTCTCCGAATAATCCTATAAGGTCCAATATACCGTGGGCTAAGCTTGCCTTTCTTGCCAATCCTCTTCACACATTTCATAGGTTACACATTTAAGATCAAATAGTTTAATGTCACGTGAATCTGTTATTAGCACTAAATACCCAGTGCCTAAATGAGAATGTTATTTAGTGCATGAATGATGTTGGGTATTTGTTGTTTGAATTAATCTTACGTTTTCATTAAAATTTGGTGGTTGCAAACACTAAGTCTAGCTTAGTGAGTCTTGACTCTTCTTGTGAAAGAGAGTCTATGACCCCAAGATTAATTCTAACAAGGAATTGGGATGGACCCATGAGAGTGGTAGTCCCAATTAACGGGTTAAACCTCGAGAGAGTAATTACCCAACTTGAACCATAAGTTGCTTGGGCAAATTGGCCTACCCAATTGGTCTCGAGAGAGTCAATTGGGAAAAATCACTCTCTCTACCGAGAGGTGTGAGAGTGGGTGCAAAAGTGCAACGGTTATAGCATAAGTCCCATATTCATCATTCTTGCATTAGGAATCTCTACCCGTTAGTTGACCACCTAGGTACATGTCACGGCCCTAGTGCCTTTCTCTATATTGCATACAACTTAGAATCATAATTTTAGCATAACTTAGCTTTACAATTGTAGTTGATAAATTGTAGCTATTAATCAAAAGAAAACCAAAAATGTTATAAGATCAATTAGGAGCTAAAACATAGTCCTAGACTATACAAACACGTAACTCCAAATTGAAGTTCCCTGTGGAAAATTGACCCCGATACCGCTATTGGGTAAAAGTATTAGCGCCCACTCTTCCTCAGGTCGAGTCCGCTGTGATCACTTTTTGGCGCCGTTGCCGGGGACCGCCGGTATCAAAAGTCTTGCAAGCAACCTACACTAAGCTAAGCGGGCTAGAAGCTAAAGTGAATCTTTTTTGGCATCTTTTTCTTTGCTTTGACCGCAACTTTGTTTGGTCTTCCTCTTTCCTTCGGCCCATCTTTCAAAGCTAGCAAAAAGTTCGAGCTTTCGGGATCTCTCTTGAACGGCGGTCGGTCAGTCCTTTTCTTCTGTTTATGTTGAGACTGATGCTTTGACTGTCTCCCATATCATTCGATA
The DNA here is from genome assembly GCF_000715075.1 of Nicotiana tabacum. Taxonomy (NCBI): domain Eukaryota; kingdom Viridiplantae; phylum Streptophyta; class Magnoliopsida; order Solanales; family Solanaceae; genus Nicotiana; species Nicotiana tabacum. The sequence continues at coordinate 88,771,282 of NC_134086.1, read as the reverse complement.
ATAAAGATCCACTACTTGCCTTGTCGACGCTAAACTCAGTACCTCGCTTCCTTACTAGTACACCTACTAGACCCATACTCATTACGAATGTGTTCACCAGACATCTGACTTAGCAACCTTCTGCTTAGACCGGCAACGATAAGGAAGGAGATCTATGGATAATGGGATATAGAAGTCAGGTGCGACGGTCAGCTCAGTCAGAGCGGAAGCGGTCAGGCAAGGTTATCGTCAGACAATGTAGTGCAAGCGACGGGTAGCGCTTGCCATATGAAGAAGGCGACTACAATGGGAGACGAAGGCGACGTGGGCTTGCCATATAGATGTAGCGCTTGCAAGGCAATTCAGACGACGTTAGCAAGATGTAGCGCTAGCTAGGTTAGGGTAGCGCTTGCCATAAAGAAGCTAGCCAGAAAGCAGGTCAGGCAGGCGAGCGATAGTACAAGCAAGCTAACACGCGGGCGAGGTTGAAGGGGTCTTGCGCAACCTTCGGATTATCGCAAGCGCAACCTTTGACCCCTTCGTCGACAACCTCTCATTTGTTCGACTACTCGCGGGGCCTGCTGCGTTTAGGTATAAGAAGCCCCACCCGGGAAAAGAGTGTAAAGCAGTACTTATGTTAAATTGTGTCCCTTGTAAACAAAAAAGCTCATGCTATAAATTGCTAATGAAGACCGGGTCCCCAGTCGCTGACAATTGAGTGTGGCATTCCATGCAATGAATATATCAGTCAATGATGTTGCCAAGGTAGATATTTTTCTTTGCCTTTCAAGATATTGCGTATAAAGAGAAAGATAGCCAGTCCTCTTGGGCGGCCGAGAGTGTTATGTAAAAAGGACCAAGGTGGATCCTATCCTAAAGGATAAGGAGGAGGAGTAGGAGCTAGCTTTAGGGGCGGAATCGAAGCGAAGAAATTAGTTCATGCCACGATGATCTATATGGAAGGGAAGTTTTGGAAGATATGGCACTTTAACTTTAGGTCAAATGCTTTTTTGGATGAAACTTTCTTATTTACTATCCCGAGTAGTAAGATTTTTAATACATATTTTAATACGGATACTCTATCTGCTACTAATTTCTTACTTATTAAGAAAGGGTCATGGTCATATAGACATTTTGCTCTTTTTTTCGCATTTTTTTGACTCCCCTTCCTCAAGTGGAGAAACGGATTCGTCCAGTTCTACTAATACTATAATTATAAGATCATCCCATACAAATTCACTTCTAGTTAGGCAGGATAATCCGGCGCCCGCCCCCCCTTCTCTTCAATTCTCATTTTCTTTGGGGTCGTCAGTTCCCAAAGCTTGAGGATCTGGAGATAGACCTCTATGCTCGAATCCGTCTCTTAGAAGCACTACAAATCGACCAATTACCTCCTCAACTTAATGCTGGGGGATACGAAGAGTTAGTGAGAAGCTTTTTAAATGAAACTCGAACTCCGATTGAATTTCTATCAGCGGTAAATAATGAGCTGTTCGATATCAAAGTTTTAGAGTTAAAAGCGAATCTTCAGGATCAACTTTTTAATCTCTTTCTCAATGAACTGGACAGCGAATTTCTTCCGATTTTACGCGAATCCCCTTTTAGGGAACAAGGCTTAAGGCCATAAATCCTAGAGTATATAATTCTGAAGTTAGACAGAGCCGGTCTGACCGATTCACATCCCCGCGATCCTGTAATGAAGACAGTACTTGAATAATTTCTTCAGAGAATGCTACTTCAACTATAGCAGCAAGGGCGAAACAGCCCCGTCTATCATGACTTTCTCCATTATTTTCGGAATGGGGGAGACTAGGTGAGGGGTGAACCTTCTGGCTGATTCAATCTGATGCTTTCAAATCCGCTTAAAGAGTACTTTGGTGTCACTTAGTATAGGGAAGTGTCCCTTTTTGTTGTCTTCGTCCATCTTTTTTTATCCCATGCTTTCCGTTGGTCAACAACCAACCAAAGTGTTCTATACTTCTTCACTACTCGTACAGGTTTGACGGAGTTAAGCTGTATTGAGGGAAT